>NC_139042.1:68901291-69461291 GCF_965140915.1 Aythya marila | reverse complement strand
TAAGCTGAAGAATAAACATTTGCTGGAAAATCTTCAATAACAGTTTGAACGAGAACGTATCACACAGTTACACATGTAAATAGTGAAGCTTTGCCCTGTGCATTTTTTTTTCCTCCCGTTACATAAATGTATGCTTAAGGTGAGTAGACACTGTATTATTTTGTCCCATAGGCAAGACTAAGAAAGCTTTGAAATAATCACCTGTTCAGCATTCATCTGATACCCAATAAATTTTGTGAGGAATATGTCAGAATTCTGGTTTCATATCACTGCCACAATCCTGTGCATTTAGGACAGAATACTAATCATTTAATGCAGAAGAACTCACGCACAACCTGAAAATACCCATTATAATTCCTTATTAATGGACAAAACAGGCAACATAAGGAAGGCATGTAGAAACACAAGGGAGACCAGAATAGATGAAGGACATGAGAACTAAGAAAAATAGTTATTAACAGAGTTAAATAAAGAGAAATATATATATATATATATATATATTTAATGGTGTAGCAAAAATATAAAGAAAGGTAGTCCATAATCTGCAAGAATATAAGACTTTCCCAGTCTTTCCCCTTACCCCCCTGAAACATCATTTTAAAATTTTGCAGTGTAGAAAGGAAGGAAACATTAATATGTAACCTGTCTATCATGTTAATTGTGAACTGATGCTTCAAACTTGGCAAACCAAGTGTTTACAGATATTGTAGCAAGAGTCAGAATGCAAAAGAAAACAAAGATTTTGGGAAGAAAAAAAAAAGTATACATCTGGAAAAAAAATAAATTATACATGCTCTGTTGCATTCAGAAGCCTGTTAACTTATAATTTCTACTAGTATGTGTCTTACCTTGTCAGGTAGCCCTGCTGAATTCCATGCTTCTGTGGGTGCTGTGCATGCTTCTGCACCCTGTTGAAATGAATTCTTCTATTGTGGAGTGAAATTAATGCCTTTCTAACTCAAAAAAAAAAAAAAAAATATATAGAACCAGAACAAGGCCGAAGTTTGGAGTCTCACAGAGGCTTCACACTTATTTACTTTATTATTATTATTATTATTATTATTACTATTTTAAGGCTAGGAAGATTTGCCAGTTTTTTCTCCAGGATTTTCCTCACAGGAATATGATACATGTGTACATGTATGCATTGTATCATGTATGGGTGATGGGGACTTCAACAGCAACAACCCTACCATGACAGGAAAGGTTGGACATGTTTTAGTAGGTGATATTGGTAGTAGGGTGATGGTTAGACCAGATGATCTTGAAGGTCTTTTCCAAACTTAATGATTCTATGATTCTGTGACATATTAGCACAAGCTGTGCGTTGCAAGAAAAGCCTCTAATGGGGAGTATATGTCTATCCTCAAGTGGATGGTGAAGAGACTTACTGAACACTTGACTTATTGAACTTCAGCAAAATACTAGGAACCTTGGCTTTTATCCTATCTTATCTTTGCACAACTTCTCTGGTCTAGCCACCTACAGCATTGCAACTCCAGCTGTGCTTCACAAGCCACACATGTAAGAGAGTAGAAAGACTTTCTGTGTTCAGTTGCAAGTCCTTTCTCTCCTCCAGGAAAAATCTTAGAATATCAGTCTAAGTCTTAATGAATTTCATGCAAAGAGCATAGAGAGAAACATTCTGGAAAAAAAAAAAAAAAAAAAAAAAAAAAAGTAATATGCTGCACTGTTGTGTTTTTTGTTGTTGTTGTTGTTGTTGGTTGGTTGGTTGGTTGGTTGGTTTTGGTTGGTTTTGTTTTTTTGTTAAACCAGAGATAATTTCAGATAATGTCCTACAGGGTCAGGACACCTGAGTTTTAGATAATTCTTACTTGTTTATCTTTATAGATGTGATTAATACTTAGAGTTGAAAAAGAGCGTATCTACATTGAGACATAATTTAAAGAATACCCTTTGTGAATTTGGTGACACCTTGCTATATGCAAAATATGAGCAAAGTTTTTCAGGCTCTGTAAATTGCATTTTCTACTCTAAAACACTCAATTAATAGATATTTGAAGCTTCACAATTTCTATTTTTTCCAACTACTATATTAAACTTATTGCAGTGATTGACTGATAAGAGTATCAATTCTCTTCACAGATCTAACTTTAAATTTTAATTTAGAAGGCTAAGTGGTGCTTAATATATTAGATGGATCAAATTACTTTGTTCACATTCTGAAATTACTGTAAAACTAGTCATCAACATTCAGATATCTTTTCAGTCTAATCAGAAAAGTACTCAAGTCATCTTTCCTATTGCAATGTTGTCTTTGAAGTTTACTAATTATTTCATAGTGTCAAATTTCCTACTATCTGCCAAGAATCATTCTCGTTAGAGAGAAGTAAATATTTAATTTATTGATTCACTGGAATAAAAATATTATGTTAAGAGATGCTAATTCAAATTAAATTACTTCTTGTACCATAATACTCATTGCAACTTAAATATTTCGGTGTTTTAGTTACAGAATTAGAAAGCATCCATTTCCTTTAGATGTTTGCCACCTGAAACATAGCTAATCGAATTACATAATTGTTACATTCAAAAAGCACATGATCGTTCTACATATATCAATTTTATTATTTCAATACGACCCTACGTGGCAACTAAGTATCTATACAGAACCGTATTTATATATGCAGGTAGATACGAATCTACCTCTATTCAAACAAACAAAAATACTGCAATTGGAATGCAACGTTAATAAAAGTTATAATTAAAAACAAAAAAGCAATATATTCCTAAGTCAAATTCTGAAACTAGATTAAGCTTTACATAGCTAGCATGTAAACCTACTGATTACAGTTGTGGTCATTTCAAAAGAAAAGTGGTGGCTTTTTTGGGGGGGGGGGGATTACAATGAAAAATAGTGATATGGTTCAAGAAGCAGTATCAGTGAATACTTCTCTCCAGTTTTCATCATTAGGTGCTACTTCTAAACAATTCTATTTTCAGGATTGTAGAATAACACATTGATAAAGTACAAAAGTCTATTTCGCAGAGTCCTCTTGAAATAAGGCTACTTTAAAAGCTCTTGAGGGAAATAGTTTGTCTAATTTTTGATATATTACGAAATTTTATCACTCACTCCCTATATGCCTTAGAAGCAAGGATTCATTCAAAATCCAATAAATAATAATTACTCATTAAACAATAATTTTGTGATTCAGCAAAAGTGAGTTTTAAAAGTCTAAATTAGAGTCTGCATTTTCAAATCCATCACTATTTGCATTCACTTTTCTACTGTCTCTGACTGATTAAAGACTGAAGCTTGATCTATGAAGGGACTTCAGCACCAAAATATTGAATGTTGAAGCTCTCTGGCCAGGCAGTGACATTTGACACCCACATTTCCTATAAGACAGGAAGAGTCTTACCAGCTGTCTGACCATTGCCTATGGAAAAGGTAAGAAGAAGGGCTAGTTTTAAAAACTCTCTCTTTTCAAAATAAAAAGCTTTTTGTATCATAATAGCACATGTATTTATTCGGGATTCAAAGTTCCAAAATTGCTTCTGAAAGCAGGCATTTAAAAAGCCCTTAATTTAAAAAACAAACAAACAAAAGAGATAGTGAGGAGGTTATGAACATCATAACCTTTCTTTCCATATACGGTAGAAAAGGAAAAGGAAATCACTCATAAAGGAAATCACTCAAAATATACACTACAGGTCTACAGTTAATACTATGGTTTTATAATAGAGACTTGAGCTTAATTGCCTCATCTTCCTTGGACAGCTTGAACCCCATCTCAGGAGGACAATCAGATCCAGAATACAAGGAAAATCAGTACTTGATGCAACTGAACCTATTAGGTCTTATATGCAATAAATAAATATTAAAAACAAACAAACAAACAAATAAATAAATTATTGCAGGGAAAGATAGCCTACTAGCTTAGCAGTAAAGGCAGTCACTTGGGTAGAGGGACTGGGTCTCCTTGGAAGGCCATATATTTTCAATAACGAGATGATTTATAGAAGCAAACAAAAGTGCACACATGCTCCTTCACCTTACCATAGTGGCAAATGGAATTTGCAGCAACTGAATGGCAGTTTGGGGGATCTAGGTTTTCAATTTAGGTATCTAAGATCTAATGTTTCATTTCTTCACCCTTTAGTAAATACTGAAAGTTATCTTGTCCTCTCCTTCTGTTTTCTTCAGTTCAAGATCCTGGAGAATTACTAGAGCTTCAGAAGCATAAAATTTAACTCACAGGAAAAAGAAATTTCAGTTTAAAAAGACAACGTACAAATTGTACACTGAGAGAGATTAGGCATGCAAGCCGTAGAACTTAATGTGAGTAGAGAATAGTCAGTAGTGTTAATATAATGCCCAATTTTGCTGGTCAGTACAATCAGCAATGTATAACCATCTGCCCTTGTATCCCCCGATAGGCCTTGGCAAGTGGCAGCAGATGGGATGTAAAAGCAACAGATCTCTGAGTCTGTGAAATCTAAGTAAAAAACAGAGTGTGTTCACAATCATGTAAATCTTGGGAATGATCTTGAATTCAAAGGGCTACTATGGATGGCTCCTATTACTACTCTGAAACCACATGTTGAACCATCCAACATCAGTTCCCTAGCACTTGATTAGCTCATGAAGTTGACAGCCAAAGAGAACCAGGTGATCTTAATCTCCAGCTACAGAGCAATTTGAAAAAGTCATCTTTATCTGGATGTAACCAACAACACCTTGTCAAGTACACACAAACATTTACTTAGATAAGCAACTTTGGCCAAGACAGACAACTTCACAGAAATGTCTTGAAAAGTAGCCTACATACAACTGGCATATGAATAGCATATAGAGTGGGAAAAATAAGTACACACAGAAAAACACTTTTCCAATCTGTTTCCTAGGTGTGCATCACTCCATCCTGGATTTCAGAGCATGGGGCACAGCGGATAACACACCACTGTTATGCTACTCTGTGAATGAAGCCGAGCACTAAATCTCAGCAGGCACAAGATCCCAAAACTCCACTGAAATTATAATCAGAGCATGTTCTGAAAATTATTCATCCTCTAAGTTATATATTCCTTGGAAAATAATGGGAGTGATAGACAGGAAACTGTAGAATTAATTGCTGACAAAAACCCAGCACCTTCCACTAACACCTAAGTACTTTTTAAACAATTAGTTAAAATATACCATGTCTAGGAGAGCTGGAAGAGAACAATACACTTCTATGGACTTGAGCTACCTCATGGCTTGCAGCTCCAGTGGCTTTTGAAGACTGTTTGTTAATGACAGTTTGCAACATTGTAGCAAACCAAGGCCTGTAATTTTCAGATTTTATTTTTAGAAATAGTTATTGGAGCACTGTGGCATTGATGGCTATGAAAGAAGAAATAAAAGAAAGTGGGGGAAAAAAAGCCCATGCAGAATTAAAGGCTTTTCAAGTTTCCTGAAGAGAGTTTTTCAGAACAAGAGGTGGGTTGTGGGTTTATTTTTTTTCTGTTCCTCAGGGGAAGGGCAGGAATTTAAGTTCAAGGGCATAACATATGTAAAGCACAATCAGTGTGAAATGCCTGGCATTGTCACAGAATCACAGAATTTTCTAGGTTGGAAGAGACCTCAAGGTCATCGAGTCCAACCTCCAACCTAACGCTAACAGCCCTCCACTAAACCATATCCCTAAGCTCTACATCTAAGCGTCTTTTGAAGACTTCCAGGGATGGTGACTCCACCACTTCCCTGGGCAGCCTGTTCCAATGAGAATTGTATCACATTCATAAAAAGTTACCACTAGAAAAATATGTGGTCGAATTGAAACACACACACAATTTCTACAAAAATAGGGAGAGAAAATATTAGCTAGAAAAAATGGTGTCAAGATGAAGAGTAGGCTTTCTTTCAGTCTTACTCAGCACTGCAGTCAGGGTCATACCACAAAAACAGATAGTCTGATCTCAATTAATTCTGAATGGGGTCATTAGAGGCAGAAAATACTCCTACATGGGTTAATTTAATTATAACTTCTAGCAACTGAAAAGCCTTTTAACTTTGCTTGAACATAGACTAGTTTTCAATAGTTTAGTCCAAATGCTCAAGCAGTTATTTTGGAATGAGTTTCTTTCCAGAGCTGACAAGTCTTGACACAGCTGCTTTTGTCAAGAGGGTCTGAAACCCACTTATATAGTTATAGCTTTGTTTTCTGTACCAGATATATTTGTGTTCACTGTTTTACCTTGCACTGTCAATTGTACAGCTACATGCTGTCTTAAAAATCATCTTGACATTAGCATATATCCCCTCTCTGACTGCCTGCTGAAAGAATGCAGTTTGTTAATGCCACACTGCAACCTGTTCCCTCTATTTTGCTTTTACAATTTCCTAAATACATTATGGTCTTCCCTGCAAATATGCAGACATTATCTTCACTAAACAGCCTCCAGAAGAGGAAAAATCACTGAAGTAAAGGTCATGACATATAAAACCAACCCTCACCTTTCAAATATCATCAATGAAATTTAAAAGTGCCAGGCCAAAATTTGCTTGGAAGGCCCTGACTGTGCACATCAACACTGTCACCATCCCAACCTGCTGGACCAGCTATCTTCAGAAAAAGTAAATGAAAAAATCAGCCTGCTTCCTCATGCTCTCTATGACCTTAAGAGTAATTCAAAACTGCAAAACAAGCAACTGGTTCATCTCCTGTCTGGGTAGATGATGTAACGCACAACTTCAAATAAAAGGCAATTCAGTCATTCACAGTAATTTCACTGTGCTTAAAAGTTCAAGAGCATGGACAAATCTTTATAAATCGTGTTTTAACTCACTCATTGTCTCCTGTCTCATTCTGTTCTTTCCATGGCTTTATGTGATATGAACTATGGGTTTCTGTGCAGTTCATAGCTAGGCTATTACTTCCAGAAGAACATGGAGGAACAGAGTCAGTTCAGAAGGCTTCCCAGAGACTTCAGGGGACTCTGGAACTGATAATATTCAGCAGCTAAAGTATCAGATCATGTAGGCTGCTTTATGCTCTTTAAATTACATCCTGCTTCTAAAAACAATTTCAAAAGATATTGCACAGCAGATCTCATTATGACTCTCATGGGTGGCTGGCTGGAATAAAAAATAAAAATGAAAAGCTCTTTCAAGACTGAATCTTTTTATTTCTCACTACAACTACTATGAGACCACCTGCCTTTTTACAGTGTTTGTAAAGCCAGTATCTTAACTATCATGCAAAAGTTTCCATTTATATAGCTAGGAACATTCAGTATCACAGTGTTTTCCTTTCGTTCTCTATACAGACGTTTGTGATGAAAGCAGTTGTACAATCTCTCTTCCCAGTCAAATCCTGTCAAGTTCTGCCTAGACCTCCCATACAGTTTCTGGCATGATGCAGCAAGACATCATTTAATTGACAAAAACAAGGAAACAAAACACACTGAAAAACTGTGTTGCACAGTGTGTGGTGTAATTTGTCCTAGTTGTACATGCATCTTTTTCCTGATTCCTAAACAACATGTGCATGAGTATAAACACACTACATGTTTATTATTTTCTTCCATGTGGTCCTAAGAGGTTTATTTTTTTCCTCAAGCTCTTTAAAAAAGCAAAACAAAATAAAACACAAAAAAAAATGTATTTGGGACAACTTCAGAATTTCTTCTTTATAAATAATGGCAATAATAATAAGACTCCAAACCTGTAATGAGCTCTGTGCAGAACATGTCCTTAGTTTGTCTGAAATCCTTCCACTTGGAATTTATGCTGCTTCAGAGATCAAAGCTCTGGGGTGTCAGATGGGTTGTATATTGGTACCTGGAGTTCATGGTAGAATTTACACCTGTTTTATAAGCCACAAACCTAGTTCATGGCACATATTACCTGTTTTCCATTGGCTCATTCTGCTTAGTCTACAACTTGCTGCATTATTCAAAAATAATTGAATGCCTTATTTGGAAGCTAAAACATCTTTCAAAGTGTTCAAAAAGTCATAAATAAATTTGCAAGGACTGTGCTTTCAATTGCTAAGCCAAACAGCAAAATATATTACTTACTCCATTGAGCTATCATCATTTCCTTCCTTTCCTTCCTGTACCTCTGATCTATTTATAAAGACCTTTATGTGCAAATGGTATTCATCTATCATCAATTTTTTATTACATTATAGTTGGTTTGAAAAATAATTAGTTAACTTCACTTCTTTTCTCTTTAATATCCTTTAGACTTGGTAGAACTTGTTTTTAAAATAATGGGTTTCTATGATTTTTAAGCTGTCTTGCTCAGTTCTACTACTCTTTCCCCTCTCACCCACCCCAGCTTGGCAACTATTGTATCTGTTAGAAATACGGGGGGGGGGACATAGAATCACAGACTGGATTTCCACTCACTGTAAAGAGATAAACTAATGGTTTATCAATTATTTAAATCAGTGTGAATTCTACCGTGATGTAGGAACACGGTATTTTTCCATTAGGGCTTTTTTTCTTTTTTCTTTTTGTTGTTTTACTGTTGTAAATATCTATAATGCAAATGTGTCTCAGACAATAAGGAAGCTATGCGGCGCTTCTGGCTGAATAGTAGCTTTAATTTGAATACATGTAGTCCAAAAGAGTAGAGCAACTAGCAAGCATGCATGAAAGCCGTATAAGTAATTTTGTTATAACTGTTCCTACATCAGCTAGCAGTACCTTCTTCCACAGTAGTCCCGTTACTTTGGATGCAATAGGCTGTTGAACTGGCAAATAACAGGTTCTAAATACCAGACAGTCAAACCAACAAATGGGAAAGAATTGTTAAGTGAAACTAGTCCCCTCCTCAAACAGGACAGCTTAGATAATAAATAGATTTCCTCAATGTTGAAAGCAGAACACCACATCCAAATACCACAGAACTAATCAGCTTCTAGGCTAAAGAGAAGGACAATTATGTGGGAAGTTGTGAGTGCCCCCATCCTCACTAAACCTCTTTCCAAGAGTATTTGCTCTTTCTGGAGCTACAATAGCCTGCATTTGTAGTGACTTAACTGCAAAAGTAGGCTTTTGAAAAACAAGACAGTGCTAAGAGCTTTTTTCTTCTTCCATTCCATCCTCTGGGCTGCAGGAGTATTCCCTACGCTGGTCCTGTAGCCATCCACATGTGCTTGGACATGAGGTATATCCCTGAGATGGAGAGATAAGAGAAGCCTGGCCTGTTTTCTACATCTTCCTGCTGTTCAGAAGAGCTCAGGCAGGAAGCACAATACCAGGGAGAAGCACAGTATAGAAGCACACAAAGTTAGTGCAGTGGATGCTGAAACAGCAATAGGATCTATAAAGACTGGTATTATTTGGTATCTATGGCCGTGTTTAAAGCAACAGTGCAAACCTTCTAAGCACTATGAGACCACCCAGTTATGAAGTGCTTGTCTAACACAAAGGAAATAGTAAGAATAGCTCTTCAGAAAGTCACCCAGCAGAGGTGTGTGGTCCCCTTGACAAGCTATCAAGAGAGGGAATGAGAAGGTCAAAAACAATACCTTGAGGTAACTCAGCTCACATTTACCCAGTTAAAAGGGAAGACACTTGTTGCAGGGGACAGGAAAGACAGAAAAAACATCTCTATCCTCTTCTCACTGAAAGTTTATTCTTGTTAACAGCTCTTCCAATAATGGGATGCTTCTTTTACTCCATGTAATGTAAATTGGAGGAGAGGACTATTGTACCGAGAAGCTGGTACACTTGGCTTTTCATTAACCTGGCCCTGAATGTACTGTTGCTTTGAAATGATGCCTCATTGCAATGATATACCAAAAATCACATCGACACAGGTCCATCTGCATCAAAATCCTGTGCACAGGCTCCTCAATGATGGAAATGATATTAATGCTATCACTGATTTTGACAAATTTCTAATGATTATAATAGAAAAATCAGATCTTTAAGGATCTGATGAAAACTTTCAGACAAAAATAACCTTTAAGCTTTTCATTTCCAAAGATAAGCCAGCAAAGTTTTAAAGGATAAGTGCAGCTATTTTCCTATGACAATCAATATATTTTACACACTTTTTTCTGCATATTATGCTATGCAACAGTCAGCTGAGAAACAGAGATTCAATGGCAGAGGTTGAAAACCTGAGACAACATCACATCCAAGGCAGACTATTTCTGCATGTCACAACAATGATAGACAGTCTGAAAGGTGCAAAAATAAAGATTAGACAGTCTATAAATGTGTTTTTATGTGCAAAGTATACAATTTAAAAGCTTACCCATTATACAGGTTCAAAACAACCCTTTGAAAACAAAGAAAGAACTTATTTGAATTGCTTCTTAATGCATCCAGCAAAACAGAAGTAGGAAATTAAGCAGATTGGGTATTGTCAGGAAAAGGAGTAATTAATGTAAGGAGATAGGAGGCAAGCTTCAAACATAACCATAGTAGCACACTGACATTATCAATAATAGATGAACTGATGTACTTAAACATAATACTGTAACTGAATCTCTGGTTTGATAGAAAAGCTGGAAAGTACAAAGTTGTATGCTCTAGAAGTGCCGATTTTCCTCCATTGGCCCCAGAGTGACTGCCTCCCCTGCAAATGGCATGCAACTTTGGTGGCATCCAACTGAAGTGGGAGATTCTGGTAAAGCCAGACCAAACAACGCCAATTCACCCTCAACAAAACTAATAAGAGTATGGTGATGTTACTACACAGACTTCAAATAAAGGATTAAGCAGCCAGTAATTTCATTAAAAGAATCCCACATCCTTATCAAATGCCAAAGGTAATGCCTTATCCTCTGCCCCAATTCAGTCCACACCATGCTTGCTCACAAAGTGCTAATATGGCTATTAATGTCAGCAAACAGTGTGTTGCTACCATTCAGATCCCAGAGGCACAAGAACACCCATTTAGTGTGGGCTGATGCTCCAAACACATCTTCATGTTTGTTGCCTGAGGATGACTGAAAGCTTGAGGTCAGAAAATAAAATAAAATCTGTCAGCATTTTCTATTTGAAAATCATCCTTATGACTGCATGACTTGGATGCTTACATATAATAATGTAGACTTTGAACAGCATTAAGCACAGAATACATTTGTTTCTAGCTGACAAAAAAAAAAAAAAAAAGGTGCAAGAAATCCATTAGCACAGTCCCTGTGTTTTTTATGCTCCATTCAAAGAACACCAAGAGTCAGTGGGAAAGCTCCTACTGTGTGTGGGCTAAGTATTTCTCAGAGGAAGAGACATTTTTGGAGCAGCGGGGATTACTTAGGTTCTGGAATTTCTCTTATCTTGTCTATCATTTTTGCCACCAGCATAATAGTAATGATGATATTCCGTATGAATATCGAAAAGAAAAGATTGGAAGGGACTTTGTTGTTTCTTGAATCCTTTCCCCCCCCCCCCAGTTCCATTCTTTTATTAAAAAGTTATTGAAAACTGGAGTATTCACACCAAGAATTTTCCAGAAACTACCAACTGAGACTGAGGTTTTCACAAGGCCAGAGTCTGGGTATGAACCTCTTTGGGTTATATTGCTTTTTAATATCTGGCTGATTGACAGTCAATTTAAACTTCAGTGAGAGAGTCAGCAGCAGAATTACTGTAGTTCACTGACCAGCCTTCTTCCTTCTCTAGCCAGAAATCCTACTTCATACTCATTTAAATGGAAAATTTCTCCCTTCCAATCCAGTATCATTGCTGTATCATGAGTTGTCATGAAAAGAAGAAGGAAACCTTTTTATTTCATAACTTGTATAAACTTAAGGGTTTATGAGGATGTGACTTCACTTCTTTGAATTTGGTGAACAGTAACCATTTTTTATTCCTGCCAGCCTGTTAACAGGGCTTTAATGCTTGTTTAATGATGCTTGGAGAAATGGAAATGTTATTCTGTTTCTGTCTGCTTAGCTGCTTTCTTAGGGGTTGTATTAGCTTTTTCAGAATTTTACAGTTTTTTAGCAGCAATATTTTTCAATTTCACAGGAATTACAGCATATACTAGCCTTTTAAGGAATTTCCTTTTCTTTGTTTTAGCATACATTATAAACAGCCTTCCTGGGCATTTTGCCTTTTAATCTCATTACAATTATTTATTTATTTTTATCTACTTTCTCTTCCATTTAAATTAGGTATATCAAATAATGTAAAAAAATCCAAATTTAGGAAACAAAAAATTATATCATATTGTTAGTATATCATGAATAAACATGTTTTCAGGACTGACATTCCATCATTAAGATTTTTTTCCTCCTTCCCTGACTGTTTTTAGAGTAAATTGTAATTTAGTTATATTAGGGATTGTATTTATATAAAACTCATTTGAGTTATGCAATACCATCTTTACAATCCTCTTGGTTAGAACATGTGTTATTATTAGTCATTTCACTGAATAATACAATATTTGATACAAACAGATATTTCTTAGTTTAAACATTCGATTGAAATGTCTGCCCTGAGGGTAAAGGTTTGTCCTTTATATAGATGAGCTTTCTCCAGGGATGGTTGAAGGCTATGGAGAGATCTCTTAAAGTATGAAAGGCAATAACATTTTGAGCTCTCAAGTTCAAAAAAAGTTTCTTTGACCCTGCTTCATATAACCTATTTACAGTAAATATATACAGTATAGATTTCATAAAATAATACAAACAAAATATTTCACTGTACACACTTCTTCCCTTGGGGTATAGAGAAAAGAATAAATATGCGACAGATGTTAGTCATTGCTAAAGGCACTTAGATAGCATGGTGAAAAGAACAGCTTGGGAATCAATATACTCTGTGACTTCTCTATGATAGTTATGCAGCATATGCTTTCATTGCCATTCATAGCTCATTTTAAACAAGTATTTTTATTTTATTTTATTTTTCCAGAGCTGATTTATTCATTTACTTTGCATCTCTTGTGCTGGGGATTGAGAGTGTAGTACACTATCAAAGTACACTATCAAAGAAAAAACTAGTAGGGTATCTTCCCTAGGAGCTTCAAACAACATTTACTGTCTCTGCTCCTGTTGTCCTCTCTCAATACCTTTAGGAATTTTAATGTAAACCCTGATGATGAACAGTACAAACCCTCCTGTCAAGAGTCATCCTACATGGCTCTGTGGATTCCAGAGGCTCGTTGAAGACAGAGAAAGGGTTTTTTTTTTGTAGTAGTAGTTTTAGAGCTACAGTCTTAGTTGTGGAACTCTCCTATGTTAGATCCATATTTCACTTATATGCATCATGCTAATTTGGAGTCTCATGAAATATATTTTAACAGGATGAATAAGTAATACAATAAAAGTACCTTCACAGCTGAGATCAGAAAGGATTATTCTAAAACATTGTTTTGAAAAAACATTTTTCTCATTTTGGATGTACACCGCCTCTCTGTTACTTGTGTTAAAAGTCCCCATCAGAGTAACAACATCCTTTGAGACTAGGTAAAAACAATCTGTGTTCAAAGTAAAGTGTGAACTGAATCTGTAACATCAAACCTTTGCAGAGTTATTAAAATTCATGTTCTAGAAGTTGTAGCTTGATCTTCCTTATTACATCATTTGGAAAAAGAACCAGTTTTTAAATGTTACTGAAAAATACAGTAGAAAAATGTAATCCAGTTTGCTTTCCAAGTCTGGAGGCTTTATATTACATAAAAATTCCAAAGGAATTTTACATACAGGTAAACATCAGATCTCTACTCCAAAACCTTGCATTTTCTGTGTGCAAAACTATCTTATCTTTTGTTTTATTTACTTGTGCTTCTTGATGGGGAAAAAACACCCACATAAAATATGATAATGAAAATCAGCATAATGTTTAATCTTGTGAAACTTCAGCTGTTCTAAACCAGTATGATGCCTTCCACAGTTCAGGATATGTTACAAGAAGAGTCAATATTTCAAATATATTTTTTATCAATAGGAATTATTAGAACATCCAAATACTGGGCAGAGTTTTTAAACATAATTGGTTTCTCTTGAAAGGTCACCTTCTCTTTGAACAGGTTTTAAGAGGCTCTAACTTCAGGAAAAAAAATAAAACAATATTCTAGAAGAGTAAAACTGACAAATTCCTGAGTCAGTCCAGATGGTGTTGGGGTTTGGTATTTTCCTTAAGTAAGCCTTTCTTCTACTTCATAGTTTGAAAACCTAGGTCAACACCAAATAAAAAAATAAATAAACTGTTCTGGGCCCTCATTTAAATGTCTTTTCCAAGGAGTTCAAGCAATAGCTTAGATAACTGATGAGGGTGAACATGAAAAATAAAATAAAATAAAATAAAATAAAATAAAATAAAATAAAATAAAATAAAATAAAATAAAATAAAATAAAATAAAATAAAATAAAATAAAATAAACCTTCTGGGATAATAGATACAGGGCTTAGAGTCTCCAAATAATCATAATACTTATTTTCTGTAGCTCTCTAAGTAGGCACAACTGATAATAATTAAGTTTGAAAGAGTGCTGTCTAAGGACAAAGAAAAGAAGTATAATCATTCTGACATTCAGAATTAATTCAGATCGAGGATTGTTAGTTGAGATCTTTCCCTTAACATTAATATTGATTACATTTATCATGAAATTGTATTTGACCCCCTCCTCACCCACTGTTACACATGATCCCAACAACAATGCACCTTTTCATGCACTCTTTCCCTTGGTCACAAGGCGAAATCAAGGTCTCATTGAAAATTATTTCCACTGTTATCTTTACAAACTATTTCCACTGTTTATCTTTAGTGCCACCAAAATAATTCAAATGATATTCTACCACTGTAAGAACTGAAAAATAAATTTCACCCAAACCAGTATTTATGGTGGAGTCATAGAATGGTTTGGGTTGGAAGGGACCTTGAAGATCATCCAGTTTCAACCCCCTTGCAGGGACACCTCCCACCAGACCGTGTTGCTCAAAACCCCATCCAGCCTGGCCTTGAACACCTCCAGGGATGGGGCATCCACAGCTTCTCTGGGAAACCTGTTCCAGTGTCTCACTACCCTCTGAGTAAAGAATTTCCTCCTAATATCTAACCTAAATCTCCCCCTTTTTAATTTATAACCACTCCCTTTTGTCTTATCACTATCTCCCTGTTTAAAAAGTCACTCTTCATCTTTTTATAAGCCCTCTTTAGGAACTGAAAGGCCGTAATGATGTTTCCCTGGAGCCTTCTCTTCTCCAGGCTGAACAACCCTGCCTCTCACAGCCTTTCTTCATAGAAGAGGTGCTCCAGCCATCTGATCATCTCTGTGTCCCTCCTCTGGACCTGTTCTAACAGCCTCACATTCTTCATGTGCTGGGAGCCCCAGACCTGGATGCAGGACTCTGAGTGGGGCCTCACAAGAGCAGAGTAGAAGTGGACAATCACCTCCCTCTACCTGCTGGCCACTCCTCTTTTGATGCAGCCCATGAGTTGCATGAGTTGGTGTCATGGTTTAACCTAGCTGGCCGCTAAACACCACACAGCTGTTCACTCACCCTCCCCCTTCCCTCTCTGGGATGGGGGAGAGAAATGGGAAAGTGAAGCCCGTGAGCTGAGATAAAGAAAGTTTATTAAGACAGGAAAATAATAATAACAATAATAACAATAATAATAATAACGATAATAACGATAATAATAATAACAATGATGATAATAGTACTACTAATAATAATCTGTATAAACAAGTGATGCACAATGCTCACCACCCACTGACCGATGCCCAGCCTAACCCCGAGCAGTCCGGCCCCCTCCCCTGGCTGGCCACCCCTATATATTGTTTAGCATGACATCAGATGATATGGAATCCCCCTTTGGCTAGTTTGGGTCACCTGTCCTGGGTTTGTCCCCTCCCAGCTCTTGCTGCACCCCCAGCCTGCCTGTTGGCAGGACAGAGCAAGAAGCTGAGATGTCCTTGGCTTCGTGCAAGCACTGCTCTGCAACAATTAAAACATCGGGGTGTTATCAGCACTCTTCTCATCCTAAGCCAAAACATAGCATTCTACCAGTACTAGGAAGAAAATTAACTCTGTCCTAACTGAAACAAAGACAGTTGGCATTCTGGGCTGCTAGTGGGCAATTGCTGGCTCATGTAGAGCTTTTCGTCCACCAGAACCCCCAGGTCCTTCTCTACAGGGCTGCTCTCAATGAGTTCTTCTCCCAGACCTTACTCATGTGCCCTGACCCAGGTGCAGCACATTGCACCTGGATTTATTGAACCTCATGAGGTTCACATGGGCCCACTTCTCAGGCTTCTCCAGGTCCCTTTGGATGGCATCCCTTCCTTCTGTTGTATCAACAGTTGTATCAACCACTCAGCTTGGTGTTGTCTGCAAACTTGCTGAGGGTACACTCAATTCCACTGCCTATGTCACTGATGAAGACATTAAACACCATTAGCCCCAAGACAGACCCCTGAGGGATACCACCCATCACCAGCCTCCACTTGGACATAGAGCAGTTGATCTCAAATCTCTGGGTGCAGCTGTCCAGCTAATTCCTTATCCACTGAATGGTCCACCTTTCAAATCCTTCTCTCTCCAATTTAGAGAACAGGTTGTCATGAAGGACCACATCAAAGGCCTTACAGAAGTCCAGGTAGATGATATTGGTCAGTCTTCCCTTGTCAAGAGATGCATTTACTCTATCATGGAAGACCACCAGATTGGTCAGCCATATTTGCCCTTGCAGAAGCCATGCTGGCTGTCTCTGCTCACCTTCTTGTCTTGCATGTACCTTGACATTGCTTCCAGGATGATTTCTTCCATGATCTTTCCAGGCACAGAGGTGAGGCTTACCAGTCTTCAGTTTCTACCCTGGGCCCTCTTTTCTACCCTTTTTAAAAATGGAAGTGATGTTTCCATTTTTTCCAGTCACTAGGGACTTCACCTGACTGCCAGGACTTTTAAAATACATGTATGTTGGAGGGAGGCTTGGCAACTACATCAGCTAGTTCCCTCAGGCCCCCTGTCAGGACATGTCATCAGGTCCCATAGACTTGTACCTGTTCATCACCTGTTCCTCACCTGTTCATCAGGTGGTCTCGAACCTGTTCTTTGCTTACAGTGGGAGGGACTTTGCTCCCTCAGCCCTCACCTACAGGTTCAGGGAAATGAGAGATGTGGGAAGCCTGACTGTCAGCAAAGACTGAGGGAAAGAATTTGTTGAGTACCTCAGCCTTCTCCTTGTCAGTAATTAACAGCTCTTCATTATCATTTATCAGAGGGGGATCATTCTCCTTGGCATTTCTTTTCTGGCCAATGTACTCATAGAATTCCTCCTTGTTATTTTTTTCCTTCCCTTGCCAATCTCAGTTCTACCTGTGCCTTGGCTTTCTCACCCCCATCCCCACACATCCAGACAGCATCCCTGTACTCTTCCCAGGCCACATGTCCCTGTTTGCCCTGCCTGTGCATTTCCTTCTTGCACTTCAGTCTGATCAGCAGGTCCTTGCTCAGCCATCCCAGCTTCCCATCGTCCCTTCTGGATTTCTTACACATGGGGACAGGAAGCTCTTGCACTCAAAGGGAAGTGTCCTTACAGAGTTGCCAGCTCTGATCAGTTCCTTTGTCCCTAAGGACAGTGTCAGGATTTACAGTACTGATAGCTGCAGTTAGAATCCATAACGTATTTTCAGGCAACTAAATAAATGTATTCCTTTGCAAAAGGTTTGCATTCCTGGGAGATCACACCAGAGAAAAACATCTTATTTCCTTTCTAGAACTTTTAGAAGTAGTTCAGAAGGCGTCCTTTCTACAAGATCCTTCTTATAAGACAGGCATAGTCAGTGTCTTAACAGTTATGATTTTACCAGTGGTGGCATTCATTTCTGGGGGAATACTCCACATCTGAACTGTTGAAACACTTCTTTTGTTATCCTCCTTCAGACTGAATTATTTCCCAAGAACACTATAATTCATTCTTATTCTATAGTGTTTTAAGTTACCCTTATTTGAGTTCAGTTCTTGGAGAGCTGAAATCCTATCTAAAATATTTCCTGTGGTGTTTCTATTCTGATTTCCTAAAACAACATTTTCAATTTCATGGGAAACAAGTCATTCAGTAAAAGAAAAAGAAATCCTTTGAATTCACTTGACCTTTACCTGAACAGGAGTAATTACTCCTATTTTCAAAGCTATATTGCACTTATAGAATATATTTGTTCACCTTGTGATGGAGATTACTGATGAAATTCCCTCTGAAAAGAAAACACATCTTTATAGCAAAGCTGGTCAAATACCAGAACAGGCTGCTCAGAAAGCTTGAGGAGTCTCAATGTGGAGATATTCAAAACCTGTCTGGACACAGTCCTGTGCAACCTGTTCTAATTGATCATGCCCCAAGCAGTATGTGGGATTAGATTATCCTTGAGGTGTCTTTTGAGGTGCCTTCCTGACTCAGCCATTCTGTGATTCTGTGATTCCATGTGAAATAGAAAAAATAAGGTTCTTCATCCATCAGGACAGGAAAAAAAAAAAAATCTGGAAGATTTGTCCAACCAAAAGAAGGAAGGAAAGAAGGAAGGAAAATAATTACACTCACATCTAGTAAGTGGCTGGCTTTGAAACATCTTGTTGAGCAACTATTTGTTGAAATGTGTATCAACACAGCAAATAATAAAATCCCAGTTTAAAATATCTGATATGGAACCACAGGACCTTAAATGATGTCCTCATTATACTATACTCTAGTGTCCTGTCTTTATCTGTAAAATATTTTACAGGTGTGTGAAAACATCTTTTAATCAAAGACATCATACATTGAGCTTCCTATATTTTACACAAGATCATATTTCTCTCTGTGCAGAAATCATTTACAAGTTACACTTTTTAATACAAGTCTGATTTAGAAATTGGTCAAGAAGAAACTTGCAGTGTATAGT
The DNA here is from genome assembly GCF_965140915.1 of Aythya marila. Lineage (NCBI taxonomy): Eukaryota > Metazoa > Chordata > Aves > Anseriformes > Anatidae > Aythya > Aythya marila. Next base: position 69,442,486 of record NC_139042.1, on the reverse strand, counting down.
CCCTTCCTCTTTCAAGCATACACTGTTCTCCCTCAAAAACAGCAATTCATAAAGAAATTATAAACTTTTCCTAACTGTATAGAGGGTTTTCATTTCCATCATTCCCCAGTGAGATGAGGATCTCATAGTCTGATGAGTAGAAATCTGAATTCCCAGTCTTCATTTGTTGAGAATAAATCCATGAATTTAAGTATTTCTGTTACATTTTTCTTCAATAAAAGTTGCAAAATTCTCACCCGTGAATCTTCTAATTATCAAACAGACAATTGCAAGGTAAATGTGCAGTAATCTATATTGCATGGCAGTCTTCCTCCATGAGAAAACCCTCTCAGAAAGCAGAGCTTCTGACCTGTCTGCCTATTCTAAAACACAAACATCCCTGCAAGCAAAACTTTATTTTCCCTTAGTTTTGTCTTGCCTCTCTACAAACTTCTTTCCATGTCTCCCTCCTCATCTACAAAATTGTACGGCACACATTGCAAGCTCAGCTGTAGCTAACTTCTCATTCACCTGGACTTGATAGTTCTCCCTGGGCCCTACTAAAGAGACACTTTCTTTTCTCATCTCTCTCTGGCAAGTAGATTTTGAGCTGTTGCTACCTTTCATCAAACACTGCATTTTAGTAGTGAATGAAGCAATTTCTGAGTAATCAGTAAATTAGGCTATAGAGCACTTTGGGATGCTTCTGGATGACAGGTGTTATGCAAAAAGAAATCATTATAACCAAATCATTTGTGACAAAGTCTTTATTAGCTGATGGCGGGTTGGTAGTCAAAGTAAAATGAATTGCTATTCACTTCAGTAACTCATTTTAATTTGTCACTGCCTAAACCAAAAAGCCCATTTTGCAACACTAGTCGAGAAAGGTAGCTTTAGCCATAGCTATAACTTGGTGGTTCCTCGTGACTCGAGGTAAGCTTGTAGACCCCCTGCAATATAGCATTGGTCAAAGGGCATCATTTCAAGGGCAGAGCAGGTAGCTTAGTCTTTCTGCACAAGGCTGTCATCAGCTGAGCTCTCCATGATGCAAGGAAAAAAATTTTTTTGCAGTGGACAGGCTACTTCTAGGTAGACAGTCCCAGGGCTTCCTGCCCAGTATTTTATCTCCAGAAGAGCCCCAGGCCCAAACAAACCATATTCACAATCTCAGTTAAATTCAGTTATAACTCATTTTATTTCTTGATGTATTTTAACTCACTGAAACTCAGTCCCAGAATTTGTGATGATTTTCATTATTCTGTTTGAAGTTTTCATTGATATGGGTTAAAATTCTTCTTCTTTGAAAGAGGACTTGAGTCATGTGTGGTTTTTGTGGGTGATGGTAAGTGTATCTACATAATTGCAAAAACAGCAATCCAGCAATCATTCTTTAAAAAGCAATCCATTTAATGTATTTATATCTTCTAGCAGTATTTAAATATCCAAGCTAAGTATTGCTTACCACCACATTTTATTAGATATGTAGTAAAGTATGCCAATAAACCAGGCAATAAATGGACTTTATATCTGATAATTCAACAGAAAAACAATCAATGAAGAATCAAACACTATGTTTTATAGTAATGCAAGAACTATACTAGCAAAATAAACGTGTTTTTATTTCACATGATCAGTATTGTCTGCTAACTGTGTTTTCATATGGTAGTTTTCCAAGGAACGTGTTGGTGAAAAGACAAGCTAATGCAAAAAGTTTATGAAGAAGACATATCCCTCTGCATTTGCAAGTATGGCAATCTGCAGTCAGGTCCTGCTCTTCTCCCAGACACAATTAAGCTAGGAATCTAATGAAACTAAAATCTGTGTTACATGAAATCAATTTTTGTAGTAAAGAGGCAAATTAAGTTTAAATTAAAAAAAAAAAAAAAAAAGAGCATTGCTTTAAAGACCCAGCAACTAATTTAATAGCTGTCACTTTAAACATAAAGGATGAAAATAAAACACCCATGATTGCTGTGTTATTTACTTCTAACAACCCTTACCATTATAGATCACAAATGTATCTTTTGGGAGGCTGCATGTGACATATTTAATTGTTGTTACCCCATCGGAGTCTCTGGAGAACACTAAGTATGAAATTCACTGTGACTGAAAATACATAATACAGACAATTAAAAGAGTGCACAATTTGCCATCTCAGATTTATTACTCTAATGTAATCATTAACAATCACTTGATTTGGCTTATTAAAATTGCAGATCTAACCTCCTATAATCTCCCATCAAATCACATGAATGACAGAAGTCTAACCTTCTCATTTACAATAACCTATTCTTAACATTTAGGGATTGGAGTTAAAATTTTAAGTCATGACTGCAAGAATGACACACCGAGAAGTATCATAATTCAAACACATTTCCAAATAGCCAAATAGAAAGCCCTACATTCATATACATATCATAAGGCATTTTATGCTGAGGTTGTACATTATCCCAGGAAGCAGTAACTCTGAAAATAATGTTGGGTCATGGAGGAAAAGCAACAGACAGGCTTCTGAGATTGATAAAGATGTTGATGTAACCAGTGTTTATTTGCACAAAGAATAACGGGACATTACCTGCGATTTTGTAATGTTAATGGTTCCCACATTTTAAATATGATATTGGAAATTCAGAGCTAATGCAAAGATATAAACAAAATTTGATATGTAAGATTAGATATTGATATTGATATATAGGTAGCAATGTTCCTATTTTCATTCACATTGGTACAGAAGGACTCATTTGTGATAGCAGAGATTGCTGATGAAATCAGTGACAATCTTTTGCTGGTTTTGGAAAAGAATAATTGTTTTCACACAAAATATAAATAATTTAAACTAAAATAAATGTGAAGGTCTAGATGCGAATATTATGACATTTAGACTAATGGGTATAGCTCTAATTCATCCATACAAGGACTCTTCTCCAATTCACCTATTCAAAGCATTTAAATTAAAACAAACAAACAAACAAACAAAAAAAATCTGAATAGAAAGGGAAGGGAGCTAGTTAAAAATAAGGACAGGAAAAAGGACAGAAAGACAGAAATGACAGGACTAGAGTGTAAAAAAATATCTGAATATTCTATGCTAAATATTCTAGGTCAAAGTTGTGATGGAAATGAACATATATTTTGAATTTACCATCTAAGTCTTCCTGGAATAGAAAGCACTAGAGCAGAAACAATCTTTGGAATACGTATTCCTCAGACTAAGAAAATCCACTACAATTTCAGATGTCATGCATTCCGTGTCATAGATATATTTATGGCAGTCTATTATCCAAACAGGCTGTTTGAACTTCACTCTGTTACAATCTATGACATATTCAATTTTCTGCCTTTGCTGCTTTCCACATCAATGGATTTTATATTGTCTACAAGAGGTTGAGGCATTTTCCTACTGCTCACTTTAGAAGATAGAGACAAAAACATGTCCTCACTTCAAACTAATTTTCAAACATTTCTCTTATAATTCAGACTATTTATTTCCATGACTTTTATTTGCATTTCCAGTCTCCCATAAGAACTGAACAATCTTTTTTCAGGTTTAACGGACTACATAAAAACAGAAGTGAGCTGACAGTTCAGAGATCCAAAAGTGTTTTAAAACAACCCCCAAACTATATTTACAGGTTTTAAGGGAAAACTCCAAAAATAGATTAAATTTTTATCTCAGAAAGGACAAAGAATCACCATACTGCCCATGCAAAGTTTAGGTTTTTCCAAATTTGAAGTCTGCAAGGGAGATGTATACATGTATATACAAAATATGTACTGGGGGAGCATTTTGGATTGTGTGGTACTGCTTGTTATAACAAGTCATTCTCTTCCTCTCACTTCCATGATTTTTTACCTGGTTCACCCAGCATTGTCATTGTGGCTTGGTTTTGTAGCTTCCACTTTTTTCATACAGTTTCTTTCTGTTTCACTAGCAAAACATAAGATAAAGCATGCTTGTATTTCACCAAAAATAAAGTGAAAAAATATCTAATACATCTGGCAACCTGCTCTAGGGAACCTGCTTTGGCAGGGGAGTTGGACCTGACAATCTCTTGAGGTCCTTTCCAACCCCTACAGTTCTGTGATTCAACACAAGAAGGGACAGTAGTTTTCATACATCCACCTTTGAAGGCAACTTTTTATTTGACTAGTTCAAAGATTTTATACTTTTAAATAACACCAGATAGTTTATAACTAAGTGCTCTTTTAATAAAAAGTATTTTGAGGACATTCATGATAACTGATGGATGAATTCCTAAGCTTTTGGGATCAAAAGGAATGGCTGCAGCCTACACTTCAGACTGGTCTGCAGAAAAAATGAGAAAGTAATCATGGAATACCTCTGGGTATAACCCGCATTTTGGAAACTGAAAACCACCGACATTTCTTAAATAGTGGTCTTTAGCAGAACATTGGATATATACTCACATTTTTTTAATAAAATCTATAGAAATACAAATTAGTGCTTTCCATAAAAATTATCAGTCCGTGGTGCCATGCATTAAGTAAGTCTTCCATGGCTAGTCTTCTTTGTTTTTGCAGTTCAGCCATTGTTCTGTTCCTGGAGCTAACTGGTTTCAACAATAATATAAATGACCACAGCAAGCACAGAGGTGTTTGCACAATACAGACCTAGACTACTATAACACAGTGTGGTGGTTTTACCGTGCTGGGCAGCTAAACCCCACAACCGCTCTCTCACTCCCCCTCTTTTTAGATGAGGAGGGGGAGAAGTAAAGCAAAGAACAACTCACGGGTTGAGATAAGGATAATTTAATTAAAGGGAAATAATAATAATAATTAAATAAATATTATTATGAACTAAACAATTTAACTAAAGGGAAATAAAAAGGGAAAGGGGAAAAGGGAGGGGGAAAGGGAAAATAAAAAGAAGGGAGGAAAACAAACAAATAAAATAAATGAAGGCTATGTGGAAGTGCAGAGGAAAGAAATTACTTTCCACAAATGAACGATGATTGACCACGTCCTTGAAGCAGGGCTTCAATGCACATAGCCGGTGTTCGGGAGGAGGACCAACGTTTTCACAATGAGAGCCCACCCCTCCCCTCTTCTTCCTGTTCCCACCTTTTATTGCTGAGTGTGACATCACATGGTATGGAATATCCCTTTGGTTGGTTGAAGTCAGCTGCCCTAGTGATGTTTCTCTCCTCACTTTTTGCCCACCCCCTAGGAGGGTTAGAGAGAGGCCCGATGCTGTGCCACTGCTGCTCAGCAGTAGACACAACACTGGTGTGATAACACTGCTGTTCCAGCTACAAGTGCAGAGTACAGCACTGTATGGGCTGCTGCAGGGAAAGTTAACATTCCAGCCAGACCCAGTACACACAGTAATATTACTATAACATAGTAATCTTCCTAATCAAGAGCATTGGACAGCCAAAGAATGTTCTTATTGTTGATGGCCCATCCCTGCAAGTGTTCAAGGCCAGGTTGGATGGTGCTTTGAGCAACCTTGTCTAATGAAAAGTGTCCATACCCATGGCAGGGAGGTTGGAACTAGGTGATCTTTAGTATCCCTTCCAACCCAAACCATTCTGTGATTATGGTATAACTTCCTAGAATCACATCTGTGCTGACAATATTTATACTGTTGGCACAGAAAGAGTAGCAGTCGGTAGGTGTTTCACTAGAAACTAAAGAAAGCCTTGGCTGTCTTCCAGTTTGCTTTTTTTTCCCTTCACTTACTCTTGTCAACATCTCCCTTGCTCCTAGTGGTAAATCAGATGCAAAGGCAGAACAAAAATAGTACCATGTCCTGCATCATATTAATCACTGATTCTCATAAATCTCCCAATTTACTGAACTTCCTAAAATGAGTCCAGAATGCTTTCACAAGAATATTTTCAGAGGGATTTCTCAGTCTGGGTCCTTCTTCTGATCAGATTTACCTAAGAATGGAAAAATCTTCTCTGGAACAGCAGAGCTGACTGAGTGAAGACAAAATCCTTCTTTCTTCCTTCAGTTTGTCTTATCCTGTGTCAAGACACTGAAGCTTGAGACTGGAGAGCCTCCATTTACCTGCCCTGGCTAGTGGTAGTAGCAAGGGCTTAGTACTGATCACTGTCACTGATTCAGGGAATGTGCTATACCAGTGCTTCACAGGATAAACATTGACGTGTTTGGTTGTTATATATATGGCATAACACATATATGACACAGGTGAGGAATGGGAAATGCATAATCTTAGAAAAGGACCTCAAGACACGACCAGTTCCTCTCCCAGCACAGACATTTTGATCATGCATGCCCACTTTGATGCAGTCAGAATTTGGTCTTGTCTTCAAAACTGCTGGTTATAAGTATCCCACTACCTTTCCAGAGAGTTTCTTTCAGAATTTCATTGCACTTTGAAGTATAGCAAGTTCTTTCTAATAACCCAAATCTCCCTTTCTGGAAGTGAAACCAAAGTTTCTAGGCAAGTATGAAAACCAACCCCTAAATGACAACCTTCTTCTTTTCTGTCTGAATTGACAACTGTGTTGTTTCAGATGTCTTTCATGATGTCATAGCATCATAGTAACTCCCTGCAGCTTCTAAAATTGAGAGACAATAAAACACATTTTATAATGTTCCCCCATAAGCTTAATCATTGATCTACATGTATGATGCTGAAAAAGAGGAAAATTGTTTTCCAAGTTTCAAATTTACTAGTCCAATTCTTAGGCTAACCAAATCTTCTAATGGAATTTAGAAGAATTTAGGTCTTTTGTATTTTTTACCAAGTCCATATCTGTGTACTCAAGTGGTAACAACCAGTTTACGAATGATTACTACAGGTTCTTACTTTCAGAATTCCTGATGATCAAAATAATTGCAGAACAACCTTCACCTACCATTTCTCATGTGTTATTGTAATCTTATCTATTTATTCAATTAGTTTAGCCTTTTTTTTTTTTTTTTTTTTTTTCTCTCTCTGAGAAGAGCTTTATTCTGATTGTTTTCTTTATTTGAAGATGTTTGCCAAATATTCAGATTTCTACATCTGGTCTTCCTAAAATATTGACTTCAAGCCTGCCTCTGCACCAAGAGAAGGCATTGGAAGCTTTCATCAAGAGGATAATGCTTACTGGCTATCTGTGGGGTATAATCACCTGCATCACAATAGTTTTGCTCCCTAATTAGTTAAATTAACTTTTATGACTATGAGAAGATGGGAAAAATCAAAGGCTTTTCAGAAGAGGTAGCTTAGATGCTGCCATCATTAATGTCTCCATGAATACACTAAAGAAGTTGAGATTTTTGCTTTTCAGATGCCTTCTTGGGGGCAAATCATTCACAAGAATGTTTGTATACAACTAATTTAAAGGGTGTTGAGCAGTATTGAAAGACTTTCATGGCTTTTACTAAAGGAAATAATCACCCCATGAAGCTTATTTCAAACAAAGAGTTCCATATTCAGCAGTAACTAATGAAGACTGCTTTTCTATACAGCCACATGCGCAGCAGTTGGATTCTGAAGTCAGATTATCATTTTACTAAGTTGTTGATGATTTTCATTATGGACCCCTTAGTGTTTAATAATATAGCTAAGTTCATGTCTTACAGGGACACTATTACAGTGACTCTCCTCTCCATACCACATTATTTTTTATGGAATCAGTAAGAGAGAGTAAATCTTTAAAACAATTACTCTTGTATTAATTTGGTATAAGCAAGTAGGTTTGGAAGTTATCCTGTGGTAGAATGAATGCAAGTAGAGACATTGCTTCTTCAAGAAAACCACCTAAGAACTGTAGCCTCCTCTCAGCACTTCATCGGTATATGTTTTATAAAATACAGGTTTTCTATGAAGTATTTTTAATCTGAAATGTAATATTGTTCTTAAGGAAGCAACACAGATGGTTGTCCAAGGTGAGATCTCCATTTATGTTTAGTTCCTCCCCAGCCTTTATTTAACAAGGCATCCATGGCACAGGGCAACCAAAAGAAGGTGTGGGATCCAGGAGTCTCTGATGAAGAAGTACACCAGACACACATTGTTTGCTTAATGCACGTTTCTCATTTCTTTAGGCCCAAGTCCTCTTCTTCTTCTGTATTTCAGCCAAAGACATCTAGTTTGCATAATAAAAGGAAGAATTTGTTTCATTTGTTTCTGAGGCACACTCAGAACCCTATATTAAAATGGAGCACTTCAAAACTTCAAAGTACCATCCTGATTTGTTTTAAGGAAAAGCTACAAATGGATTTGGCAGAGGAAAAAAAAAAAAGAGAGAGAGAGAGAAAGAACAGAGGCTACATGACCCTCTCCGCATACTATTATTGATCAAAATGAAAGTATTAAATCTTTGTTGTTCTGGCAAAATTCCATGTTAATAGCAGTTCTATAAATACACAGAAGGCCCAGATGGAGACCTGTGGATAAGTTGCTGGAAACAGAAAGATTGCTTCTTTCATTTGTCTGACAGTCCCAAACTGTAGCTTCAACATATAAGAAATACAGGGGGAGATGTGACAACTGGGAAAAGGCAAATATTGTCATCCATTTTTTTAAAAAAAGGCTGGAAGGTCAGTTCAGGGAACCACATGCCCATCATGCTCACTTTGGTTCTCAGGGAAATCACAGAGCAAGTCCTCTTGGAGTACATTTCTGGGTACAAGAAGGAGAAGGTGACTGGGAACAGTGAACATGGATCTACCAAGGATATATCACACCCAACAAACCTGCTTTCCTTTTACGATGAAATGACTGGACATGTGGGTGAAGGATGAGCTATGGATGTAATCCTTCAGCAAGGATTTCACCACTGTTTCCCACAAGATTCTTGTATCCAAGTTAAAATGATACGATCTGAGTGAGTGAGCAACTATACAAATAAAAAAAAGGTTGGATGATTAGGCTCAGAAGGTAGCTATCAATGAGTCATACTCTATCTGGAGATGAGTAACAACTGGAGTACCACAGAAGTCTATCCTAGGACCTGTTTAACATCTCTGTTAAGGATCTTGGACAGGTGACAAGGTTCAGTCTCATTAAATTTGCAGGTGTAATCAAAGTGAGCGGAACAGTTGATACCTTCAAGAGAAGGGACCATCCAAAGGGACCTGGGCAGATTGGAACCAACAGTAACCTCACACAATTCAACAATGACAAATGCTATTATTCTATGGCTCTACTTTTTTTTTTTTTTTTTTTTTTTCCTGAATATAATGCTCTCTTCTTAAGAGCTTTTCAATTTTGTTATTAGAACTCAGTCATTAGAGAGCAAGTCTTACGAGGAGTGGCTGAGGGAGCTGGAGTTGTTTAGCTTGGAGAAAAGGAGGCTCAGGAGAGACCTTATTGTACTTTGCAATTACCTTAAAGGAGGTTGTAGAGAGGTGTGGATAGGGTTCTTCTCCCAAACAACAAGTGATAAGATGAGGGGAAATGGCCTCAAGTTGCACCAGGGGAGGTTTATGTTGGATGTTAGGAGAAATTTATTTACTGAAAGGGTTGTGTGGCATTGGAATAGGTTGCTCAGGGAAGTGGTTGAGTCACCGCCCCCAAAAGTCTTCAAGAAATGTGTAGATGTACAACTTAGTAGCATGGCTTAGTGGTGGATTTGTCAGTACTAGGTTAAAAGTTGGACTAGATGAACTTAGAGGTCTTTTCCAACCTGAATGATTCTATAATTATAGATTTTTTTTTTCTTACTGTATACAGCTTGTTAAAATTGTAGCTCATAGTTCAACCATTTTATGTTGCAAGTTAGGTGGTTTTTTTGTTTGTTTGTTTGTTTGTTTTTAGCACAGAATATTATATTAAGGACTTAAACAGATGAACTGACACCTGTATGGCAATTAGTTATAAAAAGCATTCTCTGAAAATGGAAAGACAAGTAACAAAAGTCTCTCTTGAATGCCACACTTATTTTCCCCCCCTACTATGGAGACTATGGACTATGGAGAAACTATAGGCCAGATATCATCACAGTATCTTAACCCTTCTTCAAACATTTTTATGCGTTAGAAGAAACACTCAAATTTTCTGAGTTCTTTAAGAAGTAACTTGTCAACTGACATTTCCCCCTGTACTCAGCTCTGGTGAGGCCGCACCTTGAGTACTGTGTTCAGTTTTGGGCCCCTCCCTACAAGAAGGACATCAAGGTGCTTGAGCAGGTGCAGAGAAGGGCGACGAAGCTGGTGAGGGGCCTGGAGAACAAGTCCTACGAGGAGCGGCTGGGGGAGCTGGGCTTGTTCAGCCTGGAGAAGAGGAGGCTCAGGGGCAACCTTATCGCTCTCTATAGGTACCTCAAGGGAGGCTGTAGCGAGGTGGGGGTTGGCCTGTTCTCCCACGTGCCTGGTGACAGGATGAGGGGGAATGGGCTTAAGTTGAGCCAGGGGAGTTTTAGGTTAGATGTTAGGAAGAACTTCTTCACTGAAAGGGTTGTGAGGCATTGGAACAGGCTGCCCAGGGAAGTGGTGGAGTCACCATCCCTGGAAGTCTTCAAAAGACGTTTAGATGTAGAGCTTAGGGATATGGTTTAGTGGGGACTGCTAGCGTTAGGTCAGAGGTTGGACTCGATGATCTTGAGGTCTCTTCGAACCTAGAAATTCTGTGATTCTGTGATTCTGTGATAACCAAATGATCTTGAGGGTCTTTTCAAACCTTTATAATGCTGATTCTACAATGTGCCACCAAAATGATTAGTCTGATATTGTAGTGTGCGCTTGCAGCTCAGAAGGCCAACAGCATCTAAAGAAGAGTGGCCTGCAGGTTAAGGGAGATGACTGTCCTCCTCTACTCTGCCCTTGTGAGACGGCCCAGGCTGACCAAAGGGATATCCCGTATGACGTGGTGTCATGCTCAGTCCACTTGGAGTCCACTTGGAGTCCAGTCAGGAGCCCCCAGCACAAGAAGGATGTTCAGAGGTGGGCTACAAAGTTGATCAGAGGGCTGAAGCACCTCTCCTAAGAAGAAAGGCTGAGAGAGCTGGGGATGTCGAGCCTAAAGAAGAGAAGGCTCCAGGGTGACCTCATTGTAGTTTTTAATACTTAAAGTGGACTTATAAAAAAGATGCAGAGCAACTTTTTGCTCAGGCAGACAATAACAGGACAAAGGTGAGTGGTTTAAAATTAAAAGAGGGGGAGATTTAGATGTTAGGAGGAAATTCTTCACTCTGCGGGTGGTAAGGCACTGGAACAGGTTGCCCAGAGAAGCTGTGGATGCTCCATCCATGGAGCTGTTCAAGGCCAGGTTGGACAAGGCCCTGGGCAACCTGATCTAGTGGGTGGTATCCCTGCCCATGGCAGGGGGGTTGGAACTAGATGATCTTTAAGGTCCCTTCCAACCCAAGCTCTTCTATGATTCTCTGACTCAGATCTAAGTTTGAAGAATACTTAAGAAAACTGGACATATATAAGTGCATGGGCTCTGGTGGGATGCAACCACATTGCTGAAGTAGTTGGCTGATGTCCATTCTTGAAAATCTTTGAAAAATCATGGAAATTGGGAGAGCTGTCTGAGAAATGCAGAAAAACAAATGTCACTGTCTTCAAAAAAGGCAAGAGAGGGGATTGAGGAACTACAGACTAATCAGCCTCACCTCACTCCCTGGGAAGGTGATAGAGCATATAATACTGGAAACCATTTCCAGGCATGTGAAGGACACAAAGGTGACTAGGAGCAGTCAGCATGGATACACAGAGGGGAAGTCATGCTTGACCAATCTGATAAGCTTATATAACAAAATGACTGATTTGGTAAATGAGTGTAGAGCAGTGAATACTGTCTACTTGGACTTCAGTAATACTGTCTCCCATAAAATCCTCATAGGAAAGCTGATGAAGTATGGCTTGGATGGGCAGACAGTAAAGTGGATTAAAAACTGGGTATATGATTGGGACCAGATGGTGGTGAGCAGTGGCACAAGGTCTGCTTGGAGGCCAGTAACTAGCAGAGTATGCCAGAAGCCAATAATGGATCCAATCCCATTCAACATCTTCATTAATGATCTGGATGATGGGGGTAGAGGTGTATACCCTCAGTAATTGTGCAGATGGCCCAAAACTGTGAAGAGAAGCTGATATAGCAGAAGGCTGTACTACCATCCAGAAGGACTATCACAGGCTGGAGAAATGGACTGACAGAAACCTCATGAAGTTCAACACATAGTGCAATTCCTGCACCTGGGGAGGAATAACCCCAGGCTGGAGGCTACCCAGCAGGAAAGCAGCATGATAGAAAAGTACCTTGGCTGTAAGCCAACAGTAAGCCAACAATGTGTCCTTGCCGCAAAGATGGCTAATGGTATCCTGGGCTGCATTAGGCAAAGAGTTGTCAGCAGGTCAAAGGAAGTGATCCCTCCCCTCTACTCAGCCCTGGTGAGGCCACATCTGGGGTACTGTGTCCAGTTCTGGGCTCCTCAGAACAAGAAAGGCATGGACATACTGGAAAGTCTAATGAAGGGACATGAAGGTGTTTAAAGGACTAGAGAACCTCTCACATGATTGAAGGCTGAGAGAGATGAGACTGTTCAACCTAGAGAAGGCTCAGGGGGAATCTTGTCAATGTATATAACTACATAAAGGTAGAGTAGAAAGATGAAGGCAGGCTCTTCAGTGGTGCCCAGTGACAGGAAAAGAGGCAGTGGGCACAAACTGAAACACAGAAGGATCTGTCTGAACATCAGAAAACTGAGCACTGGCACCCAGAGAGGTTGTGGAGTCTCTCTCCTTGAAGATCTCCAAAAGCTGCCTGGAGATGGTCCTGTGCAACCTGCTGCAGGTTGCCTTGCTTGAGCGGGGGGGTTGGACAAGACAACCTGCAGAGATCTCTTCTCACACTACCCTGCCAGCCAGGACGCTCCACCAGGGGGTGCACCAGGCGCTGGGAGGGGCACAGTCAGGACAGACGGCCCAGGCTGACCAAAGGGATATCCCGTATGACGTGGTGTCATGCTCAGCAATAAAAGCTGGGGGAAAGAAGAAGGAAAGTGGGGACGTTCAGAGAGGTGGTGTTTGTCTTCCCAAACAACCATCATGTGTGATGAATCCTCTTTTCCTAGGAATGGAAAACTTGTGCGTCGATGAGAAGTTGCAAAGTTATTCCTTATTTGCACATGCGGCTTTTGCTTTACCTAGTGATCTGTCCTTAACTCATCCCATGAGTTCTCATACTTTTACCTTTCCGATTCTCTCCCCCATCCCACCTGGGGAGCGTGAGTGAGCAGCTCTGCCTTTGAATGAACTACAATCCCCCCTCTTGCCCTTTTAGAATGTGTACACATTCACACACTCAAGAAAGATCCTGAAAATTAAATTAAATATTAACTTTACTTCAGTGGAAATCTGGGAGAAGGGCAGTAAGAGCATCTTTCCAGACTATGAAAGTTCTCTTCAGGAATCAGAAATCAGAACTGAATAGGAATTTGAATGACAAAAGAAATAGAAAACTCTACAATCAAAACCACTGCTGCTATTGCAGTGGATACATATGGGAACTTAGAGGTAATCCTACCATGACTTCTCCCCCTGTGAGCACGTACACAGTTTGTGGACTTTAATATCACCATATGAATTCTGCATCTTGGCCTCCTGTCTCTTATGAACAAGTGGCATTGCCAACACTATCTGACTGCTACTTAAAAGCTTCAGGATGCATTTGTCTCAGTGAAATTTACAGCCTGTATTAGAACAGAGCCCAGAAGCAGTATTACAGATTTGTAATCAGCACATATTCTCTAGCAATGAGCATATTATAAAAATCTACAGCTAGATAAAGTAATTCTAAAAATGGACTGCCAAAGATAAAGGTGTAGATACTCCTACTGAGCTGAGTGAATGCATTTGAAAAGAGTCAGTATTTCACTGGGACACATTAACCTGTATAGAACATTAGCAGTAAGTTTCAATTCTGTATGTGTTTAAGCATAGATCTAATTTTAGTTCAATGTGGCTATTCTTCCTGAAGTCATGGAATCAAGGGAAATAACTCTGGAGAGGACTGGATATTTCACCATACCACCCTGAAGTACAAACATACAGCGACACAATTCTGAGTACCTTTGCACTGGTCTCTGTTCCATAGGAATACCCTGAGCTTTCATGTGCAAGGCCTAGTGTACAATGAGGGAAAAAAAAAATGTCTGGCCTAAAAGAAGCTAAGAAAATATTGTTAGCAATCCTAAAAGCCATATAGAGGACTGGTTGATATACTGGTTTTCTACTGATCTACACATCAGAAGAAAAAAAGTTTATAATAGCTCCCTGCAAACTAATACTATTCCAAGAAAAACTTGCTTTTTTTTCCAATATCTCTGCAGGGGCGGGCATTGCATAAGAATATCACCTAGAATATTGCCTGTTTTTTAATGTTTGCATTTTTCCTGTAGAAATCTGACCTGTGATATATTTCAACAATGTGCATCAGGAAAAAAAATAATAAAATAACATCAGCTCTCTGTTCTGCTACAGTTCTTGACCTATAAATCAACTTGACAAACAAACAAACAAAAAGTTATCTCTGCTTTGAAATATACTTACTGTGGAAAATTGTGGAGAAAAAAAAAAAATCTTTACAAAAGATTACACATGAATATTTCTATTGGGAGTTAAATAAAGTTGAGTTTTCCAAAGAGCATTGGTGTTATATGTGTCATTTCTCAGTAAAACCCATCTAATAATGATCCTTGAAACTATGAACTCACTTTTACTTGTCCTGTCATGGTGGTGATGCCAGTCACACTTCTGATGAGGTACTGTTCCTGCAAGGTGCCTCTGCTTCTCTTTCTCACTAGGAGGCAAATTGGAGAATATTTTCTTGTTCCACCTAACAGATATATTCTGGGTGACTAATTGGTTAGAAATGCTTACAGGGAATAGAAGTGCAAGTAAAACAAACAAACAAAAAATTGCATTTAAGCCTGTGCCAAAATTACAAGATTAGGAGGAGACATGGAAAAAAAAAATCAAATAAAGACAGTGATAAAATGGAAATGTAAACCTTATTTCAGCTAGATTAAGGAGATAAAGTTCACATTAGCAGCATTTACATGCAAACTACAACAGAAGTAAATTCTGACAGCACACTCTTCTGCCTTGCACACAAAGAGCTGATGTTTGTTCAACAACCTGCAATGTTTGAAACGAGATGTTCCACAGCAAGGACTGCAGGACGCTGGAGACAGAGCTCGTCAAGCCCAGCAGTGGAGAGAAGCGTGAAGATCCTAGCTTTTGATGGTCTGCTGGATTCTCTTTACACTAATCTTTTTAACCACTTGGCAATTTCACTGCTGAAAGCCTCTTGTGTCTGAAAAAGCAGAGTGTGCGAATGGAAAGAACTCATGTTGGGGTGATGCCAAGCTTGCAAACTGGGTTTGGAATTGTCTGCTCAGCACCAAGTGGCATACTTTCACTTATGTATAGCACTCTGGTAAGCAGCTGAGTCAAGACATGCTGTCTCACGGCTTCTCTCTTCTTCTGCTCCAGGCACTGTGAATATTGTCCAAGCTACAGCTAATGCGGAAATTCACAGTCTGGTGCTCTTCTTCAGTGCTATTATCATATTCATAGCTTTTTCTAAAGCCTTGAGATTTGCCACTATGTACACACAGGGTGGTTTTGGTACTGCACACAGTGAATTCAATGTGATCACAAGAGTAGTCCTGATCCGATGCCCATCTATTGCTATAGGTTAGAATTTGAAAAAGGGATGCAGATTCCTACTAAGATTTTTCAGAAGTTGTGTGTTTCCTAACTGTCAATGAAACACTAGGAACTGTAAATCTACTGACATGGTCAATTACTTGCTTTCGTCCTAGGAACTGTAAATCTACTGATTTACAGTAGTTCATTTACTCACATTGGTGCTCCTCTACTTTCTGAACTCAAGGACTTTTAAAATTTGGCCCCAGGTCAATTACAATTTACCATGAAACAATGTGCATAAAACCTAAAAACCTAAAACCATTTGTACTTCCCCACTGACTTACATACACAGTCTGGAAGCACAGCCCATTTGAAACTACAAGTCTCAGTAAAATTTGTTACTTCAATTCAGCTCTTAATTTGCGGTAGCTTTTATTTCCTCAGATATGGTAAACCACTGTTCATCTCCTGCCTGACCATTCAGTAACAAAATTTGTCAGCTTTGTACTTATGCCATTACTTCCAATTTATTTGACTGGTTAATTCTAATTGCACCCCAGTAGAAACCATTTATAATCCACTCCTCTGAAAAACTCCATAAAAACTAAAACAAAACCAGGGCATTTGAACTTCCTACTCAGCCCCAGAGTCTGGAACTGCTTCAGCTGCCATTTCAGTGCCTCTAATCTCTTAAAGTGTAATTGCTTTTATTACATCAGTATGGACCTTACTGGCTGCCACTCTTTTTAACCTATTTCTTTCAACAATCACATTTAACCTTTGTCAGCAAGCGTGGATTATTAGTTGAAAGCAAGGGCATAGGCAGCACATTATGAAGAGAACTGTAATGGGGAGAACAAGAAAAATCACTTGCGGTAGGGGTTTTGAAAGTATTTTTCATCCTTTGCCTAGGAATGCACGGCCACACACAGCCATGCCTGCTTCTCTGTGGGGAAAAACGACAGTGACTCCAGGATTTTACAAAAGGAGCTTTAGATTTCTAATCTGACTTTAAATCCAGCTGCTGGGAACTAACTCCGAAATTGTCATCGTCCTCATCATCTGTGTGAGGGGTACCTGCCCAACGAGTGAGCTCTCTTCTTGCCTTACCCAGCCAGCACAGAGGGAGATGACTGCTGTCACCCACGGCTCCAGGACTCTACAGGCAAGAATGCAACAAGTGTGAACAGACAGCAACAAGAAACAGGAACCTGCTATATGTACACTTTGCTGATTCAGACTCACTGCGAAGGCTTTATTTCATAAATGTAGCAAAAAGTTATTCTCCAAGCCACCCTCAGCTTTCCTGCAGATACAAAACTCTTAGCTGTCTACAGATTCTGACCCCATTCAGTAAACATGACCATTTACACCAACAGCAAACCTCCTCCAGTCAGAATCCCCTCATTACTGAAGTGGCACAGGAACAGCATGCCTTGTCTTATGTTGTCTTCTCACTGTCACCGAGATGTGGAAAAATCTCCAGCAAAGATGTGTCCCCAGCACTACAGAACATAGCAACCCCACAAGCAGTTCAAGTAAGCTTCCTTGAAATGATGGATAAGTGATAAAAAAAGAACAGGCCTGCTTCAGTTTAAGAACATTTATATTGATAAAATATAGGAGCAGGTTTAAGCTGACTTTCACACTCCCATTCTAGTTTGTATCAGTCATAAACCAAAATGTATTCATACGAGCAGTGACCTTGCTTTAACTAGAACATGCTCAAAATAAACACATCCTAATTTGAGTTGCATGGTGTGATAACTTTATGCACGTCTCAGTGATGGAGAGAGATTTTTTAATAGGGACTGTAGTGACAGGACAAGGAAGAATGGTTTAAAACTAAAAGAGGGCAGATTTAGAATAGGTATAGGGAAGAAACTCAGAGGGTGGTGAGGCCCAGGTACTCAGAGAAGCTGTGGATGTCCCATCCCTGGAAGTGTTCAAGGCCTGGTTAGATGAGGTTTTGAGCAACCTGGTCTACTAGGAGGTGTTCCTGTCCATGGCAGGGTTGGTGGAACTAGATGGTCTTAAAGGTTCCTTTCAACCCAACCCATTCTGTGATTATGTAACTTTATGATTTACAGACAGATATTCAGCAATGCCAGCAGAAGACCATCATTGTCATCTACTGATCTGATATTCCCAAACCAAAAGAAAAAATACTAAAAACTCTCTTCTATGTTTAGGAACATACTACAAGCCGAGGGGACATTGAGAACTTTTTCTCTGGCACCAGTGGTGGTGAACGAGTTCAATAAGCTACTGAATATTTCTTTATAACAGATGTGAGGTCAACAGAGATGTCATGACTGTATTTCCATTTTTAAATACAAGGTCATAGTTTGGTAGGGTACTGGGAAGAGGAGGGCTGGTTTTATTTATTTATTTATATTAAAATCTCACTGCCTCACTTGGACACAGTACCCTAAACACTAAATAAAGACTTCAAAAATAGATTATGGTGAGATTGCAGTTCAGTCTGTTTCCTAGCAAATGAGAGAGAGAAGAACTATCCTGGGTAACTATCTGTCTTAAAAACATCATGAAAAATCGTTTGTTATATCTGTGTTTGTAAGTTTTAACTTAAGTGGTTTATCACAAGGTGTTATTGGAAGGCTGATAGTCATTTGTAAACTGTTAATGGAAAGCAAATCTCATATATTACTTCCCTCTATCAACAGAGAGCAGCTAGAATTTGAAACTTTGCATAAAAATAAGTAGTTAGACCAACTGAAGAAGCACGTTGACAGATCAACTAAACAGATTGTATGGCTGCAGGAGACAGATGTATTACAAGTAAAAGAATCTGAGCATTGGAAATGTCTTGGGGCTAGCTTGGCAACATGTTTTCTTGCTGAGAATATTCTACAAGACTGATTCTGGTTATTGTGCCTGAGAAGCACATATGAAATTCAGCTTAAGTAAACAGGAAACTTGTTTTGTTAAATTCAATGTTCTATGTCCATCTCTGTTCATGCCGAACACCATATTTTTAATAAATGAATACTCAATGTTACCCTGACACATTATGCAGAATTAAATCAAGATGAGTTAGGTAGTTACTGCATTAGACTGCACTAGCAGTCTTTGCTGAGGACTTCAAAGTTCTTTTACTTAGCATACCTTACATTTTTTTTTCCTAAGAAGACTCTCTCATGCAAGGTTCTCCTTGTGCAGGAAAAAAAAAAAAAAAAAAGGAAAAAAAAAGTGTCATATGGTAGATCATATTGCTGTCACTTTCCTGGAAGCAGCTCAGACTTTTTGGCAATAGGCGCACTACAATGATATGAATAGAAGTTAATTGAGCACAGTTCGGAGAGTTATGTAAGTGGCATGTTATACATTTACCCATAGGGAGAACTCTAACAGCCATGTTCATTAGCAACAGTTAATGGGTTGAGTTAGGCATTCGAATCTCTTTGCCCAAACTGTAGTGAATATTCCACCCAAGTGGTACCATTAGCCTATTGAAAATCCTTTTCACAGAAAAAGAAATTGTATTGAAATATTCTTTCTACATGGATTCAGTAAGTCTGAAAACAAATACACATTTATTTTTTTAAATTCTGTAAAAATTTTTGATAGTAAAAAATATCCCAGGTAGTGATACAAAGCAGTGATACAAAGGTTTTAATTGAGAAGGAAAGAGACTGACTTTCCTGGATCCCCATTCCACTTTCCCTTGAACACCTAAACTTCCTCTACTAAGGTGCATGATGATGTATGTATATGAGCATGGTAAAATGATGCTGTAATATAAAACTACTTCATTATAGATTATGAATAAAACCAAACAGAAAAGCTGAATAAGACAAGGTATCAGGGAGGATTAATCTCAGTTATTATATAAAACTATTATCAAATAGTTTTATTAACTATACAAAAAATAGGTGCCACCACCAAAAATAAATAATTATTTTAAAAAGAATTATAACATTTTCAGGTGCAATGGAAGTGGCTTTAAGCAGTTACAGGACAGAATGAGAATTTAAAATTAAATTTTAAATTAATTTTAAACTTAGAAAATGGAGAATGTGCAGGAGGAAAACTAGATGAAATTTGATACAACGTATGTAAATTTCCATATGTAGGTCATTGTCTTCAGCTACACAAGCAAAAAGGGTACCTGAAAATATCCTTCTGCTTTATACGACAGTGGTAAGGCCTCAGCTATAAAATGAATCTGAGACCTACTTTCAAGCATGAAACCAGTATTGGAACAGACTGTCATGAAGTTAAAAGGCAACACAGAGTATGATCACAGAAGTAAAAGATCTCAAATTCCTGGGAAAGACTGAATGAACTGTTGAATTAGAGACATTAATCTGAAAAATAAGAGACTCAACAAAACCTCATAGTCTTCAAATATGCAAAAGGTTCATGCACTCTGTTCTCCATATTTGCAATGACCAATGCAGGAACGGGGTATTTGGGTTCCTAAGAGCATGGAGTATGAAGTACTGGAGTGTGAACAGTCTAGGGAATCTCCATCCTTGCATGCATAAAAATTGATAAAACAAGTAATGATATGGTGAGCAGGAAGATGGGCTAGCTCTCTTAATTCCAGACTTTTGATTTGATGTTGCATGGGTTAGCAATGAAGGGGAGGTTTACCAGCCTACTGAGCATAGGATACAAGCATAAAGACAAAAGAAATCATAGGGAAATGAATAATTCTCTCAAAGAGCCTCCTACATCACATCACTATCTTTACAGCCTCCAGCAACACTAACATTGACTATCTTCTTGTATGCAGTTCTGTGATCACAGATCAAAAAACATCTCCCCAAAACCTGCTGGCCACTGTTCATTCCTTAGACAGCACAGAAATGCACCATCTTTTCTAGATGTGTTTTATTTGTTGAGGTGAAAGACGAGATCTACAACCCCAGTGTCCTTGAGAACAAATTCCTCCACAAGGAGACAACTGTTCTCATTTCCATTTTCTGAATGCCATGACTGCTTTGCTGTCCATTCTGCAGTCCAAAACCAGCTTTTCACATGAAGACAGCAAGAGAGTAGGCCAAATATATTTACTAGGAGAGTCAACCATTTTGTTTCTGAACTCTGAATTGTATGAAGCATATATTGTAGAAGCATTGTATGATGCTTCTAGGCAGCCTTACTTGCGCTTTGCAGTTCGGTGAGATGGACAAAGTACTACCAGACTAGAACAATTTCAAGAAACTGGAAAAAAGAGGAAAGTAGATTGTCCTCAGATAGGGAGACAGTACTGGAGATGGGATTAAGATGAAGCAAACTCAACTTGAACTGTGATTAAAGATCACTAGCCATTACCTCCTATTAAAGTCAGTTTCTGCACTGCAATTTTCCATTTCTATCTGCACTCATGTCCACTTCTGCTTCTATGCAAAAGGATTCAAAGCATGCAGATTGTATTTAAATAATTTAACTATCATTACTTATCAAACCAGATCCACTATCCCTCTTGGTCTGATGTAGCTTCATTGCTCCAATACTGCATAAAGAAGAAGAAACACAAAGGAGAGAAATAATAACTATAATAACCACTTGCTCTTTGTTTTCTGGTTTTGCTCTTTATTAGTAATTTTATAGATGGTGTTTTCAAGCACATTTTTAAAAAAGAATTAAGATATATATTTTTCTCCAGGAATGATTGGAACTATTTTGTTTTTAGAGGATTTCATTAAAAGCAGCTGATGTGGTGCTCAGGACTATATTTGTCTTCTGCTTGTTCCTCACTTAACATAATATTCCTGTTTTTTATCTTTTAACTTCATGACAATTTACTCACCTAAGAAGTGCAAATAAGGGATGGCATCTTAAATATATATATATATAAGGACAGCAACAATCTGTAAGAACCTAAGAGCAGGAATGGAGAAAGAAGTGAAAAAGTGTTACAACATATGTAAAAACAGAGAATTCAAGAACTGCAACGTAGCATTCATTTACGCTCGGTAAGTCTTTAAGGTTCTTTCATGAAAAGAAAAAACATTTTCCTGGGGCCTCTTGCTGACTAATTTTTTCTTGACTAAGTAATTCCATGTTTGCACTTCCAAGGTCAGGAAGCCTGGGACTGTTCCAGGATCAATGAAGACTCTTTTCCTGGTTTTGTTCAGGCACAATCTCTGTCTCTTGCTTGACATATCTCTATCTTTGGTGCTTGGACAAAAAAAATGTAAACCCCTTTTTTAGTTTATTACCTGTTCATTCTTGTAAGAGCACCACCTTGAAAGTCTTTTTTGGTGGTTTTAAATGTTAATATAAGGAGATTTCTCTCAACAACATATGCTTTATCTGTCCATCAAAAATGTTACACGCACTCAGTACTGGCAAAACCTTCAGACTTTCTTCCCCTTTGCTTTCCCATTCTGATATAAAAACAAGCAGAAAACCCACAAGCTATCTGCCATTTGTAAATATTTAATAAATACTGTAGGAGAAGATTCCAAGAATAATTACTTCAGATTATGTTTTGCTACACCACAGCTATCTTCATCAGTTGCCATGCTGAATGACAAACCATTATAAAAGCAAGCCTAAAGCAGTGAATATTTATGCTTGCATGTGATTTGCATGAAGAACAAACACTAGTTACAAGTAATGCAAACAAACTTCTTTGCAGTAAAATAAGGCACAAACAGAACCATTTGAGGATCAGCTAGCAGCACAAATGACTTTGGGGTACAGTTTTCCAGACTCTTACCAAACTTCACGCTTAAACGAATTATTGTTCTTATAATGTCTTTCTAAATTGTGAGAGCTTTGCTACTGATTTTAGTTGGAATCAAGTCAGTATTACAACAGCACAGCAACAATTTTAAAAGTATGTCTCCCTTGAAAAAATGTATCAGGACATATAACTTTTAACTTAAAACACCTTTCACTCAAGAATCCTACCACATTCAGAAGTGCTGGGACCATCTTTTTCTCCCTGGACACTGGAGTTTTTTTGTTTGCTTGCTTTATTCCCTGAGCTCATTTTGAGTAGATAAACTCCATGGAATCCTTAAGGAAACCAGTTTTTGTAGATTCATGAACCAAACCAAGAAAAGCTGAGGAGACTTGAAGAAAGAAAAACAGAAGAAACAAAATATAATACCTTAGCCTAAATAAAGAACAATAGTCTGGGATCTGCTAAAATCAAGCACATGGCTAAAAAAGAAAAATACATATATATTCTACAGAAAAAAAAAAAAAAAAAATTATATCAATGGATTTTTTCCAGTACCTACTGTACTCTGATAATAAAACTATAGATACCAAACTATCAGTAGGTAAAAGAGACAGGTGCAAATGTAAATCAGTTTTAATCTCGTGAAAGAGCTGTAGATCAACTTTGGTTTTTGTCTGTTGCAAACTAGTGTTCTAAACCCTGGTAGAGAGGTTCATAGACCAGGGTTTTCCCATATTTTATCAGTTGGTTAATCTTCCCACTTTTACACAACAAAAGCTGTCAGACTTTGGAAGGGTCTTGCCACATACCTTGCTTCCAACCTCTCCAGACAAAGGGAACAACAATCCAGTAAACTTACACCTTTGTTTCCCATTAACTCAGCTTTTTTTTTTTTTTAAGTGAATACCAGAAATAAAGTATTTTGGATGGGACTAAATTAAGCTTTTCTGTCAGCAGACCATAAAACTCTGGGGTCTTCTTTTCTTAAAAGAAAAATCACTGAATTTTGTTAATCTGAAGTGATTCTTCCACTTCTCCCAATTCAACTGATTGGGAAGCTAAACTTAGTCAATTAGTCATATTCCCAAAGGGCAAATGCAAACGAGTTATCAATGTTTCTTGAAAAGCTGACAGACTACCTCTACTAATTAATTAGCACACAGTTCCCATTAAAATGGGTGGACTTGTCATTAAGTCATTAAATTCCTTGGCTACTTGCAGTGATTAAAATCCACATCCCCAAAGCCTTGAAGGATATTGCCTGTGTACATCAAGGTGCTACTGCATGAATGATGAGCAATAAAAATAATTTATAGAAGTCTGAATTTAATTGACCATGCTGCCAGCTTCCCTTTCAAGGGATTGGAGGGACAAGTTACCAGTTTAAATTAAAATCCCATGTATCATTACAAGAACAACAGAAACTGACTGCAACATCTCTTGATTACAATTCAGAGGGGATTAGAAGCTCTAAAAGTTTCATAATTCAAGAATATATGTCTACACATTGGTCAATCTACCACAATATCAGAACTCCTACTAGGAATACAAAGAATTTTTCTTAACAGGATCATACAGCTAGATCCAGAAAGAGAATATTTTAGTCAGTAAAAATAAAACATAAAAAAAAAAATAATTTCACATTTAACACAAAAACAAATTAAAAACAAAAAGCACAAAACAGATCATTAATGCTTTTCCATGACCAGTTTTTAACTAAGTAGTGTTAAAAGATGCATTTTTATGGTCATAACACAATTAAAGACAATTTTTAATTTTTAATAACTTCAATACTTCCCTTTTCTCTGAGCCATAGTCTATTATTTTCCTTGTGTGCCCCTGTTACGGCCGAACTAATCACCCTGTCCTATGCAAAGGACTGTGATAAAAGTTAATGAATAAACACCTGCTGTGCAGATCTGATTACTAGTAGCACCAGCTCGCAGTAAGAGCACTAAGGGAAGAACAAACCTTTATTTGACTGTCTTTGCTTAAAAGGCATAGCACCACACTGCAAGCCATCATTGTGGCGCCAGGAGTTGGACCCAATGATCCCCATGGGTCAATTCCAACTTGGGATATTCTGTGATTGTGTGATATTCAGCTGCAAGTTGGTGGAGCAGGAAAGTCTGAAAGAATCTGACTTCCTTCCAACATAAAGAAAGTGAGGCTTGGGCATCTTGCTGACAATCATAGCAATTGGCAGCAACAGTCATTTTCTAGGAGCATTTTGAGCCCAATTCACTTTTAATGGGAAGAAAGTAAGAAGCACCCCAATAACATTTATAATGTATCAGAGGCAGGATCCTCACATGCACACACAAGCCCTGGAAATTTCTTACCTGAAAGTTAGGTAAGAATCTTCTCTTTTATTACATTACAGTATGCCAGAGTATCAAAAAGAAACAGAAACAGAAGGAAAGAAGGAAAGAAAAAGAAAGGAAGGAAGGAAGGAAGGAAGGAGGGAAGGAGGGAAGGAGGGAAGGAAGGAAGGAAGGAAGGAAGGAAGGAAGGAAGGAAGGAAGGAAGGAAGGAAGGAAGGAAGGAAGGAAGGAAGGAAGGAAGGAAAAAAAAATTAAACAAAAAGCAGTGTAATCCTGTTGCAATTGGTATATTCGGTATTGACTGTCAGAAAGATCATAAAGGATCTTGATAAAGGAAATGATGATAAAGGAAGGCATCTACAAGTTTTATTCTTGATCACAAGGATACAGACGCTGTGTCTGCTAAATAGTTAATGCTGTAGTGCTGCAACATTGTCTTTCTACAAACATCTATTTAGGTGCAGAGGAAAAACAAATAAACAAAATGCAGTCTCTGGAACTCATCTAATTTTGAGTCAGCTTATTTCAAATGCCCCAACTACAAAAAACTCTTAAAAATGCATTTATTTCTTAATCACTCCTCTTTCAATTTTAGCTATCACCAATGCTGCTGGACACATTGCTTACTAATATTAAATGCAAATTTTCCATGGCTAGAATTATACCCAGCTCCAAACTGAATTTTGGAAGAAATCCTTATTTTCTTTTAAACAGATAAGTATGAAACTCAGCATTGATCAAAATCCTAATATAAATACAATTAAATATGTTATGTAGAAGCATCTCCAAACTAAAGCAGGGTTTCATTTTTCTAAGCTGAACAGTTTTCAAAGCTCCTAGATCTGCATTTTGAGCTTCAAACTCAACTTTGAGTATAGTAGGTTCCTTTCTGGCAAAGCAGTGGTTCTTGCTCTTGACACTTGCCATGGATGCTAAGTTTAGTCTCCTAATGAACCAAACAGGACTTAAAAATATAGCAAAGAAACCATAACAGTTTTCAAAAAATTGCTGTAAAGTTGACCTATCTGATATACTCCAATACACATGTTTGAGGGACACAAGTAGAGCTGTCCATGCTTTGAGTGAAAGAGTAACAGTCTCCCTCTCAACTCATTAGAATCACATTAAATTTCTTTTATTTAATGTGAACTTGTGGCTAGAAAGGGAAATCCAAACAATTCTTCTTTTAGATAGAAGCATTGATCAGAAAAAGGTGGAGGAACAAGAACTGAAATGATAGGAAAAAATCTATGTCAAAGTATTACTTAAAAACTTAAATTACTGAAATACTCAATTGGAAATGAGTTGGGGGGGGGTGATTTTGCTTTTTTTGTGTTGTTGTGTTGTTGTTGTTAACGCATCAGCAGGTAGTGCTCTGCGGAAGAAATGGGTTCTTCATTTATGTCAGATGTTTGACAAACCATTTGTAGAGCTTAATGGATGTTTTTATAAATCATTTCCAATTCTTCCTTTGAGCTTCTTTTCAGCTATTTAGACTCTGAATGTTAGAAATATGTAAAGCTCATATTTCAACCACAGAAAGGCTTCATTGCTACAAATACCAGCAATTACCTCAGATTTTGTACTGCGGATTGCTGTTAGCTGAAAAGTGAAAAGTAATTAATATCTCTAATTTAATGAAAATGCTCTGTTAATTGAAAATGGTATTTCAGAAATTATTTGGATTACCTTAGCTATTATATCTTACTACCTTAATTTCTGTATCTATAGAAAGAAAAGCATCAACTTGTACATGGGAAAATAGAGTCTAAATTTTACACAAGGAAAAAATACAAAAGAAGTTTCTCAATATATTTTTCTCAACTACCTTTAGAAAAGCCATGAATGACAACAGGTGTATAAGTATTTAACTAAGTGCATGTCTTCAAACTCCATAAATTCAGGAAGTTTCCTTCAGTGACAAGGAGTAGTTAGAATATCACCATGCAAGGAAGGCTGTTAGTCTCCAGCTTAATGTCACTGAAGTTAACTTGCCAGTCCCCTTGGTCATGACACTGAAGAAATTTAATATTCTGATTACATTTCCCATTACAAACACAGGATGGTACTGGCAAATTCCTACAGTTTCTCAAATTTTGCTGTTGTATTTGAATAATGATCTGTTATGTACTATCTTTCCCACTCTCAAATCAGAGCAAATCTTGCAACATACCCAAGAGGGAATGGAACAGAAAATACTACTTAAGCCTAAGATTAAATGGAGAATTTTAATAACATATCTACAATATGCCTGCTCTGGGCTTTATAGTGGAGAAGCAGACCTGTACAGACAATTTCAACATATCTATCTCAGCCATCTTCTATCAACGTTTATAACACACTTTGCAGGTCAGCTTTATTCAGAAGGTCACAGGGTGGCTGAGGCAGGAAGGCTTCTCTGGGATCATCCAGTACAACCCCTGCTCAGGCAGGGTCAGCTACAGCAGGTTCTTCAGGTCCATGTCCAGTCAGGTCTTGAACATCTCCACAGATGGAAACCACAAAGTTTCTGGGCAAACTGCTCCACTATTTAACTAACCTCACCACACAGAAGTATTTTCTTATGTTTAAGTGGAATTTCTTGTATTTTAATTTGTGCCCATTGCCTCTCAATGGAAACCACTGAGGAGACTTCAGTTCTGTCTTTTTCCTTCCTTCCTTCAGGCATTTATACACATTGATGAGAATGCTCAAGTCTTCTCCAGGCTGAACAATCCCAGCACTCTCAGATGTTTTTGTAATGTTACAGGAAAAATTATCTTAATGGGATTCTTAATATTCATTTGTTTAACTTATGTTGCAATAAAATATAAGTATTCTGGAGGTCCAAAACCATTTATTAACACAGACAAAATTATGTTTGATTTAATCCATTTCTTCACTCATAGTAATAAGGAATTGATGCGTGTCTTCACATCTTCATACAATAAAATTGTGAATTAATAGCCTTAGACAATATAAAATTTGAAAAATATGTAAATTCTCTAGCAACTAGTCTTTAAAAAAATCTTTAAAAAGTCTACTGTATTTCATATGGAGATTTGTGATGATGATCATACTGTTGCACTACTGGCATTTGGAGACGTTATTATTCCGTAAAGAACTAAAACATGTTATGTGGCTGTCTTGCTAAATTAGACTTCCCAAAGTGTCTAGAAGTTTAGAATAAGTACTGTGAAAGAAGGAGGAAGGGGAGAAATTTAAAAGCATTTTTATGAACTGCACAGAATATTCATCTGGCAAATTTCTGTAGAATGACTGGGAAATTCCGCAAGATGAATGTAGATATTTTGAGGTGCCAATGCACTTCCCCCTCTAAATTTGCAGAGAAACAATGAAACACCAATCTTTCACAGACTTGGCACATACACAATTAAAAATCTTTGCCAGAAGTGTCAAAGCAAACATTCCTTATACAAGCAGTGCAAGAATAGCTTCAACTTAAGCACAGGAATAGAACATGTAAGTTATTTTTTACCTCAATTTCTCTCATGTTATATTGGAACATGTTAAGATGTAGCTGATATGCTTCCATCACCCAAGGGTCCCTCTTTGGTCTCTTTCCTGTTAACAGTTCATTTTCTGGAAGAAGGAGCCTCTGTCATCTCTCCTTCATCCTCAGCTTCACCCAAACCATCACTCAATTTCATTTAACAGAGATTGTTGTCATAGCCAAAACTTCCCCTACATGAATCTGTGCAACATCTTTCCCGCTTTGTTCTTTGGTTTGTTTCTTGGTGGAGGGAAAATATTTGTTGCCCAGTAATAAGTTCAAGCATCACTTAAATTGGGGGGCTTGGGAACTCTTCCAAGCTTCAGGGTCTGAAGCTATCCTACTCATATCTATAGCAAGGCAGGGCTCAGGCATACAATAGTCTTGCCTAAACCCTAATGTCTTCCTAAAGGAAACCCATCCACACAGGTTGAACAGGAGTCATAACTCACATTGACCAGGTCGCTACAGCATAGTCACTGTTTGGCTTAGAAACAACCTCAACTGAACAGATGGTGTCCCAGTTCAGGCAGCCTCATTACCTTTAGAGAGCACAGTTGTTAAGAATTAACTTCTCTGACAAGTTCTCTGTCTTCTTCCTGACAGGGTAGATGGTATGTGACAATTTTTTATTGGCTAGTGGCTGAATAACAGACCCTTAAAAATCCAATGGTTTCACATTTTTAAACTGCACAAATTGGGCAGAACCCCTTTCCCCCAGTCATCACAGAGTTGGATGATCTCTCCCTTTAACCAGATTCCCCAGTTCCTGCAAAGAAAATATGCTGTTAGATGGCAAATTTTCTTCTCCCGAGTGTGTGATCACATGTAGCTATAAGCCATCCAGAAATCGTTGCCAGACCTTGAAAAGATGAGGATTAACCCTCCATAAAATGTTATTTATAGAAGGCAAACCATTAACTATGGCCAAATTAGTGATTCTCTGCTGTTTTCACAGTGACATTCCATACTCAAACTTTCCTAAATTTCCCTGAATAAAGCTCTTAATTTTTTGACAATCATTTCTTCTGAGTTTCTTTTTCCTCCATTTTCATGGTCGTTGCTCTATTTTGACAGCAAAGTTTTACCTGCTGGTGAGGACTAGGCTGATCAGAGAGATTCTCTTGTGCGTTAGACTTTTCCAGTATGTATCATCACTGTCCTAGAAAGCCATGAGTCATGGACTGCTAAAAGTATTGTTCAAGTAAAACATGAAAAAAAAAAAAAAAACAACAAACAAAACAACAACAACAACAACAAAACTATACTACTCATTACATGCACACAACAGATTAAATGTGGTTTATAAATCATGCTAAGTGGTTGGTCAGATTTTTGGCTGGAATCTCTTCCTGCTTTTGATTGTTCTGCCTCATTATTTAAACACAAATTTGGGAAAAAAATAAATATTTTGAAATTTGTGTTAAAGCAGGCACCTATTCAGTAGATTCCTGATGTAGTAACTAGAAATCTGTATTTGCAGGGTTAATCTGAAACAGAAGTACATTCTATCAAGTATGAAAATTGAGTTTCAATCAGTGAAAGCAGCAATACAAGAAAAAAAAAATCCTAAAGTTTGATGTTTTCCCTTCTGTAAAATACTCAGATTGTTTTTCCAATGCCAGTATTTCTTACATCACATTGCTATCAGATTTTGTTTATCCATTTAAAAAAAAAAAAAAAAAAGGAAGAATATAGCAAGTGTTTGATAAAATTGTAAATTATTTATGGGAATTATCCTTAACAACATTGCTCCATTAAGCTGTAGCCTGTTGGCTGAGATTTTAACCAGTCTCAGTTTAAAGTCTGAAACTGATCGATAAGTGATGTCCTTCATGCACCAGTAAGAAATATAACCCAACAGTGGTTTTGCTTGTGTGCATTATTATTCCTCATCTTTTCCTTCTTACGCCCCTGGGAAGATGCTAATATTCCATCCAAAAATTGCTATTAAGCCCTTTGGGGCTAGAGGCAGAAAAGTGAGGGCCTTGAGTCCTTCCAGACTTTG
Source organism: Aythya marila (assembly GCF_965140915.1). Lineage (NCBI taxonomy): Eukaryota > Metazoa > Chordata > Aves > Anseriformes > Anatidae > Aythya > Aythya marila. The sequence goes on along the minus strand of NC_139042.1, from coordinate 69,412,430 downwards.
AAGAGTACATGGTCAGCCTCCTATTCTCACTGTCATATGCATCTTGTAGTCCAAAACAAAAGTTAGACACGTCAAATACGATGCAAAAGAGCAATAACTGATAGGAAAGGTGATATTCCTCTAAGAGTCAAAACACATATTAGCCCAATTCTAACCTAAGAAATGGATTTCTGAGAATGTCTGTAAGCTAAAGGAAAATAACAGTGTCCAGGAAAACAATACTTTAAAAATACCTCTGTATATTATATTATACATTTACTTTTCTGATATACTTTCATGTTCTAATATACAGAATTTTGGATGTGCAATCTTTTACAACATCTTGATTTCAAATTCAAACAAGAAAACAGTTTAAGTAGTACATCAATATTTAATTAAAATCCTGTGTGCTTGCACATTTTCTTCCTGTTTTTAAAGGGAAAGAAACTAGAGCTATTTGTCTTCATCTTTTAAAGCACCACTGGCTATAATCAATGAACTTTGGGGCTTTTTGATCTCACAGCCACAAGCTAGACATTTCAGAGCCAAATTATGGTCATTTTTGCAGGAGAATACTTTGGGCTTTGAATACTTTGAATACTTTGAGTAATTACCAGTACTCAAGCCCCAAAATCAAATACGAGTAACTAATCTGTTAGCAGAGTACTAAGCTATGACATAGAGTTGCCTTTCCATCAGAGATTATTTAAATTAATTCACCACTAACAGGAAAGGACGAAACAAACAAAACCAAAATCTTTCTCCAGTCTTCTCAGGATTTCAGTCTCTGAGATCCACTTTAATTTTCCTGAACAATGAGGATGCTTATCAGCAATCCTACAAATAAAATGAATACAGATCCTGCAAATAGCTAACAAGTGGTACTATTCAGCATAAGGAGCTTTCCAAAATGAGATTTGTGTCAGTCATTTTCCTACTGCCAGTTTCTTTAAGGCTTTGTGATTACAGCAGGGGGTTTTGGGAAGAGTTACATGGAATGGTAAGTGATTGACAACTGGCTACACATTTTCCAAGGGATCTATATTTCATAATTTAACTCCAAATGAATGCTTAATAGATGGAAATAAGCAAGAGAGGATGCCTTATTAGTATATGACCTGCCTTCTAATGAGAGGATTTAAAAAGGGAGGAAATACAAATCAGAGAAAACAGAACAGGAAAATTGAAGATGAAAGACAAAAGTGAAAAGCTGAGCTGACAAAACAAGAATGAGATAATCTAGTTTTACTCTTGCAATCAATAGAGAAGTCTACAGGCTATATTTTTAGACAGTCTTTTTAGAGGTGGCACTTCAGCCAGAACGTAGAGAATGTACAGGGACTCAAGGTATAATAGTCCCAGGTTTAACAAGATTTATAGTCTCCGAAAAGAAGAATAGGAAGCAACTTACTAACAGTGTCTTGCAAGACTAGAAGACTTGGAAATCAAAGAACTTAGTGGAGAGCAGACTCTACTTTACATGGAAATGAACAGCACCATCAAACAAGCTACATTTAACTGATATATTCTGTAATTAGTATTTCCCACTACGGTGCTTAGAGAAAGGCACGTATACCGCTTTTACACACTACATAAATAAAGTGTGATATGGATACTTCCTCAGAATTAAATACAGTCACATTGAAAGCCTACTGGTGTTAATGGAAATCAGCTTTGATTTAATCGTAATCCTCACTGTTAGAGATTTTGACTGTGTGAAAAATTCTGAAAAAGGCACAAACAAGTCACTATGAAGTATGATCTAAGATTATGTTCTCTTTACTCCTTACAGTTACTCATTACCAATTCTGTAGCAAAAGGTCTTGAAGTCTCATTTAACGCTTCTTTTCTATATGTTAGTGGTGAACCTTTTCTCTCTTATACTGACAAGGTAAAGTGACCTGTATTACCTAATAGAAGTGTAGAGGTATCTATGACCAAAGGAGCAATGCAACAGAACAAGCACAGAACAAAAGTACTTCTGAAAGAAACAGATGTGTTGGAGTGTGTCTCCTGATAGCCTCAGCAACATAGTACAAAGTCTCTGCATGGCCCTTATTTGCCAATGTTTTCTCTCATCAACCTAATTTTGTGATACTACATCTTCCCAGGAGACAAAAAAAATAAATAAAAATAAAAAATAAATAAAAAATAAATAAAAAAATAAAAAATGTGGAGTACTTCTAGCCTTATGGATTAAAAAGCGTCAATGTAAGAAGTGGTGGGCATCTTGGCAAAGAACCTGCACCCTTACTCATTGATCTACTTTCCTTGCAAGTCCAAAAGGAGATATAGCCTAGAGTTTTCAGTACATTTACAGAGCTAAAACAGCTCTGTAGAGCCTAAAATTAGGAGTTTCTGAATTTGCATCAAATTTCAGCAAGACAAGTCTTCTATGGCAAGCTAGTTTTCATGGTATGAGTAGCAATTAGTAGCCATTAATGTGCATTTTATTGAAGCTACAATGAAAACATATAGGGGATATTGCCAGAGCCCAAATCCTCCCCTCACAGTGATGTCACATGCACAGGACAGAAGCTGATGCAGAAGGCTACCTTTCTAGTTTGGTAGCCACACACAATAACTGTCACAGTAAGAAGAAAGTAAACTGAACCAAGCTACATGTATGCCATTTGTAATTTCAAGTAATTGTCAGCCCTGACACCACACTTCAAAAATGACGTATGTTCCACCTCAGTATTGATTGCTAAACCTACAAAACAAACAAAACAAATAAAACCTTCTATTCGTTCTATTTAATCAAGTCTCCAAGACAAAAAAAAAAAAAAAAAAAAAAAAATTATGTTCTCTAGATATCTGAACTGCAATACAGCAGTCATAGCAGAATGTCTTGAACATTGTCTTTACCAGTCCACTCCCTAGATGGATAGCAATACACACACCAAGAAATAGGTTTGGTTAAACACCTCAAAAGTTATCAAAGTGAAAAAACACATGGCTGGGACATTGGTTTGTGATAGTCCAAAAATATACATATATATATATATATATATAAAAAAGTAAAAGTGAGTAGCAAAATATTTGCTGTAAAAGACAAATATTTTAGATGCACAAATATCCTCATTACAGACAGTAAAGGGAAAGAATGTAGGAACTGAATTAGTATGTTACTGAAACTATGTTCAGTAACATAGTATGTTCAGTAGTATGCTACTGAAAACTGAGAAGTTAAAAGTAGTAAAATGTAGTAAATTGCTTCTGCAGTTGGCAGCACTGTAACAGAAGCACGGCGTTCTGAGCTGATCCTAGTATCTTCAAGATCCTTTAAGAAGAAGAGGTCACTGAAAAAGGAAAAAAGTTAAAAGCATATTTCTGTTTGTGGAAGAAACTATCCATTGTCTGAACTGCAAAATTCTTAGGTAACCTTTTTAGAAAAACCCAGACACAGCTGTGTTTACACTTTCAGATACATACTTATATTCATCTGAATATAACAGTAGTAGGTAATTTTACAAATTAATTAATCAAATGTGTTCTGTAGGAGTCTGCTGTCTCATGATACATTTTTATATTCTTGGTAGAAAGAAAACAATGCAGGCATTAGTATAAAACCTTGCTTATTATTCATAATGCTCTCTCTGGATTCCTAGGTAACGAGTGCAAAAATACATCAGAAGCATCCTAGTGAAAAGAATTTCAAATGCATCCTAAGTCTAAACATTACCATCGTTTTGAGAGGTGCTTCCAAATGTCAGAAAGCAAATTACATTTGATGTTGAGCCAAAGCATTTCAGTGTAGAAGCATCACTTGAAGCTTCTATTAATAGTATGATCTATTTTAAGGAAGAAGCACTACTCTGATTTTATATGGTCTTCCTTAAAGTTTCAGGAATTCATCTTTAACATCTCACCGTCTTTTCTATCTAGCTCATTTAGATTTGTGGTTTTCCAGTGAACTATATGGCCATAGAGTGTGCTCTTGATTTCAATTAGATAATTCCATTATTTACTGATGTTTCCATTCATGATCTCTTAGAGTACTTCTAAATGTTTAAGGTTAAGCAAATTCCAATCTGTTATCTTACAATTAAACATTAATTCAAATGTGAATTATTGTTCATCTCCAACCATAGCGTCATTGCTTCTGGCTTACACAAAGAAGTCTGCACGAGTTAAAGTGCTTACTGGCCAAGCTTTTAGAGATGGCAATGTACTTAGTATTATACCCATCTGAAGTATCTTTTAGCATTGAAAAGCATCCAAAGCTTTTCATACCTCATGCCTTAAAACATTCAGGCAATCTTTTCAGAATGAAAGAAGCTCTTTTCAAAGAGATCGCTAAGAATATTAAGTGACTGCTCCTAGCTGCTAGTTCTACTTACAAAAATAATCATTCTGTAGCAAGAACAGTAGTTGAAGGTGGATTTCTTTCAGCTTCATGAGAATTTTAGCACCTATAGGCCTTAGTCAATGAAAAGAGGGACAGGTTAGAATAAACTGTTCCTTGTAAATATATAGGATAGATGTCTAAAATGGATACCTTGGAGGAAATGGATCCTCTCTCAACCGGCTCTACAAAGGACCTAGATAATTAGTTAGATGTAGTTTCTAGAGGGCTTATGAGTAGCTAGAGTCTGTTAAGAGGCATGCCACTCAAATGCCTTCCTCACCTATGATACCAGTAAAGCCTATTGGGCTCTGAGGCAAACCATGGAGAGATGTTAAGGTAAATTAACACTTCTAGCGGTTATCCAGAGTCAATCAAAAAATGACAAAAGTTAGAACTTAGATGTTATGAGTAGAGTCTTAAAAGTATAACGTGGAGCATCCAGGACCTGCAAGCAAAATTAGGGGCAGTCGACCAAGCTGTCTTTGGATGTTGGACACTGTGCTCTCTTTATGTGGACTATATAGTTTGCATTTCTGATAATTAAACAGGATTTACAACATACTTATTAGCCCCAGATTAGCAGTGTTTAAAGACCCATTTTCTCAGATCTTTCACTCTTTTTGCTTCCCTCACTTAAAAAGTCAGTCACTTAGAGCAATGGAAGATCTGTTTACTTTCATAGTGCCTCAGATACTGGAGACGTGCTGGCTACAAAGCAGAAGTCACAGCACTAGCCATCCTTATCCTGGGTTCATATTTCCTGGACCCTTCCTGCTGAAAAAATACAGATTGAGCCATTCTTTCTACTTTGTGTTTTTGTCCTTTACCTCAATTGCTTCAAGAAATTATTTAAGTGATTAGTTAACAGGCTTTTCTAAAAGGTGTTTAATAACCTGTTTCATTATGACTTTCTTGCTTTAGGAACATTCAAGTGTCCATTCAAGTAACTCTTTGTTATTTATTTGACTCATCATACCTTTAAATATTTATGCATGCACCTGCACTGAAAGCTACTCAGTTTTGCATTGCTGGATTTATTCTTCCAGGACTCTACTCAAAGAGGACATTCAAGATATTGCTCTAAAAGAGCTTTGCACCAATGGTCTTTCTAATTGCAATGAACTCAAACTCTTAGATGACCTTTGGAAATCCCTATTTATGATATTTGCACCACATGCAATCAAAAAACATGTACTGTGAATGTGCAGAAAGTAGATTAGCATTTTTCATCTTTCAAAAAAATCAGAATTACATACATATATTTATTTTTCCTAGATTCTTTTCTCCTATTCATAAGTTTTATTTCTTTGGCAGAATTACTGCAACCAGCAGTTTCCCCAGTGGGAAAGGATAGGGGAAGGAAAGATACACATTCCTTTCCCCAAAAATCTTAACTTCATTAGTCTAAAAAGTATCTTGCAATCTATAAAAATAAAAACATCAAGCTATTAGGCAGCAATAGAGTGTTTTATTCATCTGTAGTTCAGACCTTGGAGTATTAAACATATCTGTGTACAAAATGTCTTTTTCTACTGCTAAATAAAGTCACCATGTATTCTCCTGGCTCCCATGACGCAATAGGAATTAGCTAATTATAGCATATGTAATAAATGCTTAATGCTTTGCTACCCTTCCCTCTAGAAATTAACTGACCATGCATACATTGAAACCTGATGAGATTTCTTTGCTAGACCAAGTAGCACACATCACAATGTTCTCCACAGCCCTGGTCGTTTGTCATCCAGACTTCAGACCTGATCAGAGCACACGCTATTACTCCATTATGATCTTTCTGATGAAATGAAAGGGTATTGTGGTTTATTCCCAGCAGGTAGTTAAGTACCACACAGGCACTCGCTCACTCTCCCCAGGTGGGACTGGGGAGAGAATTGGAAAGATAAAAGGGTGAGAACTCGTGGGTTGAGAACAAGGAATTAATTCGCTACTTTCCGTTGTCAGGCAAGTGCTCAGCCACTTCCAGGAAAGCAGGGCTCATCACGCATAATGGGAAGACAAACACCATCACTCCAAATGTCTCCCTCCCCCTCTCTTTCTTTCTCCCAGCTTTTACTGCTGAGCATGATGCCACATGGTACGGGATATCCCTTTGGTCAGCGTGGGCCAGCTGTGCTGACTGTGTCCCCTCCCAGCTCCTGGTGCACCACCAGCCTCCTGGCTGGTAGGGCAGCATGAGAAGCTGAACAGTTCTTGGCTCTGTGTAATCACTGCTCCGCAACAACTAAACATCAGGGTGTTATCAGTACTATCCTCATCACAAATCCAAAACACGGAATTGAGAGAGCCTCTACAAAGAAAATTAACTGCATCCCAACCAAAACCATGAAAAAGGGAAAGCATTGGGGTTTTGCCTCACTATGATATTGGGATCTACCTAGGACTGCACCCAGACTTGTGAAAGTCAAAGCATTTCCAGGTCTACAGGTTTAACAGAGTCATTATTGTCACCTGATAAAGCCAATGGTCTAATGACTCAAGCAGTGACAGTTCACTACATGAAAGAGATGCCCAAAAACAAAGCCAGCAGAGTGAGCAGTGCCAGCTACATTTCTTTACATGGCTCCTGCCACATTTCTTTAAATTCATGCAACCCTACATAATGGAAGTTTATGTCAATGTCTCAAGGTTTGTCAGTTTTACTTGTTCCATTACATATTCTACTACAAAACAGACCTCCTACCGTGGGAAGAATATCCAGAGCCACGGGTACATGGATGGTCTTCTACAAGTAACAAGAAGAGTATCCAGCATAATACACAGTTTTCTTGCTGATTTGGGCTACCTATTAGAATACAGTCCAGACAAAAAAATGCTATTAAGGTGCAGCCCAGACAGAATCCCAGCAGTACCTATGACAGGATTCTGCCTAAAGGGAGAGAGACAGATCTGTAGGTGAAGCTCTGGCATGATCTATGCCTCCTTTGGATAACTATGACACAGAGCCACATAAGTGTCTCTTTCTCATCAGGAAGCTTCAGTGAACATACCATACCAGCATTAACTACAGAACAGCAGCGACATATGCCCTTTAGTTCAGGGACTGGCAAGGTGGGCTTCAAATTACTCAAGAAGTGACAAGAACAGGTTCACAGGTGAATTTGGCAAAGAAAAGAGTCAAGAGGGGAAAGCAGGAGGTAAGGAAAGGGAGAACAAATATTAGCAATATTCTGTTTGTGGAGAAGAGGGAGGAGTTGAACTTTTGGGAGGAAGGATACAATTGTGTCTGTGTTATTTCCCCCTCATTTTTAGCAGAGAAACAGTTGTACAGCATCATTTCTATTTAAAACAAATGCAGCTATCATGAATCCAGAAGCAATTACTTCTGACTTGGAACTAGTTCAGGCTTAACACCCTTTCTGTGCCATCTCAGGCTACAATTTGTTTGTGGACTGTTAACTGTAGCTGCAAGATTGCTGAATTTTACTGCTTGGTGACCATTGAGTTATTATGAAGAACTCAAGTGGTTAATGAATTGTCACACCCTACAAACCTCAGAGAGAATCCTATGACCTCTTTGAGATCACCAGGATGTAAAAAAGTGCTCTGCAGCACAGAAGCAGTCCTGTCACTGGTTGATTGATATGAATCAAATTATTTGAACATGATCTTAAGATTAATACACTGAGGATAAGCCTAATACACCATTCTCACTGGGCAATATTATCTCCTGACTTCACTGACATTCACAAGCTGATCTGCTTTGAGGGTTTAAAAAGGAAAAAAAAAAAAAAAAAAAAAAAAAAAAAAAAAAAAAGAAAGAAAGGTATTTTGAATATCTTTTCATCCTCTGAAAGATACAGCTGCCCTAAAATAGAGGACACTTTTATTTGTATACTACTTAAACAAAGCAAAATCTCTTTCACTTATTCATGTAAAAACTTATTACAGTTAATTTTTAGCTCCTGGTGCATTTATATAGCCTGTTTATGCCATTGCTATACCTGCAGAGCACTGTTACAATGATAGTTTAAATCAAAAAAAGACTAAGGTTGTTTCTCTTCAACATTCTTTTGTTGTATTTACATTCCCATCCTCAGCTAAAGACTCAGACTTTTTCCTATTCAGCTACATATTGAATCATCAATTTAGTTTTCACTTTGATGAAACTCTCATCTGGCTCAGGAGGACCTGTTAAATAATGGCCCTAACCTCAATGCAGTCTCTGTGGAGTATCAAGCTTGTTTGTGCAAGGCGAAGAACCTGTTGTAATCACTTTGGGAAACCGTTTATACCACATTGTGTTCTCAAAACCTGTGGTGTTCATAAGAGGTACTAGAAGGCTGAGAATTTTAAGGATATCATACCAAGAGATGTAACATTTGAATCAACATCTTTTATCTACCTTAAGACACGGTAAACAAAAAGTTTTGCTAACATCTTACAGTGGATTGGACATACAACTGCTAAAAGGAGACAGACTTGCAGAATGGAAAGCATGTCTCCCTTGAAAACCAGGAGAGAAAAATACATGCTTGGAAGGTTCAACTCATCTCATCCTAAAGTAGACAGCTATTTTTGGTCAAATGACAATTAATCCCAGAAATACTGTATACAAGTACTGCTACTAAATCAGAGGTAGCTGTCATAAATTAAAGATGAAATCTAACTGAAGTTTTTCATTCAAATTACTTTCCAGTTTTATTGTTGTAGCTAAAACAGAACTCTAGACAAAGTGAAAACAATACACACAAAATACAAATGTCATTTCCAAAATAATTATTGAGCATAGAGTCCTCCAAAAAGTCTGTTCATATTTTTTTCCTCTCCAGAGAGGCATCTAGCTGTTATTTCTATAAATAGGCCATTTCTTGTTCAGTCAGTTTCCTTTCTCTTCATGTAGTCATCCAGGGAAGCTGGATTTTCCTTTTACAAGACATGCTACTCTCTTCTGTCCAAATCCCTTGATCATCTATTCCTTCAGCATTTCACGACCTTTGCATTTTTACAACACTATCTTCTCTCTTCTGTTTCTAGGAAATTCCACTAGTCTTAGCTTTAATTCTCCCTCCTTATTCACCTTTCCTATGTCTCTTCTCTGTCCTCAGATGAACAGGAGCTCCCTTGGTTAGAAGACTTCCATTACAAACAGAATTTCAATTTAAAGCAAGTGGTGGATATGCTTGTACCTCGAGTTGTTCAATAATATAAGCACACAATTTCTGGCTGACATTATTTAACAGGTCACACATGAACTTTCATGTAACCCATGGAGCCATGGACCACTGTTGAATATATTGCACTTTTTTTTTTTTCTTTTTTTCCCCAGAGTGTTCATGCATGGCTTACATGAGGATTGCCATGGCAGGATTCATCTCTCCAACCACGCAATATAAATCTCTTATTCCTTAGCATATGAATCTCTTATTCCTTACTCTCAGATGTCATCATGATTGTAACTGGAAGTGATTTTGAGATATACGCATTCCTGCAGTCTGAACATTTTGAGTGAAAGAGCTGAAAATGCTTTCTTCCCTGGAAAAGGAGAATGTGATCAATACTATTTCAGAAGTGCAGATAGTAACAGACTTGTGTTCAATTAGAATTATCTTTAACTGACCTAAAGAAGATTTCTGAACAAAAGAACCAAGTTCCCAACTAGAATGGTAACACCTGCAAAACAGTGTGTTGTGCTACAAAGGGTCAAAGCAAGAGATGAAATGATAAAACACCCTCTTTACAGTTCTATCTCACTATTTCCAACTCGGAATAGTCCCTAGAGAAAATGATTGTGGGAGAAACAAACTACTAGTCCAATTTTTATTACAAGTTTTATTCACTACTGAACACTACAACAAAGTTGCAATAAGTCATCTGAAATAATTTAAGTTCCCAGAGCCACCATGCTGAAGCATATAAAGTTAGATGTAATTCTGACAAAAGTTTAATAGTGCATATTAACTTATTCTAACATTAGATTCTGCACTCTGTTACATTTCCTTAGGTCTGGTTTCTTGGAAGCAAACTGTGGGTGGGAATACAAGTTTCTTTTTGTATAACCTTGAAACAAAATGGTATATATCTGCCAGAGGGAAAAAAAAATCCTAAGTACTGAGGATTTCTGCAGCAGAACTCCTACTGCAAAACCAGAAATAAATTCTAGCATTAGAATTTATTTCTAATGTTGGAGGTAAACCCTAACTCCATGATGGTTCTCTAAATAGCTAGACTCCTTCAGCAGTCAGTCTCATGTTTAAGCACAGTAACAGGGAAATGCATCTGTTTATTACCTCTTTTAATCCAATATACCATACCACTGGTGCCCTCAGGATAAAAGCCTTACTGTCTGCTGCTCAGTATGCAGCTCTGTCTATGTTATGCTATAGTATAAAATGGTTCGGACTTAACACAGTACCAGAACACACAATAAAGATTATTGTAGCACAACAAACTATTATATATATATTATTGAAATTAAACCTGTCTCTCACTAAGTAAAGAGTGCACTGAAAAATCAGTTCACACCAAAGCAATGATATATGTATATGTAAAAAACATACCCAGTCATCAAACATATGAGTGCAACCAGACCAGTCCTTCAGCTAACTACCCAGTAGTTTGTGCATGTAGGCAGTGACCAATGAATTATGGTCAAATACTAGTTTTTAGATATATTTTAAATGTAATTTGTTTATCACTATTGAATTTACAGATGAAGGGAGAAAAAGGAAGAAAATAAAAAAGGAAGAAAGAAGAATTAAGCTAACACCAAATTACTTATTGATATAGAACAATCACCTAGATCCTCCATGAAAACCTATGCACCTCGTTACTTATAAATACTGTTGCTCTTGTACCTCCACTGTTGACAGATCTCTACCTTAAACTGACTTGGTCTGGGTAGCCTCACCATAAATGTACCCATCCTAACACTGTGTCAAAAGTCTTCTTACTTATTAGATAACATGTGGTACCTACTTGATAACAATGTAAGGAACCAAACCAGATAATGTTCCAGGCTAAACATATAACGTACAAGATGCTGTGAAGTATTTTATGACGAAAATGTTGGTGCAGACCAAGCATCAAAAAAAACCTCTTCCAGATAATAGCAGGTCATCATTCATTCAAATAAAAATGAGAAATAGATACTAAAAAATACCGATGTCAAATGCTTGAAGTTCTTTCTAGGACAGATAATATACTATATTTTAAAGAATAAGAGTAAAGAAAGATTTAATGAGATAAGAGTCTTACTAAGCTAATTGCAGACCCTATTAGAAAACTCTTCTACCATATCCCAGTCTGCTGATTTCAGAAACAGTGGGGCAAAGCAGCAACATGGACTCACAACTCAGTTCCAACAGCAACATAATCAATGTTCAGAAAGAATCAAGGAATATGACCCTTGCACAAACGTCAGAATTGTTTTAAGTATGTTTTCCTTGGGGTTGGGAAAGAAAAGCAAAAAGGAAATCTGTTTTTATCTCAAACATTAGCCTTCAAATTTATTAGCTGTATGCAATTTTCAACACCCAGACTAAATTTTAGATTAGCATTTGGTTTAGGATTTGGTATATTCAGGAACACATTTTAAAAGAAGAATTAACTGTTCAGGCAATTTCTATTTATAACTGAAAGAATGCATTCAAATAGCTTTTGTCATGAAGAAAAAACTGAAGTGTTATTTTGTAAGCCCACAAGCTGTAGGCAGTTAGTTCTTAATATATGCTGTTCCTTTGGGAATTTGAGGGCTGGAAAGGACAGTTAGAGAATCTGAAAAAGTTTAGGTCTTTTGCCTGAAGAGAGCTGCTGAGCAGGGAGGTCACTAACTACTTTTCGTTGAATGTTTAAAAAAACACATTAGTGCTCTATTCTGTTGTTAGTAGTATTATTATAAAAATGGGATTTCCCATTTCAGCACACAGTATTATTACTATTTATGTGGTGATACTGTAACACTTAACTGAATAATACATATTCATATTCTGACAGACTATGCTTGGAATTACAACAGTTCATGCATAGCCTGCAATTTCTGGCAATATGTATAGGAACACATTCTGGCAAAAGAATGCTCTCTTCCAGTTTCATTTTTATTAGCAAAGACCATAAAATATCCTGCTCATTAAAATCTGAATAACTTCCATTGGGAGTGCACTTTTCTGAAAGTGTTTTCTTACAGCTGGCTGCAAGATAGATCTGCTGGCTAACCAGGGCTCTAATAGGACATTATGCAATCTACAGCATAGCAAGAAGACAGTTGTATAATCAGAACAACTATTAACAACTCCACTAAAAATGGTAAGTGCTTAAGTGCAACTGAGTAACATGGAAGAAACAAAAGAAGCTAAGATTGTCAGTCTGAGGTCCTGAATTAAATGTTTACACATTATTTTATTGCTTTCATTGCAAGGATGCTAAGAATAAGTCCATCACAAAGGCAGCACCATATAAAATGAGACCATAATTCACATGTACTAGAAATGTCATTATTAACTGGAGCACAGGACTCCAGTGCAGATCACCATGCCTTAATTCTCAAGAGTTGCTCCAGTGCTTCTCAAGCCCAGGCAGCCATGTGATGAATATCTAGTTTAAAGGATCTACAGTACCTCTGCACCAGAGTGCTGAGTGCACTAACCACATTTACTTGCCCTGATCAGCATCACCCGGGACCCTCACTCATACTTTCTGCCCATGGGGCCTGATTTCAGCACATGCTGGAGCCATCAGTACCTGCCTCAGTAACCCTGCAGGAATGCTCGTCTCTGCAGTCATGCCTGTGTCCTGCCATGGATCTCCTTGATCCTCACCCTAATTCGCAGGCTGACATCCCAACCTGGACTAGGTGCAGCCCCACCAGCACTGAAATTTCAGGCAACCACTGAGTTTCCAGTTTGTCTTTTATCTTAGCTAGTTCAGTTATCTCAGTTATGCAGGCAATCCAGGGAATTAACGACTGATGTTTACTATGATGGTATGACAAATTGTTACAGGACCTCCCTGGGTGAGACCTTTGGAGAGAGTTCTAGAGATGTAGTGCTCTGAAGAACACTGTCCACGAGTCTTCTTTGCAACAACTGCATGAAGAAACAGGTAAATAGTTTGATCTAGAATTGTGCCTCAGAGCAACACAGATTTGTGTAGACACAGCAGCGCTTACAGGCTTCTATATATTCACTAGTCCCTGAGTACAGGGTCTCACTAGTCACTGAGTATATTCACGTATATTCACATATAATCACAAAGTCCGAAAAGTACTGACCTCTCCAGTACTCTGGCTATTTCAATTAATTCAGACAAAATGTGTGCAAGCAGATATCATTTAAAATTCCCATCCTGTTACCAAGGTATAGGACACAAGAAATATACGGTGTGACCCCCTCACACTTCTGTTTGCAGCAAAATTTCAAGCAGCTCTTCCACCTTGGTATCTTACTCCACACAAAATAAACAAAGACATAAATATGTTTCAATGACTGCATGATGTAGTATTTAGATGTCAATACTCCACAATTTCAGCCTAAAACAGCAACGGGAAGTTCAAAGTCATGCTTATACTGAAGCAGTTAATTAAGCCTCATTGCTCACACTTAATGGTAAGATTCTTGTTGTCTTTCTTATTTGTGGTCAAAGGACCACTACTGGCCTCAGATGTGGGGGAAACAAATCAGCATTTTGATACCACATGGAAGTTTATTACAATAAAAATCCCTGCAGATCAACATAAAATTGAAAACTTTATGCAATATCTATCATGGTGATTTAGTCATATCTATATTCAAAAGTCCCAAAGTAAGTACTAAAAAAAAAGTGTTATCTAAAACCTTATTGAAGGCCTATGAACATTCATAGGAATCTTTCAAGTTTCTAATAAAATGCATGTTTTTCTGGAAGCAGATTAAAGATTCTGTTCAAAGGACTTCTAACAGATGACTGTAGATCTACTTCAATAAACTGCAAAGGCTAAGGGATTTAAGACAAGTGCCATATTGTTCAACTGGAAACAACCTGAAGTTAAAAGATTTTTTTTACATGACACTGAACATTATTACATTGTAAATCTACACGTAAATAGCAGAGCTATACGAGAAAGCACTAGGGAACAAAAAATGGATTAAATACTTTATTACAAGCAATCTGGTGATTCTGTGATAACATTTGTCACCTGGAATGATGGAACTGGACTAAATTTGATTAAATTTAGTCCTACATTGTGGCTTGTGACAACTGAATATCATACCTTAACAAGATCTCTCAAAACCCTCTTACTTCTCCTTAGATAAGAGGATATTGCTTTAGTTTCACTGTTCTAATGGCTAGAAATGTTATTTTCATCCCACAAGGATTAATGCGTACCTATAACTGCATGTTTCTATTACCCTTGTGCTTTGAACTTCTTCTTCCCTGGTGTTGAGCCTCATAAGAGTATATAATGATCAGCAATCAAACATCATGTTACTAAACACATCAGACTCGCTTACATTGTTCAGCTTTACTGTTCTGGTGGAGCTGAGTTGGGTTAAACCATCATAATACAAATCTCCAGATCATCTATCTCTTCAAGTGAGGTGGCATAACCATGTATCAGCTCATTTCCTCATTTCTTCTCCCAGTTCTGCCAAAGTTATCTTAAAGCATTTTTCTGCAGCAGGATTTTCTGTTTTGACAGAAATGGGTTGGATAACACATAAACATAATATCTACTATGCTCAATTGCAGTCAAAACGGCTTATCTGAGATCAGCTTTCGGTTTTCTTCCTAGAAAGTAGAATTTTAGTAGCTCTTCTCCACACCTTTTCCATCTTTCTTAGAGAGTTTCAGCTCTCATCCCACCTTACACTATTATAGTCTTACGCTGGTGATAAATTTGAAATTTTATGCATCAGGTAGAGAGTGGCTAGTCTCTTGGCCTGACTGCACATTTGTACTTCACATCTTTATTCCTTCATTCCTTTCAGTTATTCTTCCTTTGCACAGTCTCCTAATTCAATTTAGCAAGTATTCATTTAATTTGTGGACCACACCACACCCCCAGTGCACAAAAGCCCTAATTTTCCATAGTCTGTTTGTACTTGGCAACTAGGAGTTTTGATGTTCTTTGCACAGCACTTTACCTTTTGAATTTCTTACTTTATCTCCAGACTCTTTTGATAAAAGTGCTGGCTTTTCACTGATAACTCCACTTTCCTTTCTTAATAGACTATTTGCTGACTCCTAATTCCACTTTAGCTAGTTCTGGAGCCCTCTCCTTCATTATCCCTTTCACCTCCACCCTACTCCTCCTTTTGCTCGGGATACAAGTCAGTTTTATAACTTTGAAGTAACTTCAAGCCTCTTTAACATTAAATTTCTTGAGATGTGCAATCAACCTGACTTCATTAAAGAATTCACTTAAAGTTCTGAAGATATGATTTTTAAAATAAATCAACTGGAAGGAAAATCGAAGCAGGTCTACAGTGAAAGTTAAGGAAAACCCATGTGTGACCCCTTAAAATAAACAGGTTTATTTCTCAAAAAATAAAATTTTCAATACTTATAAAACCCTGCATTACTGGGTTTTGGCCCAGTAATTATTTAGTAAAAAAGTCAGACTGCTATTACACCCAGGAATAAGTGAACTTTATGCTGACCTTCACACATTAGCTAAGAAAATTACAAGCCCTAAAGTGACCAGACTTTTTCATTAAAAAGTAAAATTCTTTTAAGCTAACAACTTAATTATGCAGTGCAGTCAGCAAGGGTAAAGCACCATAACAGGTATGACATGCTACACTGATAAGAAAGGGGTACAAAAGATGTTTAACTAAAAACAGAATGAAAATAAAAGTCTAAAAAGGAAAGTAAATATTTAAAAACAAATTATTATTATTTCAAAGAACATTAAGAGTAAAATTACTTCTACAGGCAGAAATCTTATATAATCTATCTAAATTGACAACTAAGTTTCAAGAAAGCAATCATATGATCATACCTTCTTTTCTTTTAATTTCTGTTTGAAATTAAAAATATCAAACAATAATTTGGCACTCATACAGTTTCTTCAATTTCCTATATTACATTATATTATACACTATATTTAAACCTACTGAAAAGTTCTCATTAAGTTTTTCATTGTAGTTATAGGAAAACTTAAATTCACATATCAATAACAGTTCTAGCAAAACTTTTCACAATAGCATGTTGAAAATGTCTATTGCTACTAAAGTCCAATCCTAGGAATATACAGGACATCCTATATATCCTATATATGAAATTACTTTAAAAGGAAAAACAAAAGAAAACATCCAAAATCACCCAAACAATTATTTGCAAAAGGAAAAGGGAATTCAGACAATACCTGTTCCACCTCTACCACAATTTCATTATAGAGCTATCCCACAGCCAACCAACAACGCTATTAAAACATAATCTACCTTCCTGTAATAGTACATAACAATCAGACAGGTATCTCTCACTTCCGTAAAACATCTGTTGTCAGAAACTCTGGATCTTATAGGTGTTGTTGTAAAGAGACATTGATGCCCGTCAGAATGTTTCCCCCTGAAAGATAGTGAATTTTTTTTGTAGAAATCCTGGAACAATTGGTGGAGCAAGTATCTTTCAACCATGCAACCCACTGCAAGTTTTAGGAATCAGAGATTTCACATATCAATCAAGTCTCTATTTTAACAATCGGTTTTCACAGTAAACTGTTCTATGACAGTTCAGTTTGTTGCAGAAGGAAAAATCCTCCATGTATCTTCTTTTACCTTTATTTCTTGCCTTCTCTTATGTTTTGACAGCTTCTCCTCCTCTGTTTCCAGTATATCCACCTCTTACTCCATTCTCAGTTTATTCTTCAACTTCATCATCATGGTCATGTATTTCCCACATTACACTCCCAGTACAACATTCTCTTTAATGTTGTCTTGTTTTGTAGACAGCTGCAAATATTTGAGTTGTACCCAAAACTTTCACTCTGTTTTCTTACTACCCTTTAAATTTCAGCAACATTTCAGTTGCATTTTAGGCCTCCATTCTCTCTTTTGTAGAGGAAAAAAAAAAAACAGCCTTTCATCAGGTTCAAGTACAATGTCCCACATCTTTGTCATCCAAAAATTTAAGACTACCCTTCTTCAGACAAAGCATCCAAAATAAATTCCTTCATCCACTGACTCCTTTCATTTTGGCTTCTCAGTTTGACATTTTCTTCCCTAGTAACAGAAGTATCTTAGCACCAACACAGATTCCTGCTAACACAATGAGGATCAAAATGTCCAATTTCAGATTAAGATATACAGGTTCCTATTAGGACTCTATTTATTAGTATTAGATCTTGGAAATACTGCTGATCAGATCAATTTAGAGAGAATAAAGGTTTTGCAGCTAATCGATCAATCTGTTTAACTGTCATAGTACATAATACCTTAATCTTTTGGCATGCATGTATAAAAGTACACATAGATATTCTACTTTTCTACAGAAAAGCATTTCTGCAACATTTTCATGATCTTCCAGACAGCAATATCCCAATAAGCATTATTACATAAATTACAGCATCTTTGGGATGGTCTTGTTGCATGAATGGTACCAAGAGCTAGTGCTTCAGGATTTCATGACTTTTTAAGGGTGTGATAGATTGGACATCTGGGTCTGATACAGGAAACAAGTTTGTTACAACCACACTCTGTTGTCTCTACTTACCCACAAGGAAAGGTAAGAAAAAGTACAGTAGAGAGAAGAGCAATTAATCAATTAAAATTGCATAATGAGCCTGGAACACAATCAAAATTGTCCAAGTCCCTTCACAATGCTCTATACCCTACTCCACATCACAACTTGGTGTCATAAAATTTGAACTAAAGTGGACATTCCTTAGTTTCCCTACAATCAGGTCACAATTACAATGACAAGCTTTCAGAAATGAATACTCAGGCAATTGTAAAGAAAAGTAAAACTACCACAGCTTTTGCCAATCTACTTTGGCTGTTCCATGCTTTACGAAGTATGTCTTCTTTTTTAGAATTCTTATGAAGAAACCCAATATTACTATATTAGAAGATGCCTAATTCAGTTCCTAACACCTTACAGCTATACTTGCAAGCTAATCTGCAGACTTCAAAATCTGTTTAGATGACAGCTGGTTCAAAAAATCATTTAAAAAAAGTAAAAATATTTTAGTTTTTAGTATCTTGTGGTCTGTTATCTACTCAGCATTTTCCCTTCTGATGATTTAAGGAAATTTCTCTTTTATAGTTCATAGCAATATTTATTAGACTTGCAGATTTTTCTAATGCTAGCAAGAAGGAAGACCAATTCTTCCACATAAAGATGGATAAGGCAACTGTAAAATAAGTTGCCTTAATAAAAGCAAAGTGATATTAAGCAAGAACAGACTCAAGCATTGGAAACCATGAAAAATGGAATACAGCTGAGAAAAATCTACATAAATTACCTGAACGTACCTTTAAAATAACACTAGCAACTTTAAAAAGCTTCTCTTTCAGCTAGTTTCAATAATTTTAGATAGTCTAGAAGCCTTTGTCAGGCTTTCATGCCGTTCTTGTACATTCAAAACTCCCTTTGTTATGACCTACCCTGAAATTAATCTTTTTAAAATTCTTTCCATTATGGCATGGTAATGAGAGTCATATCTCTATGAATTATCAAAGGCTACTAAATTCAAGATAATCAGGCACAGCACAAGAAAATATGAGACAAGTTTGCCAAATTCCAGCATTTTTATTTGACTAATGCACTATTCAACATTTTTCAGTAACAAAAAGTAATAGTCTACTATCGCATTGGCTTGAATGTTACTGTTGACATTATAAAATATATATTCATATATTTTTACATTTATTCAAATATATTCCATAGCTTGAACCTAAGATCTTTAGAAAGGTATTAATATTTAGCAGTTAAACCCCAAGGACTTTCTCAGTTAGGCCCTCTTGCCACAACCTTTATGAGACTGAGGTATTTTCTTAAAAAAAAAAAAAAAAAAAAAAACACCTAATTCATCTGGAAACCCAGCTTATACAACAAGGATTGTGAACAGCATCTTACAAGTAACAAGATGAAGTGGCAAAACTCTAGATAGAAGCCAGCAAACTTTGATAAATGCATATAGATAAATTAAAATACTAGGAGTTGATAGGAAAGACTTTAAGATGTTTATTTATTAAACACTATTTTTACTATTAATTTATGAAATTAAATACATAGTATTTGTGAAAAGATACTCCAAGAAGCTAAAGGAGGCATAAGAACACTAATATCACACACTGCTGTTTACACACTGCTGTTTTTCTTATGAATTCAGAAAAGAGTTACGAAGCTGGAGCAGGGCCTGGACCACAAGTCCTGTGAGGAGCAGCTGAGGGAATTGGGGTTGTTTAGTCTGGAGAAGAGGAGGCTCAGGAGAGACTTCATTGCTCTCTAGAACTACCTGAAAGGAACTTGGGGGTCAGCCTCTTCTCACAGAAAACTAGTGATAGGACTAGAGGGAATGGACTCAAGTTGTGCCACGGGATGTTCAGGTTGGAAATTAGGACACATTTCTTCTCAGAAAGAGTAGTCAGGCATTGGGATGGGTTGCCCGGGGAGGTGGTAGAGTCACCGTCCCTGGGGGTGTTCAAGGGAAGGTTGGAGACATGCTTGGGGACATGGTTTAGTGGGTGACATTGGTGGTACCAGATGGACCAGATGATCTTGGAAGTCTTTTCCAACCTTAATGATTCTATGATGCCATGATAAGAGAAATATAATGAACAGGAGTTATTTCAAATTTTCTTAACTACATTATCATTAATGGTGAACAAGTAAATACCAGATGGATGATGGCATATAAAGTACACATGATTATCCAAAAGAGAAGGTAAAGTAAGAATAAACTCCAGTGACTTGCTAGATGGATAACAAGAATTCAGAACAGGTTGAGTATATCACTTCTTCTTGCCCTTTGAGTTCCTCTGCTTGATTACAGTATTCATCTCCCAGTCTTTCCATAGAACAACTCACTTTCTTCCAAAGAGGTCTCAAACATTTCCAGAATAGGTTTGACTACACAGAAATAGGTAGACTTCCATATTTTTGGAAGCCACTACTAATCTTTGAAAAGAAGTTTAGCAATGCACAGAGGAAACATAGGTTTTGTTCATTTTTCATTTTTCATCCTACCACGTAATTACTTTGCACTGTTCTGTTGAATTCAAGAGAATAATTGCATGTTCATTTCTGCAAATAAATGTTTCATGAAATCTCTCATCATCTATCTCTCTTTAGCTTTTAGCTAAAGCAAGCCTTTACAAATAATATCTGTGACAGTAAGAAATGAGCTGTTTGCTATAGGTAAAATATAGTTTAATTTTACTTTTTTTTTTTTTTTTTTTTTATTTTACAGTTTACAGGACACTTTTTTTTTCAGCTCTTTTGCACAGCATAAATATATTGCCATGCTGAAGCCCCCTTGATCTGGAAACATCCCTCCACCCTCACAATGGGGCAAAGCCACGGTCTTCCTCAGATACCTTCCCATTCGTGAACCCCACATTCTTCCCTTGAAGGTCAAAACACACTAGGAACAATGCAGGTTGAGGTTTCCTCCCAGCCTGAAGCCACAACACAGTCAAGGTGTGCAACTGCAACTGGAAAGCGCATAGATATTTTAATATACTTCATATTTCTGAGCAACCAGTAAGAGAAGAAAAATGAGAAGAGGGAGACTGTCACATACATACAACCTGCAAAGTAGGTAAGTGACGAGGAAAGCTGGTGTCTTTTTCCTAGATCTCCGCAGTTTGATTTGGGAAGGATGGTCTTGAGGCAGCCTGCTGTCATGAAACTCTTTTTCTGTGACCTAGCATAAACATTTCTAGAACATGAGGAATAAGGTTATAAACTCATGGAGGATTACTGTAAACCTTTGTTAAGATATGCATAGAGGTGCACCATTTTTTATTTATTTTTTATGTTTTCTTAAATCGAAGGGGTAGAAAAAATGCAGAAATAAATAGCTACACATTCTTGTCTGTGAATCACTTCTGAGTTGCCAAAGCAGACACTTCACAATACTTTTAATGAGTTTGTCAAGGAGTTGTATCTTGCCCTAGTTTGCTGGTATCAAACGCCTTCAGGACACTTTGCTGACATTCTTATGATGATCACAAAGTCATGGTTATCAGGAATGAAGTACTGAATTGCTTAATTAGACCAAATACATGCACGTACATTTGCAGTTTGCTCAACTGTAATAACAGTTTATGAGAGCTGGAATAACTCCGTGATCAATATGGCTAATTTAGTAATAAAAACTAAACCCCAGGAAACAAAAAACAATTCCTTTTTAAAGGAAGCAAAAAATGATTTTTAAAGGAAAGAGCAGCTCTCTATGTTTAAATATCAGCAGTGTTATTAAACCACCAACAACTATTGCCAGCTTTAATCCCTTGGAAACAAATTGATGATATCTGCATTGCCATATATTTCTGTTGATAAACTGTCAGACCCTGAGAGATAGCCTGCTGTAGCTGGACTCGTACATACTTGGACTAAGTTCTGCAGATACCAGGATTTCGTAGCTTCAAATGGTTGCCTTGGACACAAAGTGACCCAGAGTTTTAAAAATAGAGCAGTTTCTACATGTGGATTAGATAGTCAGCATTCTTTGAGTCAGCCGAATGAAGATAAATCAAAGCTCGGAAGGGCTGGGAAGAAGCTTCCTAGCCATTCTGTCTGATTGCTAAATTAAATCAACTGGGGTTGAAAGAATATTGCAATTACGCGTAGCTACACCATTATTTCCCCAATGGGAAAGTGTTCTTTCATCCATAGATTAGCTCAGCCAATAAAGGTATTGCACAGTTAACATTTCACTTTTGCTACAGTAAACTTATCAAGCAAGATTGGTTACTGCATTAGAAAGCCATTGAAAAGAAAACTCTGAATAATCTCTCGTGAGAGAGATTTTGACAGCCTGATGTGTAGCCCTTTCCCAATCCTCCTTCTCACCCTCAAATTAACTTTTCAAGGGTATCAATTATAACATATATCCTTCCATGACAACGATCAGCAACTCTCCTAAATAATAAGAAAATAAGAGGTACCCGTCCATTATCTTGCCCCTGTATATGGAATCCAAAAGCAACAACAACAACAACAAAACAAAACAAAACAAAACAAACAAACAAACAAAAACAATCATGAGACTACATATCTGTTCTTAATGCCTTGGTCAGTCTTACCCTGTAATAACTAACCACATGTTGCTACATTAAAACTGTGCTACCAAATTCATCACATATTTGTCTGACCCAAGCATAGTCAAATGTCATATTAAGAATGCATCCTTGATCTAGTGTGCACTTCCTATAGAACATTGGTCCTGCTTAGATCAAAGGAATAGTTGAATCCTGATTAAGAGCATACAAAAACACTAAAAGGGAAAAATAGAACTCAGAGAGGTACCATGAGATACAAATGTCACGAAAAAGACTCTCCCATAGTGTGCTGACAGATGAATTGGTGAGAGGGTGATTCAGTAACAGGCTATGAAGTGGATGGAAGAGTGGCTGGACCACTGTGCTCATGTGGGTGTCAGCAGTGGTACAACGGGATCAATATAGTTCAGTCCACTATTATTTCAGGTCTCTGTGAATGACATGAGTGATGGGACATGTTTCGCTCTCAGAAAGCGTGGATCAAAGCAGGGGAGCGATGAACATGCAGGGGGACTGCGTTACTGTTCAGAAATACTTCAATAGGTTGTAGAAGTAGCAGACTGACAGAAACTTCATGAAATTGAACACAGACAAATGGAAACTTTTGCATCTGGGATGAAAAAACTCCATGGAATAAAACAGGCTGGGTGCTGACAGGCTAGAAAACAGCTTCATAGGAAAGGGCTTGAGGCCTTAGGTGGACATGTTAACCATGAATCAGCAATATGCTGTTGCAGAGATAAAAGCCAACCACCCATGGAGCTGCACTGACAAGAGCATAGCCAGTGGGTTGAAGGATGTGATTATTTTGCTCTGTTCAGCACTCATGAAACTGCATGTGGAGCACTGTGCCAGTTTGGAGCTCCTCAGTACAAGACATTGACATGCTGGAGCAAGTCCAGCAAGGGACCATCAAGACCATCAGGAAACTGGAAAACATGACATGAATAGAGATGAAGAGAAGAGGATATGTTCAGCCTAAAGAAAGGGATGAGGAGAATTCATCACCTACCTAGTGGGAGGGTATAAAGAAGACAGACCCATACTCTTCTCAGAGGCACATAGAGACAGGATGAAAGGCAATGGACACAGATAGATTTCCAATTATATATATATTTAAAAACAAAGCAAAACAAAACAAAACAAAACAAAACACATGGCAGTGGTCAAACATACTGCAACAGACTGTCCAGAGAAGCTGCGGAATCCTCACCCTTGTAGAAACACTAATCTGCACTAGCTGAGGCCCCAAGCAACCTGACTAAACTGGACCTGCTCTGAGATAGACTAGATGACTGGATTTCCAGATGATCAGATATGTAGATTTGTCCCTGCCAGCCTAAATTATTCCATGATTCTAAGCATGAATGCAGAATGTCATTTTCCTACATTTTTCAGATCGGTAGCAACATATTTTTGCTGATGAATTAAAAAGCAACCAACAATGTGTTTAATAACAAATATTTAAACTTAACCACCTTTTCTCACCCAAGACGAGACCATGTTTGGTTGATTCACACATTCCTACTCAAAGCAGGATTGAAAGCACAAAACTGCAGTCATGCTGAAGACCAAAAACTTAAGTCACATAATCATTTAGTGTACATTAAGTCCCTTACAAAACAGTCAGAGTGGTATGTAAAAAAAAGATACTGATTCAGACCCTGCAACTGAAAAAAACTGTCTTATAGACTGGAACACCACCCAGGTGTCCACCTCTGCTGACACAGGTCTGATCCTTCTCCTTCTAACTACAGAGAAACTGAGAATTCTCTCTGTTCAGATCCAAAGGAATCATCAGGCTAATACATTCTGCTTTAACTGTGATTTTTTTTTAAGTTCTTTATATTTGGTCTATCACTTGAAAAGCCCAAGATTAAAAACTGAAAAAAAACACTGCCTGTAGAAAGGACTGCTCCCTGCTCTTGCAATCACCATTTAAAGATTTCTATTTAAGAAGAAAAATTGAACAGAGAAATATGAGAAACCTGAATTTCATCACAGTTTTTTCAGCTGGCTCACTGATTAGTCAAAATCATCCCCCCTTGATCCCTTCCACATGCCATTTTTGTAATTGCATGTATAATGAATGAGAGGCCTCTTCTGCTAATATTTTTTTCCAAGACCACATAAGCATGTCTAAACTGATGAAAATCTTCAATCATACACCTTGGGCAATGCTTTATTGCCCAGATTCCTTGGGGGCTGCAATTTCATCTTCAACGCTTTGGCATTTTCTTAGTTAATTCTGATCCATCTTGATTTCCTCTCCATATGCACATTGAAAAAATTCAATACTTTCTAAAAGCATATAAACTTTGGACTGATTAACTTTTGTGAACTTTGGAAAGTTTTAAGATTCATCCATCAGTGATTATAATGTACTTCACACACAGGCAAACACCATTACATAGCATACATTGACATTTGCAATCTTAAAATGTTACAACTGTAAGAGCTGACATTTATTCAAGTATTCCTCATATTTTTAATTTCAAAACAGACTGTATATTAGGCAAATAGTAGGCATTTAATATTAATCATATTTATTAGACAGCAATTATACAAAATCCACTACAGTCCTGCTGTACACACTGTTATAAATATTCCATGTCCTAAAGAATTGGTAGTTATGACAGAACAAGGGCAGAAAGAAGGCAAAAATTTTGCACAGTTACAGAAGAGCAGCCAGCTAGGTAGCAGTTGTGCTGGAAGGGAGAAATCAGTGTTATGAGGATGTGGAATGGGATAAGTAAGGACAGGATAAGTTGCACAAAAAGCCAAGAAAAGACAGAAACTGGAGTTTTCAAGAGAAATGAGAGTAAGAAATTAAGAAAGAACTGGTATAAAGGTGAATTAAATTGACTAGGGAGAAAAAAAAACAGGTGAACAGATATCAGATTCCTTCGTTTGTAATATGTTCTCAGTAATGGATTTCAGTAGCTTTTCCATTCACTTGCTACACATTATTCTCATTATATATTTCTCTTATGTTAAATATAACCATATTTGGTTACTAATTATTGAGAATTTTTTCTTCCCCTTTACTAATTCAGCTTTGGTTACTGCTATCAGTGCTCCCTCTCAGGCACAGAGTTATTCCTTGCCCATAACAGAGTCTTTTTGTTCCTTTCAGACAAAGAAATCTCAGCCAGGGATTCTATTCCCAATGAAGCAAGCACTGCAAAAAGCACAGACATTGTCAACTCAGTGTTCACTAACAAAGACCTAGCCAATCAATATACAGCCATAACAAACAAACACACGATTCTATGGTCTACAAAGCAAGTGCCAAGACAGCTACTGTGAATTATATATTAAAGTAAGTGCAGCTTCATAGTCTTTATAAGAGCATGGTACAGAAAGGTCCCTCTGGTCACAAAGCCAACTGAGACTATCAGAGCATTCAAGACACACAAATATTCCTCTGACTTGAAGACCCATCTAGCAATCCACCTCTCTTTTCTTTATAGCACATCTTTTATTCCCTCCATCATGAAACATTACCTGTATTACATGCAGGACAACATCCAATACTTTTTCTATTCACAACTTCTCTGAGTCAGCAGTGACATCTCCCTGTCTGAAGCATTTAAAAAGCCTGTACTATATGTCTTGCATACCTGACATAAGAATAGTCCCAATGTTCCCACTTTGCTGAACAAAAGGCCTGACAAAATTTTATGGCCACAGCCTGTAGAGGGAATAACTGGCAGCAATAAATTGCCTATTACAACAGGTGGAAGACTGCAGGTACAAAGTGATTCTGTCATTTCCTTCCAGCATCCACAGGCAAATCAAGAAATCCTCTCAGCAGGACTTTTGGAGTCTGTTAAATTTAACAGAATTATAGCATAATAGGAGTAGAAAGGACCACGTTGCCATGCACTTGATCCATTAAAATGTGGAATTGAGCCACTGACCTGCACAGTTGAATCACATTAGAAAAAGTCAAACACACTTAAGATTCAAA
The DNA here is from genome assembly GCF_965140915.1 of Aythya marila. NCBI lineage: Eukaryota > Metazoa > Chordata > Aves > Anseriformes > Anatidae > Aythya > Aythya marila. The sequence continues at coordinate 69,385,966 of NC_139042.1, read as the reverse complement.
AACACCTGAGAACTCCAAAAAACATTTCAACCTTTTATATTATGAGGAAAAGTATTCATGTATTCATGAGCAATCAGATCCCTCTTCCTGCTTTGAGCAGTTAACCTGTTCAGCCAGCTTAGCATGACATACAAAAATATGATAACCTGATATAATGGAATGTTTTTGTTGAGGGGCAAGACAGGAATGGTCTCATCATAGAAATTTACTCTCTTTTTGTGTCCTCCCTGAGTAAGAACCAAATCTAAAAGCATTTCTTCTCACTTTGAATTTGGGTTCCTTATTAAAGGAGTAGGTTGACCTATCACATGAAGTTTGCTGTTGGCAGATTTTGTCTGTGAGCAGGCATTTAGTAAAAGAAATCACTGTTTTCAAAAGTTAGGACAGTTGTGCTAATTCAGTTCTCACATCTAAACAGTTTTCTCGGATTAAAATTTCTTTGCATTCATTACGCCTTTTTGTGTGGTTGGAGACAAAAGTGCCTACAAAGCCATTAGTAAAGACCAGCAAGGAAAGAAAAAAAAAACACAAAACAATAAAAAACTCTTGAACTGTCATCAGTGCAGAGGGGAAATAGACAATTGTTTACATGTAACAGCTCAAAATGTAATCACGAACACTAGAGTGAAACAAGACATGGAGAAAAAGAAAGAGAAAAAAAAAAAAAGAAAAGAAATAACCATGAACCAAGGAGACTGCAACTTTACCACACGGTTGTCCTCTAAAGAAAACAAACCTCCAAATCCCAAGACATCATTATCATCATATTTACTTCAAAGGCTTTCTAAAAATATACACATTTTTTGAGAGGGAAAAAAATGGGTTGAGAAATATTCAGATGAAGAAAAAAATACAAACGATCTGCTGAGAATCTTTTGAATAAGCTGAAAAGCAGCATACTGTATTTCATATTGCCCTTAAGCTACACGTTGAGTAAGTCTGTCAGGTTTTGTTATCTCAAGATAAACATAGAGCTAAACAACCTCTCTGGGATGTAAAATTTTGTTTGTTCCACTCACGTTTCTTCTTCTTACACATACAAGCACTATTGACAGTATTATAATAAATAACCCATTAATTAACATCTTTTATGCAAAATTCCTTCTATTGAAAACAGCTGGAGATTGCATCTGTATGGATATTTAACAGTTTGGCCATTTACGAGAATAACATTAAAAATTGTAGGCTGATTTTACAAGGCACTGGATTAAATCAACAGGTGAGCAGGGAAAATTTGTAAAGCCTTGCCTCCAACAATCATATTCTCTTAACATGGTATAGAATTTGCCATATACCTTCAAGCAACATACATTGAACATCAACCTAAACCTATCTTCATATTAAATTAGCATTCCTTGACTGTCTACATCAGAATATTTAGGAGGAAAGCAAAAGGAAAGATTCCTGCTAAATCTTTGGACCCCGCCAGCCCCAGCAACTGCATGCAATAAATTGTATGTAAATAGATTATGGGGAATTATTTGGAGAATATCAGTCTCTCACTTCGAACTATGGGTTGGGGCACAGAATATTTGTGGAGTTGACTGTGAAGTAGAAAAAAAGATAACTTAAAACTCACTAATTACCCATTTACAGTAGCATTCAGCTAAGAGGTGTAAACTCTGGTGTTCAGATTTCATCTCTTCCACTAAGGACAAGACAGCTGATCTGCACTCTCCCACCTGTCAGATGAAAGGACTCTGATTACTTCTTCAGTCACTGCGTTTCTACATAAAGTTCAAGAAATCCTCGTGATTCCTGAGTAGAAAACTGTTCTTTTAAAGACTATGTGAAACTCACAGGTTTCAGATAAAAAATGCTAGAGTTTATTTAAAAAACATTAAAAGCAATCTGCTCATTCTCAGCAACCTCAGTTCTGCAATTCTCATCATTCAAGATCTCAGTGCTGAGCTGCCCTTCTGCCAAAGAGCAGGCTGCCACAGCTCTTGCAGGCTGATTTACTGTTGAATGTGGCAGTGTCTGGGTGAGTTCAGGCAACCTTGTTTATTTTTTTGTTTGTTAAAATCCAGTACTGGCACAGATCTAGCCAAACATGCAGGCAATCCATCCCTCAGAAAAATTTTGTCTAGTCATGTCTATGTGGCTTCCACTTTAAAAACAACAGCTGAATTGCCACCAGAAAGTGAGATCCCCAGCTAGTTCCAACACCTCCTACACAGAGACATGAAAGGTATGTGGTAAAACTAAGATTAATTCAAGCACTTCACCAAAGATGGAGTTATACCTACACCTAACGTAGTACCCGTGAAGGATGCCTTTTAAGTCTCAAAGCTACTGGCCATCCCAGAAATTCCATGAGTGAACTATTAAAGAAATTACCACTTCCTTTAAAGAGTGACAGAACTTTAACATACTTAAACCATGCCTAATTGCAGAACTTACACCTTGCAGCTGTAGACAGAGGAAGATGGTAAAATGAGAACAAGGCAGAGTAGCTTTCAGTTGTAGATGAAAGCAACACCAAGTGGAAATCCCTATTTTCTAGTGCTCTTAGGAGAGCCCATGAAGTTTGTAGCTAGCACCAATTCACAGTCAGACAGGCACTTAAGGATATAGTAGAGAAAAATATATGGAAATATAAGATTTTATGGACAAGAATATATATTTTATGTATAAGAATATATATCAGAATGCTGTGAAGGTCCTTTCCATCCATCTTGTTTTAATATGTGTCAGGTAGGTTAACATACTCATCTTCCAATGTTAACTCAGAAAAGGAGCTCAGAGAAGTCTCGTCATACTCTCAGTCTCAGAGGCAGCAAATAAATAAAAAAATCATCGATTTTTTGGTGTTCTAAACAGAGGTCGTGGTTTTCCTGAGCATTTTCTATTAGGCAATATGTAGAGCCACAGGACTTACCTTACATTCAAGATGCATCAGCTCAGTATCTATTGCAGTGTTGCATATCAGACCACAAGTGTCCAATTACATTCTTAAAGTAACAATCAACTTAAAGTAACAAAGCAACAATCAACTAATTGTTGATAAGGAACAAATGCACTAAGAGCCATTCTGAGAAGTTTGCTATAAAAGTCTTTTCCCATGTCTTACCAGATTTTGACAGAAGCAGAATCCAATTCTACTGAAGCAGCACCATGCTGCTTCAACCTCAAGACACACGTTGTCTCCTTACAAACACCTGCTTGTACTGCAATAGGAATAAAGAGAAATATTTAATGAACAGAGTTCCTGACATGTTTGTGTATGCTGATGGAGGAATTGTTTTTGCAGAAATATAGTAGATCAAGAAATGCTTGACTGCATTGTCATGCCTGACTGCAAGTGAATAAGAAATGTCAACCATGACTTCGATTTTTCAGTCAAAAAACAGTATTTAAATATAATTTTTGTGAATATTTTCCTAGTTTTTGATGTACAGAATAATCTACTATATGCCACCATACCATATGTAAGGTTCAAAATACTAGCTCCATTACATTGAGCTCTATTTGAGCTACAAGATCATCTTAGTTCTCAGTAACTATTAATCACTACTTGCCATCCTCTTCAGAGACCAGGAGAGTTTGCCAGTTTCACAAACATTTGATGTCAGGATAAGAATGGTAATGAATTTGGGGCAAAACCTGTACTGTTCACTCAGATTAAACATACCCAGGCCTAAGCCTAAATCATATGGTTCTCCTTCCAGTTATACACTGGCCCTGTACATGTATGCCAACATCAGAGTGATTCAGGTAGCTGTCCAGATAAGGAGAAATATATGGACACTAGTCCATAGCTGACAGCCATCCCCACTAGCAATATGAATAGAACAAAAAAGATAGTTAGATCCAAACTTGTGCACAGCTACCAAAAGAAATATAAGCATGGCCTTCAATTCCCACTTAGGTTTTAAAGAACCCTGAAGGCTCTACTAATAGGTTTTTCGATCCATTCTCCCTAGCATATCCCCTTTTTTACCCCACCCTGCTCTTTCTTTTTATCTCCAGTCCAGATTTCTCCATACCCCAACTCACGGCCAGTCTCCTGTCCTACCTTTTACTCTCTTCAAGATGGCCATGTCTCAGTCAGTTCTTCCTACACTTATTTCATGCCTTTCAGCACCTGACACTGCCCCAAGCCCCATGTCCACTGCAGTTAGGCAATTCCCTCCTCCATGTTGCTGCAGTGCCGCAAGATCCCTTGGAGCAGAGAAGACCATTCTTTCAGACCAGCTGCAGCAACTCAAATGTAAACTCTCCAGGAAATATGGCCCACACTCAGAATGAAACATATGCAACACGGGTGAAATCAAGGGATTTAAGCTGCTAAAATCGTTATTCTCTGCAGAGAATGTGCAAACAGACTTGCAGGCAGGTTTTCACAGTGACAACAGAAGGCATCCCTGACATAGAGGAAATGCACTTGTCTCTCTCACCCTCCTCCCCAAAGCCTTAAAATTTTATGTCCTTTCCAACTAGCCTGAGGCAGTAAAGTTCAGGGAGAGGCAGAGGGCCGCTCACTTTTGAATGTGAAAAAACCAAACACCTCCTCCTAGTTTTGCTTCAGAAGGAGACAAAGAATTCTGTCTGAACCACCTGTGGCAAATAAAAGCTTGTTGCTGTATATCTGTTGTCAAAGATATACATCCCCAAATCTTCATAATACTCAACTGAAAACTGGTATTTATAAAGAAAAATATCACATATAACTTAAATTAGTTTCTATTATTAATTCTATTATTATTATCTATTATTCTTCTATTCTTAGTTCTATTATTATTATCTATTAGTTTCTGGTTTTAATTATTTTAATTCTTCTATTAGTTTCCATTACTTACAGTTTCCTAAGTAAAACTGACCTAGTCCTGCATCAAATCCTGGAAAACACATAATTAAAAAGACAACCAAAGACTTAACTCATGTAAGGGCTTCACTTTCTTAATGAAAATGGAAGCTAGTTTTGCAAGTTCAATTACACACAATAATAATGAAAAAACACTCTCAAATCCAGTTCCTGAACTTGGCTTCCATGTGATACTCTTCATAAATCATGCCACTTTAGAGGTTGACAGATTTTTCACAAGTTCCCTCCCGGTTATTTAATGTAGCTTTTGATTAATCAATGGTTTTTCATTTTATTAAAATATTTCTACAATGACCCTTGGTAATCTAGACCTATAGAGAGGTTTGAAATTTCAGAGATGCTAATCTGTGCTATTAGAACCTTCATGTATGTAACATGGTAAGATATATTAGCAACAGCAGAAAAAGGATCGCTGAATCCACCTTCTGACTCCACAAAGGGCAACAAGAGAATTAAGCCATGTATCTGAGAGTGTGTCCAAATGCTGCTTGGACTAAGGCAGTCTCTGTGCTGTGACCACTGCCCTGGGGAGCCTGTCCCAGTGCCTGACCACCCTCTGGGTGCAGACCCTTTCCCTAACCCCCAGCCTGACCCTCCCCTGTCCCAGCTCCATGCCGTCCCCTCGGGTCCTGTCGCTGTCCCCAGAGAGCAGAGCTCAGCGCCTGCCCCTCCGCTCCCCTCGTGAGGGAGCTGCAGGCCGCCATGAGGCCTCCCCTCAGCCTGCTCTGCTCTGGGTTGAGCAAACCAAGGGACCTCAACCCCTCCTCATATGTCTATGCCCTCCAGATCATCTTCACTGCCCTCTCAGATACCCTCTCAAATGTTTGATGGAATTTTACTGGCACAATGCTAATGTAACTGCCAGTAAAGTTACTTCTATCAGAGAGTTGTACCCAGTTGCTGATTGTCCCAGCACAGAGGGCTTCATTAGCAAAGCATGTTTACTCCATACTCTAGCTGTTGGCTTTTCTGATGAGGTACTCTGAAAGGAGTCCCTGTCCTAAACATTGCTATATCAGCAAAGGTTTCATGCATAAACCTGGGCTAATCTGAAGATCATTCACAAGCTGGCTAGTCAGTGCATCAACTGCCATTGTTCCCAGTATCTGGAATATTCATATGATGCCAGTTTAGACAGACATTTTAGAAACCCAAAAGAAACTTTAAAATAATTCCTTTAATCAACTTCTCTTTGCAGTGTATCAATCTAGTGATGCCACAACCTGTCAAATCTTTGTGCACTAGTCCAGTTAGGCACCTTCCAAAATACAGGTCTAATTTTATTTTTTAAGGAGTTCTCCTAGCCTTCTTACATTTGTTTTCACTTTCTTTATACCCCTTTTACAGAACCTTCCAGATGGCAAAGAAATGCTCAGCCATATTTACACAAATACAGTTTCAGACACTAGAGAACGCATCGCAGGGAAAATAATGAAGATAAACTTAGCTACTTTCAGGTGAGTGCAATCAGACAATCCTGCAGTCTTCTTTTTCTTTTTTCTTTTTTTTTTTTTTAATACACTCTAAAAAAGATTTTAGTATTATGCGGAAAAAAAAAAAAAAAAAAAAAAAACAGAAAGAAAGAAAGAAAGAAAGAAAGAAAGAAAGAAAGAAAGAAAGAAAGAAAGAAAGAAAGAAAGAAAGAAAGAAAGAAAGAAAGAAAGAAAAAAACACTGACCTGATACCTAACTCTTTGATCTGGAAACAATGATGGACTAGAAGAGATGGGCACATTTCCATTTATGCTGATGCAGTCAGCTGTTTACATCAGGTGAGAACCTGGCCTCTCTGTGAAAATCAGTGCACAGCATCAGGCACCAGGCAGATCCTTCATTGCTGTGTACATCAAGTTTATTCGGCCCCATCCAACAGCGTAGAAATTCCCCAGTTTACTGGTGTTTCTCTTTGCCCTTACCACAACAGTGCGAATTAAAAGAAAAGACAGAAGGCAGTGAGGATCCAACACGCTGAAAATAAACTTGGGTTTACTTTGGATCTTATTATTATGAGTCTCTCTGTAAGGAATATTTTAGGAGAACATGGCTCAAATTTATGCCTGGCACAATTCCATTCACTTCCTGAGAGACTAATTTAGCTTTTTTATTGTTTATGCTGTTTCAAACATTACACATAGGTATCAGCGTAAGTCAGGAACAGAGACAAAATCATTGACTGCATTTACCTAGATCCCTATGTATGCCCTAATTGAATCACAAGCAAAAATGATTGCATGAACTGAATTTTTCCAAAATTGTTAGTCTGATTTCAAACCAGCATCGAGACGAGAAGCAAGCCCACATTATTCTGACCAAACAATATAGCTTGATAGCTCATCTCAGTGTCTAATGAAGTAACGTTTGCATAATGCATGAAGGCCAATTTAGGAAAATTGAAACTACTTTGCCTTAAAGATGGCCAGATGTTTAGTGAGCATGTGATCAAGTGACAATTTCACCCAGAGAAATGAAGATCAAGAACAGGGCAGGTAAATAATACAGGAGGAAATTTTTCATTTCCATTTACAGTGGAAAAAACCAGCAACCGGTTTGGTGATCTCAATTCTTCAATCACCAAAAGCAGTAAAATTAAGTAACTGACATTATTAGACAGAAAGTTGTTTTATTACAGTACAGTGATCTCTATAAATTGAAAGAATAAGGTCATACCTTTCTACAGTTCACAATTTTGATTGCCTTGTAATTCAACCTCAGTCTACAGACCTTCTAGGTAACAAAAATATCATACTGTGCCCATGCTGTAAATACACCTCGGGGAAATATCCACCTACAATTTAAAAGCACAGAACTATCAGTCTGATATATGGAGTGTGTGTAAGTGGATGGCAGTTATTTCTTTGTCTCAGTTGCCTGACACACCTTACCAAACATGAATTATCCCTTGAGCCCACTAGCTACTGTTTCCAAAAATAATTCTGAGAGGCAAGGTCTGAAAACATGGGTAATTTATTCTTATTGGGTAGCCAATACAGATGAAAAAAAATATAAAAAATAATAATAATCACAAAATCTTGGGCACTCATGTCCTTTTTCTGATCCAAGAGGGACTTTACAAACTCAGACCTACTGAGAAAAATATGTTCTGGGTAGAAATAAGTTACATTAACCAATTGACAAAAAAAGATAAAGGTTAGTATTTACAACTAAGGTAGAAAAAAGTGCAACTGACAGGAGAGGTGAAAAGTATTTGCCACTTGTGGAGGTTAGCAGGAGCATAAGTTGTTCTGAGACATAAAACCAATGTCTCAGAACCACTGTCAAGCCTATGCTTTTCCATGTTCAATAGAATTATGAATTTTGTTTCAAAGCTTCTTCTTTTGAAGATATTAAGTAATCTTTCTAAAGGATAAGGACCAGGAGGTCTGAAATTGCATAGCTGTCTTATAAAGCGTTCTCAAAATAGTACCCACCATTTTTGTCTTTCCCCCTCTGTTGCAGTTCACTGTGACACATCACATTTGTTCTGTTTCTCCCATACGGTCTTCACAAGAACTTTTGGCTTCACAGACGAATATTAATACAGAAGAAGATTACGCAACAGCTTAATATTCACCAGGTCTATGTCAAACATAATGACATGTCTGCATGACCAAGTGTGACCTAACTCCTGAACTTGACATAAGTCTTCCTCAGGCTTATTAACCACAGTAGGCCTCAATGTGATTATTCCCTAATCTGGACAGTTCATTAATAATAGAGCAGCTGGTGAGTGCTCACAGCCTTGATCATGCACAAAGGGGGTACGGCCCTAGAGCAGGTGACCATTCAAGTCCCTTATGGGGAACTAAATTACATTGGAGGTCAAGAGCAATATGATAAGAATTCTAAGTTTGACTACAAGCCAATCACTTTATCTTATAAACACAGCAGACAGAGAAAGCCTAATCTGAGAGCTAACAAGGAGAGCTCCTTGCTGAAGCAGCAAGCTGCATGGCAGTGATCTCCCCTTGGGCAGGGTTGCCTCTCAAGGTTACTCCTTGAGGTCAAGAGATCCTTGCTGACTACGCTTGTTGGTGAGGAAAACTTTAATTTTGAATGGTACCTGATTTACGTTAACATTTAGCAACTTGAATATGCAGTAGACTAATCACTGTAACTCTTGTCATCATAATGAATTAATGATATCAGTCTCCTTACTATAATAAATGAAATCGCTGCTGTATCATCAAAACCAGTGTTGGATATCTCCTGTGGCACCAAGAGCTTCTCTGTTTTACCAAATTTACCTTCTTTATAAAAGCCAACCTGATATCCCTCCTTCAAATCTTGTTTTACTATACCTCAAATCAAAACAACCCTACTACTACAATATTGCTTTTATGACCAGAATTCCTATGGAAGAATGCTTAGCAGAAAGCACCAAGAATTCTACAGATTTCTTCTAAATTGCTAATCCCACCTAAATTGAGTGTGCACTATGTATGCAAGGAAAATATCAATGGAACAAAGGTTGATACAAGTATTTAAGTACCATCAAAATTTATGGTATCTAGTCACTGCACAAAAGAGGGACACCTTCCTACCTTTGTGAACATGGGCCTCAATTTCTCAAGCCACATGTATGAGAATTACAACAGATTACTGTTGCTATGTATTTAACACCTCCCAGGTAAAGGCACATAACTAAGTTCCTTAAGCACTTTTCAAAATCCCACTCTTCTTGCAAAATACACCAAACAACTCAGAGATAGCAAGATACAGTTTCCAAGTCTCCCAAGGAATATAATTTTCTAGATAAACTCACAGCACACACAGCTAGCCTTGTGGTAAGCACAGAAAGGGAGGTAGTAGTTTCTTCAGTTTAAGAATCTCACATCTTCTTCAAGGAAGAAACCTATGAAAACATATAAAGAACCTGGCAATTGTCACAAGTTTTGACCACATAAAAGTCTCTTCTCCAGATCATAAAAGTAATAAGTGAAGACTACAGTGATTTGTAAGGAGAAAAGTGTATGATGTTAACAAAAGCATGAAGGTATTGAGATACAAATATATCCCCAGAAGTCTGTAGACTTTTGTAACTGCAGAAATCTAGCTTTTTTATTATTATTATTATTCAGTTCTTTGTAGTCACTCAGCAGAAATACCTTGTCTGTACCAGAAAAGGCATTTCTGTAAGTACTGAAGAGTCAAAGGACACTGTGATCACAGAAAGCTTGGAAGGAAATGAAATATAATTATCTGAACCTTATTTCTCAGCAATGAAACAATAAAGGAAATTATGTCCAATTAGATTGATGGCAAGTTCTCATGCAGAAAAAAATAAGAGTACATGGGTTCTTCTGGGCTTTATTCATCGTAAGAATTACAGGAAAAGAATCACAGAATGGCTGAGGCTGTCAGGGCCTTCTGGAGGCCACCAGGCCCCAGCCCTGCCCCAGCAGGGCCACCCAGCGCAGGCTGCCCAGGCCCATCTCCAGGTGGCTTTGGAAGGCCTCCAAGGAGGAAACCCCACAGCCTCTCTGGGCAGCCTGCGCCAGGGCTCCTCACCCGCACAGCACAGAAGTGCTGCCTGGTGCTCAGAGGGATCATCCTGTGGGCCAGTTTGTTGCCAGTTTGTTGCCCAGCAGTTTTTTTTTTTTTCCCCTTCCTTAACTCTGCTCTCCCAGAGGCACACCCAGAATTGCTCCCTGGCTCAGCTCTGGCCAGTGGCTGGAGCTTTTGGAGGCGGCTGGAGCTGGCTCTGCTCTGACCTGGAGCAGCTGCTGGGCTCTGCTCACAGAGGCCACCCCTGCAGCCCCCCACTACCAAATCCTTGCCTCATAAACCCAATACAACACCTTTTAGGATAACGCTAAGACCAAGCCATCTGTATTTAGTGTTCTGCTTGAACTCTGTAAGACAGAGCAGCAAAGAGAAGATCAGTCCATGACCAAAGACTTGTGACAGAAACATCTGTAACTATAATTCATCCAATAAGCAAACTGAATTTTCTGCCAATGTAGTAAATTCTAGCAACAAACATTTTACAACTACATATTACAACACATAAGCTGCATTACAGGAATATGAACATTGTGCTAGTCCTTCCCGTTTCACTTCACATAAGGGCAGCTTAAGGCCTTTATCCAAGTGTTTATCAGCTGCTACATATTTTAAAATAGGGCACTAGAGGAGAATGCAAGCAGAAACTAACAAAGTGATATGTAAAATATAAGTATAAATAAATAAATAAAATCCACGGTAATTTTTTTCCCTACGGGTTCCTCATTTCCACTCTTAAGTTTCACTTCTGAGACTATGTTCGCCTCTCACAAGTTTCATGGTGGTATGTGAGTAATAAATACACTCAAGTTTCAGCCTACAACTACTGCTACCTCCCAAAAAAATTTTCATAGCCAGGCACTGACTACCAGAGCTTGTATCAACAAGAATGAGTCTGTATGTGAGGTGAAGTTGATTTATCTGCAAAAATCCATGAAGCCTTGAAGTTTTCTATATTTCATACCTTTTTCTCTAGAGTAACCCAAGCTCTATGACAATATATGAACATGCTCAAGAAGTAAGAATAGTAACTTGACTGTAATCTAGCAAAATGCTTAAGCATACAATTAGTATCTTAGTCCTCCTAAATAAATAGTCTCACTCAAACTGAAACTTACAGAGCAAAAACGAGGCTTCTAAAATTTGAAAGGAAAAATAAAAACATCCTGAGGCATTCCATTATTTTAGAGATGATCTACACTCACCAGGTAGAAAACTCACCCCTCTAAAAAAAATAATTAATAAATCTCCCCCTAGACAAGTGCTTTACAAATAGATTCACAGACAGAGAGATATAGTTAGAAGATATATTTTATATCTAAATCAGAGAGATACAGATTTGAAGGGTGGACCATTCAGCAGATAAGGAATTGGCTGGATGGTTGCAACCAGAGAGTTGTGCTAAATGGCTCAGTGTCCAGGTGGAGGCAAGTGACGAGTGGTGTCCTTCAGGGGTCCATCTTGGTATCAGTGCTGTTTCATATCTTCATCAGTGACATAGACAATGGGATTGAGTACACCCTCAGCGAGTTTGCAGACAACAACAAGCTGAGTGATGCAGTTGATACAACAGAAAGTAGAGATGCTATTCAAAGGGACCTGGACAACTTAGAGAAGTGGGCCCAAGTAAACCTAATGAGGTTCATCAAATCCAGGTGCCAGGTGATGCACCTGGGTTAGGGCAATCCCAGACATGAGTACAGACTGGGAGAATTCATTGATACTTGATTTGAAGAGAAAGGACTTGGGGGTTCTGGTGGACAAAAAGCTCGACATGAGCCAGCAGTGTGTGCTTGCAGCCCAGAAGGCCAACTGCATCCTGGGTTGCATCAACAGAGAGGCCAGCAGGGTGAGGGAGGTGATTGTGCCCCTCTGCTCTGCCCTTGTGAGGCAGTACTTGGAGTACTGCAGCCAGGTGTGGGGTCCCTAGCACAAGTTAAAAAGCGTCCAGAGGAAGGCCACCAAGATGATTTAGTGGTTACTATTTGTGATAGGGGGCAGTTGGACCAGAGTTGGAGATTTTTTCCAACCTTAATGATTTTATGATCAGAGGGCTGGAGCACTGCCCCTGTGAAGACAGGCTGAAAAAGCTGGGGTTATTCAGCCTGGAGAAGAGGAGGACATTATTTCAGTACTTAAAGAGGGATTCTAGAAAAGATGGAGAGCAATTTTTTTACACAGGCAGACAATGACAGGACAAGGGGAAATGGTTTTAAACTAAAAAAAAAAAAAAGGGAGATTTAGATTAGATGTTAGGAGAAAATTCTTCACTCTGGGGGTGGTGGGGCACTGGAACAGGTTGCCCAGGGAAGCTATAGCTGCCCCCCAAGCCCCCCATCCCTGGAGGTGTTCAAGGCCAGTCTGGATGGTGCTTGGAGCAACCTGGACTAGTGGGAGGTGTCCCTGCCCATGGCAGGGGGGTTGGAAATAAATAGTCCTTAAGGTCCCTTCCAACCCAAACCATTCTGTGATTCTTTAAAAATTACACTCCAAGTTCACAATGAATACCAATGTATTATGCCTGTGCTCAAATAGTGTTCTGCATGATCTTTGAAAAGCTAAAAAAGAAGCCTGTAAAGCAAATATTGGGGGCTTCACAGTGGGGTAGAAAACAGATGAAACGTGGGTTTAAATTCGCTTTAGTTATGTTTCTATAGTTGTAGATGCTCCAATAATAGTTTTAATTATCACTAAATAGGAATACATGCTAAAATTATGCAAGAAATTCAGACTTAATCATAAACTCTGAAAATTATTTTAGACTAGTCTCCACATCAAGACTATTCTTTTAATGCCTATCATGTCTAGTAGAGAAGCAAAATGAGCATGTGGCGACTTTGAAACTGAAGTTCAAAGAAGTCTATCAACACATTAGGGGGCAAAAGAGAGTAAAGATTGCCTTTATTCTACAATACTGAACAGAACAAAAGGCAGCATCCATAAAGATGTATGATATAGGTGAGAGCATAGACAGAAAAGAATGAAGTGATGAAACACACCAGAGAAACACTCTATGAATTACATTTTCAGATTACCTGAGAATAAAGAAATCAGCATATATCCAGCAGATAAGCAATTAATAGTTTTATGAACAGGTAAGTACAGTTTCTGAGCTTGTTTCTCATGGTGCTTCTTCAATATATTTCCTGTACAGCTGCAGTACAATGAGATTCTGGTTGCTAAAACCACAGAGGTATCAACATTTTCCTTCACCTCCAACTTGTGCTGCAGCCTCATGTTCCTGTATCTACTCAGTTAAAAAAGACTGTAGGTGTACACACACAGACACAGAAGCACACACTTTGATGCTACTGAGATTGAATAGTCTATGTAATCTCAGTGTGTTTATATTTCTGTTCAACAAAAATGCTCCTAGAGGACGTTTTTTTCCCCACCATTTACATCTGATTCCCACTTTGCATATTGACATCGTCTCTTTTCTTTTTCTGTTCTTCTATACACAAACCGTTTCTAGTTATCTATGAAAAATAAAAAATAAAAAGCTGCGGGAAGCCACATTAGTATCTAAGTTTTATACAACAACTTAGAAACCACTTATGGTTGTTAACAAGAATCAGATTGTTGACAAGAACTGGAGCATGGATTTTAATATAAAATTATATGCTTCCTGGACACCATTTTGAATGGTGTAAAATAAAAAGACATTAAGGTATGAAAATGAAGTAATCTTCAATTCACATGCCTATTTTAAAATATAAAGTGTGGGGAAAAATAAAATCAAGATTTGAGATGAATTTACTTATTTTAAAAAGTCACTTAGAAGATCCCTAACAGCAGTAGAAATATGTTCATTATGATTACAGAAATAACAACACTTTTAAATGTCAAAAGGTTTAAGTAAATTATTGTGATAGATATGAATATTGCATCCCACAAGTCAGGGTCTCCAATAACATTATAACACGAAATGGCAAGTAGCAGATTTTTTTAACTCACTCTGTAAAGAGATAAAAAACAGAATAAAGGGATATAATATAAGCACGAGGAGATCTGAATTGGCTCTCAACATCCATGTGTCAATTACTTTAAAATCAACCAGATTATGGTTCTTTTAAATCAGCCTAAACTTACATCCTTTTTTTTTTTTTTTTCGATAAAGGACAGATAACAGTGTATTTATATGATGAATGGCTTTTATCTTTTAAAAAAGCAAACCTAGAAATTTTAATGGGGTTAAAATCTCAGTGTTTTACATTTTAAAATCCTTGTCTATTAACAATCACCTCTGTCATTTCATAACATCATACCATGGCATCAAACACTGAAATAACCTTCTTCAAAGCTAGTGCCAGTGGAGACTACATCCTAGTTTATTATTCAGCTTGCTTTGACTTCTTTATCCTTATACAATGCCTATTTTTTGATAATTAATACTATCTTTTTCTTAGACTACGCCTCAGAGAAATCTTTCATGTCACAGGCGAAGGAAAAGTAACTACTGTAGATTCAGAAAATAAGTTTCTATTGTCATCATAAAGAGGTTATAACGATGAGTCTCTAATAGAAGAGTACATACACTAACTTCCTACAATCACCTGGTTGTTTTTTTTGTTTTGTTTTGTTTTTTTTCTGGGGATCTTGAGATTCTAAAAAGATATTTTTGAAAGCAACCAGGGAGTGAATCACTGTTAAAGCCTTTAGGGAAAGCAACAAAAACCTGTCGTGTGGACTATGCCAACTTTGGCACAGAGAGCATTACCTTTGCCTTGATTGAAAGCCTTTTTAAAGCAATTCCTAACATTTCTTTTCCCTGTGGCACTTCCAACCTCATTCTAAGAGGATTTCTTTTTTCTCAGGGCCATAAGTATTCACATACAATTTATCCAAGGCTATCTTTGCTGTAGGCAAGGATCTGGCAGCTACTGTCTTTTCCATGACTGTTAAAGAAACAATGAGAAGTTAATATTCATACTCAAGTCAAATCATGATTACACAAAGTTACTGACACCTAAAAATGTCTGGTCTATGAAATTGGCTTGAACATTTGGTTGAACACCCACTGAATAGACAACTTTAAGAAAATAATTTTACTTTCAAGGTTTCACCCACAGGATGAAAAGTGCTGATCAAAACTGATAAGAAAATACACCTGCAGAGTTTGACCTCTAGAGAAACTCCCCATGATTTTCCCTCAGAAGTATTGCAGATTAAGAAAAATGTGATAGAGCTAAGGGCTAAGTTTGGAAGTACACAGCAGGGAAGTCCTCCTTGTACATGTTGATGATCTCACTCTTGAAACAGAGGAGATGGAAATCAATGCAATCATCTTTCTTTTTGCTCAATCAACTGCCATCTTGCTGAGTTACCTTGACAGAATAGCTCAACTTTTAATAACAATTTAGGGGAGAAAAGCTAAAAGTTCCTGTCCTGCTGAGAAATATAGAGGGAGGTCTATATGTAGTTTCTCTCTCTTTTTTTTTTTTTTTCTCCCTAGAATACTGATCTGAATTCTGTACACAATTCCTCTCTCTTTGAGAGCTCAGTTATACAGTCCCTTCCTTTCTCTTCTTCTGCTGCCCATAATTACCTGCTAATGTTTCTGTTCAGCTCTTTGTGTATTCATGTTCCAGTGTTTCACGGGCTATCTGAAACACTTATATAATTAATAAATAAATAAGTGAAAATAATTTTTGATTTTTTAATTTCAAAAGAAACGTTTTGTGCTTTTTTTTTTTTTTTTCCCAGTAGAGCATCACAGAGCCACTGTTTGCTGTAGCCAAACAGTTGACATTGTAGTATAAGTAAGGGCAAGCGTAGCTCCCCAGAGTAGTTCTGCCACTGACGAGACCAGTCATCATACAGAACCATAATTTGTAGGTTTTTAAAGAGAATTTCCCGTATTTGTTGTAATTTTTAAACTACAAGCTCATTTCTGCTCTCTCATGTAAGTCCGGACAAACTCCAAAGTCAGAAAGCAGAAATGGAGCCTTTGGACAAAGGTTTGCTACATTTGTGTGCTTTATGTTAAGCTCCTACATCTATAATTAGGTTTGACAATAGAAGTAAACCTCAAAAGTGCTTAGCTAGTTCAGATTCAGTTTCAGTGGGACATACTGTCCACAAACATATATGAAACTCTGACCATTTATATGATCATCTATACATTTCTATTCAATATAAATACAGCTTTAAGCAGACTTGAGTTTTGAGACTTAAAACTTCAGGTACCTACATTTTATATTCTGACTTTTCATTCATCATTATTGTATTTACCTTCTTGTCCTTACAGACTATGCTATTTTTTTTCCATCTGTAAACAAAAAATATCCCTACACCATATTCTTATTGACCACCCCAATAAGAACATCCACTATCAAAGAGATACAGTGCACATTCCTTTAATTGACATTTTGTTGCATTTTTCCATCTTCGCACCGTAAGACACCTTAAACTCAAAGTTAAGGGATAAATAAACTAGTCATGTTTTGACTGTGACATAACCAGCTTCCAAGAACCACTAGTTGTTTTTATTAATATTTTTTCCATCTTCCCACCTGAAGAAGTTCCTATTAAATGCTGTCTTAAATAATATTTCAATTTATTTTCCATCACCATAGTATTTTATTTAGAAGGTAATTCAGTGAGGCAAACAAGTAAATATCCTCTCTATAGTTCCTATTCTTTTTGAACAGAGTACCCATGTTAATGCAAGCCATAAACAGAACAAATCTTCCATTAAATCATTCCCTAGAGAACTCATTTTGGTACACAGTTGGGGAAGGGTAAGATAATTAACTATTTATGAGTTCAAGAAATGGAGCAGGTACACCCATTGCTTGGTATTCGGTGCTTCACGTAAAGAAATATGACCAATACATTTCAGAGTCTTTGAATATGTGCCCAAGTTGTTCCTAGCACATAATTTGTTCTGTCTTTACTTGTCAGATTTCCCATTGTCAGAGGCAGGAGGAGTCTTCCCCCAACCAGTGTTTAACACGTTGCAATACTTTGCATCCTCCTTTATACATAGACAATAACAAACACTTGGGCTAAATGACCAGCTTTCAAATTCAGAAGCATTTGTTCCAAAACCACAAGCCATACATACAGTACACTTATTAGATTCATATATCACCATAGTACCCACCAGCCTTTGAATGTCAACGTGAACACAAGAAAGACCCTGCTGTGATGAGTTAGTATAACATCTTCACTAATAAGTAAATTAAGACATTAACAAGTATTTTTCTTTTTCAGATTCTACTTTTCAGAATTGTAAGATAAAATCAACCTAGTTTACAATGGAGGTTATTGCACTGAATTCAAACCCACAGTCACATAAGTAGTCACAGCAACCTATACCTCTACAGCTAAACAAATATTCAGCTTGCTTTCTAACTTGTATGTTTTGTTGCAGAACTGAGGAACATCCTGGAAGTAAGAAGACCACAACAGCTGACCAACCATTACTATTCAATAGGTTCATTATTGTCACAGTATCACACAAACTATTTTACTATTTTACCTGCCTTTACACATGCAATACAGATATGGATAACTTCTTCAAAATTATACTGTAAGGCTAAAGATTGTTGATAACTCAGTGAAAGAAAAATAACCACTGAAAGGATGATGAATTTCAAACAAATATACTGATAATACATGGTATTATTCCATGTTATCAAGTTACTAACTCCATGTTATAAAATTCCATATATTCAACCAACTCTTGAAACAGCAATCAAGAATTTTCTTGACAGTAGATTTGTTTTATATTTATTTTTCCCTGACTGCTATTTTACCATTCAAAATCTACCCGCATTTTATGGGAGACAACACAGAACATGATACTGCTTGAAGGTTTGTTCTCCTCTTGAAGAGACATAAAAGAGTTATCTGAAAAAACAGAGCTACAGCTGAAAACAGAACTAAAACAGCAATCAAAACAACTTATGCCAGTGTTATTTATTATCTTTTTCAAAAGCTAGTATTGATGCCAAGACCAACAGTCCAGATAAAAATCTTTGTTAGCAAGTCGCTTACCATATTTATTGATGATACAGGACCAATGCTGTTGACATAAATATCAACATCAATAACTGTTGGTTTTACTGTGGAGAAAAAAAAAAAAAAATCACTTAATATTATTTTGCAGCAAACATAAGTAATCACTTCAAACAGTTTCCTCCCCAATATCCATAAGGTTTATTCTTCAGATAAAATCAGGAGCTACTGAGAAATAAGGATTATGTATCTTTAAGGAAGACAAGGTTCTTTTCCTCCCCACCAATACAAATTGCCACAACTTACAGCACTTCATCATCATGATCCTCATTTATCTCAGCAGCAATTTGTTACAGAAAATTTTATTGATAAGTAGAGTAGCTCAAAGTCAAAACTTAAGTTGACTGACATGAAACTAAAAAAAATGCAATGTGTATCTTTTTTCCATTTCCTCAACATCCAGGTAGTTTAAAGGATGTTTCTTCCACACCAATATATATATATATATATATTTTTTTTTTATTATTATTATTATTATTTTTCAGATTTTCTCATCTCATCAGTCCTGATTTTATCCTTAGATTAAATAACTATAAAATCAATTTTACTAAACCTGAGCAACTTTCCTCCTTTCAATTTAGACTCATTCCCTTCAACTCACGTTGCCTTTGCACTCATTCATCTAAAGCATTTGAATTTGATTTGGTTTAGTTTATACTAGTTTCTCACAAGAACTTCCATGTTTTCAGACTTCCAGAGTTTAATTCAAAGACAACAGGTAGGCCAGATATCCTTTCTTTAGCTTAGGCATCTAGGATCTATCTTTCTTTCAGCATGTTCAGTGTCATCATACCTGCTGAACATTATTCAGATAGCTCTTCCAGGTAATGTAGCATAACTCTAAAATAATGTCACTCTTCCATAAAGAAGCATGGTTTTTACCTGTACTGTCTTCCTTCGGATTCTGCAGGATATACATTAACTTCTATGCTGAGATCTGAACTGGTGTATTACTTGTCTCAATAGTTAGTTACTTCAAAACCAAATAAACATATATCATGTTCTAACCTGCATGGCCATAATTGATACAAACCTGTCCCTAATAGGCCAACAGCCTCTGTTCTCCCAGAGGCACTTTCCCTTTCCCATGGTCTTTAAAAAATCTCCAGAGAGCAATACAAACCACTGAAGTTGAGGAACTAACACTTCTATCCAACTATGGTGAACTCTGGACTTTTTTGTACTAAACCTTAAACCACCTGGGCTTGCAGGTACATCAGCTAACCAAAACTCAAGAGAGCCTTCCTCAGGCAAGCTCCTGAGTGGAGAAGTAAGGAACAGTTAAAAACCACAGTTGCAAGGGAAGCTCAGGAGGGTAACAGCTAATTTGAAGTTTAAGAAGCCACCCAACACAAAGCTGAAGACAGAAAAGAATCTCTGCATGCAAAAACAAATAATTTTTGCCCTATCCCCCAGATTTCACACAATGAGATGCTGAGGAATTTTAAGAACCTGAAAAGTTACATGGTTCAGAAAAAAAAATAGGCAAGGCAGGCTGTCTCATCATTTAAAACTTTGTAATGTACTTCTCTCCTCATGAAGACCAGATCTAATGTTGCAAAAAAGACATTAAGATGTGTACAGATAGTGGTCAAAGATGATAATCATTCTCTGTAATTCGTGAAGCACTGCACACTTCTTGAACTGTATGTGGTCAGAGCATCTGGGACCTCATTTAAGGTCATGGTTTCAAATTGTCTGCAGTAGTGGCTTATAAATTCAGATCTTCCCTTCAGCAAAAGAAAAACTGAACTCAGCTGAACAAGCACAACTGATTAATGCAACTCTAATTGTACCCAGCTAATAACTAAATAGGAGTCTAGCAGCTTCTGGTAATGAGACTCGCCTCAAAACGCAGTAATAAATGTCATTACGTAGAAATTGGTAATAGCAGGGAACTACAGCTAGCAAGATAACATACATGGAATAAAAGGCTTTGATCCAGATGGAAGGTCAACACCAAGGAGTTCTGGTAAACACTCGCTCTGAGCTTTTTCCTCTCTGCACTAGTGTGGCCTCACCTCAATTTCTGTGTGCAGGTTTGGGTGCCACAATACAAGAAGGGCACAGAACTATTACAGTGTCCAAAAGAAGACTACAAAGATAGTGAAGGGTCTGGAGAGCAAGACGTATGAGGAGCAGCCAAGGTCCCTTGGTTTGTTCAGCCCAGAGCAGAGCAGGCTGAGGGGAGGCCTCATGGCGGCCTGCAGCTCCCTCACGAGGGGAGCAGAGGGGCAGGCGCTGAGCTCTGCTCTCTGGGGACAGCGACAGGGCCTGAGGGAACGGCATGGAGCTGGGACAGGGGAGGGTCAGGCTGGGGGTTAGGGAAAGGTTCTTCATCAAGAGGGTGGTTGGACACTGAAACAGGCTCCCCAGGAAAGTGGTCACAGCACCAAGCCTGCCAGAGTTCAAGAAGCATTTGGACAGCACTCTCAGATATAGGGTCTGATTTTGGAGTGGTGCTGTGTGGAGCAAGGAGCTGGGCTCAATCCTTGTGAGTCCCTTCCAACTCAGGATATTTTATGATTCTGTGATTCTATGAACATTAACAAGATTAGACTTAGTGATGCACATCAGCATGCAATTGGATCTTGGGAGGATCAGGGACAAAGTTCAGGACCAGAACACAGTGCTTAGAATCCATTTTTTTTTAATCACTGCAGTTAAATATATAAATAGGTTATGAGATAATAATTTCTCCTGAATGTGCTGGGCCAAATTCCCTCCTGGTGAAAAAGAAATAAAAGTAAAAATAAAAATAAAAATAAAAATGAAGCATTGTTTTCATAGATGCTAAAGAGTATTTGGTCTTATGCACAGCAAAAGTCTAATCTTGAAGCAGAAGAAAACTAAACAGCAGCCATTTCTTATGTCAAACAAAGTCATCTTCTAGCTTCATAAAGTCCCAGAGAAATTAAAATTAAAATTAATAATAATAATAAAAATAATAATAAATCTATATAAGATACTATATTCCTACAACAGCCAAACAGACTGGAAGTTTCTTTGAGTGATATTTTGTTTTCCTAGGCAGAGGCATCAAATAGAATTGTATGGTAGGTATGTGTTCAGGTTTTGAAAGAAAAGGCAAAAAAGTAAATTTCTTGTTGCATGTGGTCTTTCATGGATATAAACATATACCTGGGAGAACCATCACGTATGAGTTTTAGAGTCCTTACACAAGATTTTAATTCAGAATACCAACTACGATGGGGCAAAGATTTTAAGATTACTTTATTCAAAATGCACTATGAAAAAGAAAATAACCAGGTCTGAAAGTTATCATGTCTTCTGTTTAGAAAGAACTCTTCCTCTACCAGTCTTCAAAAATAAACTGTGATGCATGGAAAGACAGAAATAATCACACTATCAATTGTTCCAAGGCCTGCTCTGTTTTTCTATGTACTACATACAGTTGTGAACACTCAGTTCAAGGACTGACTAGGCCCTGTGTGGAGATGATGAGCTGCAAGCAGATGGAACCTTTCTTCTTGCACAGTCTCGTTGCTCAAGCAACAGAAGTGTTAGTACCTCACTAAAAGTGGCAGTGAGATTACAAATGGATCCTCAGCTTTAGGACTATTTTGATATCGGCAGCAACCCAAAATCATTCAAAAGAGCTGTCAGAAACCCAGAAAAATTACTGACAGAACCATGTATATATCACATACTGGACGTGGTGCTTAAGGACATGGTTTAGTGGGTGACATTGGTACTCGCATGATGGTTGGACCATGTGATCTTGAAGGTCTTTTCCAACCTTAATGATTCTATGATTCTACACAGGAGAGCAACTAAAGGTTGTCGACAAATGTACCAACCTTCTCAAAGTTCTTTGATACAGTTTTTAATATATGGTGGTTAGGTTTCCCTGAAAGACAGTGTAAGCACATCCAAGTAACTAGTGTTATGCTGCTACACAGTGCTATCTAAGGTTAGCTAACTGTTTATCACCATCATTACATCTTCAAACATGTTGGTTTTAATCGAGAAGGGGACTTATCAAGCCAATCAAAATATCTGCAAACAAAACTAGAGGTCACATGAATATTTAGCTAGTAGTCCTCATCTGATCCAAATGTCATGTCTTTGAGACAGATGAGTGTTTATATTCTGGTCAGTCTTGTGACTATCGCATTGCAAAAACATCCAAGTGAAATTTGTCTACAAACTTCAGACAGTTTAAGAGAAATCTAGACACAGGAGTTGTGAGTTCAGCACTGTCTGCAAAGCTCAGTAAAGAAGCCAGGTGAACACTTGGCCAGTAAGCCGAAAGCTAGGTCAGGTGTGTTCACACAACTACAAAATACAGAAACAATCGATTTTGTGTAGTCCTCTCTTAGATATACATTGGTGAAATAAACAGTGCCAGAACTTGAATCTCATTAAAATCCAAGTAGATTTTACTCCTGGACACATGGAAGCAGATCTAGTGTGTAAAAAACTGGGCAGGTAAATCAGAAAGATAATTTTAAAAGATTTGTGAGGAAATGAAAAAGGGTTTGTTGAATAAATTCACACATCTTTTAGTGAAAAAATCTTCAATAAGTTCCCAACATTTTAATGTGCTTATTTTGTATTTTAAATCATCCTGTCCTTTTAAAATCTTTCTACATTTTGGTGGATATCTGCTATTCAGAACTGACGCTTATTTCATGAATGAGACCGATTTTGCTTTCTTCCTACAGAAAGCTTCCTCCACATTTGAAGTCTGTCCAAATAGCATTTATGATTCTGCACAAATCATAAATATTTAGAATTATTTTTAAAAGTTTAATGTCTATAAATATTTTTATTGGAAAGCTCATTTAAGCATGAATAGAACTGTCTGGGCTCTCATAAATTTTAAAATAAAATTCATTTTTGTAGAGGTTTAACCTTTTTTACATTGCTCAAGCAACTCTCAAATCTAAATTGCGCTTTTTTTAATCAATATACTGGTAGTAAAAATCTTATGGATCAATATACACTTATTTATAGAAGCAAAGCAATTAGCAGTAGATTTTTAGAAGGCACATAACCTGTTCATGAAATACGCAGACCCTAAACTCAAAGTTCCACAAGGCTCCTGATCAAAAAAGTTTTCTGAACACGAAAGATTTACAAGATTGGTCTTATGGTAATGAAATAGTCCTTGAAATTACCCTGCAATTATATTTTACATTATCTCATTTGCACATAAATTGCTATTTTTAAACTGCAGAAAAGCAGTAATAAATCTTTAGACAGTTATTGGTAACTGTAGTAGTTGTGATTATTGTGTTATTGTTTACTTTCCATTAGTGGTGATGACTATTAATATTTTCCTACATGACCTTACAGGTGACATCTAATTACTTTTTTGTTCCTGTAAAACAAACTGCTATTGCTAACAAGTCCCTTCGCAGAGAGAGTTGTAGTCAGCTAAAACTTCTGTATTTTAGGACAAATTACCACACTTGAAAAAAAAAAAAAAAAAAAAAGGTTAATGGGTCAGTGGGGTGGGGGGGAAATTAAGGAGCCATTTTTTCAGCACAGCAGAGAATGGGCTCGAACAAGTCCTTCACTTGCTACAGCCAAGTAAACTCTGACAAAACAGTCACCCCCATGATTTAAAAACAAACTACCGAAAGGGAACTGCAAATGAAAATCAGAATGAAGATTAAAAATTGTGTGTAGACTTGAAAGACAATGTGAATGAACGCAGTACCAGGATGAGAACAGAGTCTTTTGAACATGATAATATTCACGTGCTAGGTTCTGTTGCCTTTCTATCCAGGACTGTGAATGACAGCATACACATAAAAAGACTCCCTCCACCAACTATGAATCTTTTATCACTTTTATTCTACTTTCACTATCAGCATCAATCAGTCATTAGCACTTTCATCTTTCATTTATCTTTCCCCAATGCACAAGCTGTGATTTTTATGGTATTGTGGTGTTTGGCAATGAAAACTGTAGCCCTTACATGGTTAGGCTGGTTTTACTATGACTCCCTGAAGTTTCCATTATGGCTTTATTTATATTCATGGTGGGTAGTTCCTATGTGGTACCATAAGACCCAACAACAATTAAATTTGTTCCTGCAAAGTCTGGCAAGCTAGCAAACAAGGTCTGGATGAATAACACTAGTTACAGGAAAACTATACAATTGCAAAAGAGAACAACAATGTTTTCAAATAATATGTGCAGAAAATTCTCCTTCCTTAAAGATGACAGAAAAATCTTCTGCTTTGTGCTACAACCTTGAAGTGAGAAATGTAGCACTGTACATCTGCCAAATTTACAAATATCTGCCCAGAAAGCATCTTTGATAAAACCAAAAATAAAAAAACACCTGTAAATATATTTCTGCATTTTGAAGAGCCAGCATAGTCTAGGTAACCACAAAAATAAAGAGAGAGATAAAAGGGGACGTGTAATGGGTATCTCAGACTTTTCCTGACTTTTGCCTAACTTTCGATCTATGGCTTCCTGAAACTATATGCTGCTTTCCCTGCCTCAACTCTGATTCCTTAGGTGAATCTATGGAAAAGAAAAGAACTAGAAGCTGCTATATATAATTTTGGGTCTGACAGTTTAGCTAAAGAGTTTGGCAAATATTAATTGTTAACTAAACTTCCCTACCAACAATGCCTCTTAAGACTCGGTCTGAGTGTGTATCAAGTCATTTCAACAAGTAATCACTGCCAGGAAACAAGACTCTGAATAAGTTATCTGAATAAATGAATTATTTACATTCACACAGATCATGTTTTAATCTAAGGGACCTTGCTGTTAAGTACTCAGTTAAAATGTCTCTTTCTCAAAAACAAACCCAGTATGTCTCTGTCAATCCAATAGACTACATGCAAGACTTAACTACTGCTAAGGTACAAGTGGCTCCTGAGAAATGAGACAAAAGAGCAGTCTTATCTGCAAAGAACTGTATTACTTGGGTTCCGTTATTAGATTAGTTTCAGAAAAACACAATGTTTGAATACTGAAATATTTCTATATGTTGAAACATTGTCAGCTTCAATTAAAATTTTGCTTTTCAGAATTGATTTAAACCAGGTGTTCTAAAAAAAAAAAGGCAAACAAAAATGCTAAATAACAATAAGCCACATTCTTTTTTTCTATTTAAGCAGAAACATTACATTTGAAGGCTGCAGGGTCACTACATTAGAATAAAACTTCTCTAATTATCCTTCGAGTATGTCCTGTAAGAGTTCTACCCAAGAGGAGGAGGAGTAAAAAGTACAGTTTTTCCCCTTGACAGCTGAAAAGCTGTGAACCAAACCAGGTCAGCAATCAAACTCACAAATTCCCCTTTGCTCAGCTCCATGGTTAGGATCTTAGAAAAGCAGAATGTATGCGTGAAAAAAGTTAATTGTCAACAGCCTATGCTAATCAGGTATGTTCTCATGCTAGATTTTGAATGAAGCTATGTTTGATGTACTGTCACTACACTGTCACCAGAGTAGGATTAGGTGCAACAAGCACCTTTTTATGTCACATTTTAAAACAGACTTGGACTGCAGATTTCAAAATCTAAAGCTTGGGCTTTGGAGTAGCCATAGAGCAGTTTATCCATTATTTATTAGCCTTGTTACTAATATTTGAGAAGTGTTTGTGGCAAAGTTTGCAGAACGAAGTGTCAATTACTAAAGATGCTGCAGAATTAAAACTCCTGCAAGCAACTGAGAAATCCCTTCTACCCTCCCACACAGAACAGAGATTGCTCTTACTTGTACTGAATAGCAACCCTTTTCTCAGGAACATTCCTCATATAGGTGTGCTTTTACATAAAGCATAGGAAATAACTGGCACCAAAATAAGTTTCATATTTACTGTATTACCCGTGGAAACAGGCAGCTAATGGATTTCCAGTTTGGTAACTGAACCAGAACAAAAGTTTTCTGGATAAGGACAATCCACTTTCCTTAGTATCAATAAAAATCAAAACATTTCTGATTTTTTTTCTTATGCTCTTTTTTACCTCCTGAGCTCTCACTAGATTCAGCCAATTCTTATCTGAGTCTTGACCACAGCATTCCTAACTTATTTTATATAACCTATAAACCTTCCCTATAAACCATATAGCCTCCCATATAAACCTAAACTGAACTAGTCTCCACAGTCTTCTGTGGTGATCAATACTAGAAACCAGGACTATGACTCTTCCTTCCTGAGAGCTAGCATAACACAAACAAGTTCCTCTCTCTCTCCTTCCCATTTTGTAGTACCTTTAACCACTGCTGAGACCTCCACGTAGAACTGTCTATAATCAGTCCTTAAATGACAGCTATCTCTCTCCCTACTTCCTAAGCACTCTGACACTGTCTCTCATAAGCTAGCACAAAAGGAGCCTTACACCAGAAAGTAGTAATTTTGCCTTGCATGACAGTTTACAGCTTTCTCTGTGCAATGATATAGGAAATATTTTGATCTGGGAGGCAATAAGCAACCCCCTGTCACCACATATAGGGAAGCCTTGCTGGAGCTAATTTAAAGAATATCAGGTGTGGCAATCAGCAGCTAGCAAAAATAACTTGACAGCCACAGCGGTAATAGCCTGTGGTGCACTTTAGGGTGCATTTCTGCAAGGCCCGCCGGGAAGGCAGGTCAGAGAGAAGAAAGGTTCTACTGCAGCCTCAGAACTCAAGGTTTTCATTAAGCGTGTGCTTGAAAATGCACATCTTCTTTAAAAAGCAACAGAATAAAAGTTGTGCCCACTCACCCAACAGATCTGCTCCTGGCATGCACTGAGAAACTGCTTAAATCAGCTACAGAGAAAACTTTCATCAGCCTGAAAAGAGAACTGCTATTAAACCCTGCCTGGCCAGCACAGTAAATGCATGTCGGACAGAATTTACTCTACTGTTTGTCAACAAAAATGAGCCCACCTATTTCTACTTCCTAAGCCTTTACAAACCTATGCAAGGCACTGAAAGTTGCACAGCTGTTTGTGAGACTACTCTGGTCTTGACAAAATTGGCTAACAAAAATACTTTAGGAGCAAAGAAAACCAGATTGACACTCCATACAGACAGAATCTGTGGAGTCAGAAGACAAAAAGGCATTAAAATAGGTTTATGTGGCTGGGCATAAATATAAATAAATAAGCATACACTTTAAAGTGAATTCATTTGAGCTTGTAAATAGACAATAAATACAGGGGACCAATAGAGGCTATAGGGATGACATAAAGGATCACAGAGGAATCTTAGTTATTGCAGTTTTGTCAAAAAAAAAGGAAGAAAAAGCAGGCATTGGCAGTCAAACTGCCACAGAACACAAGTTGATGATGCTACCTTCAACACGTGCAGTTCAGATCTTTCCCCGACAGAATGATACATTTGAAAAACCAAAGATGCAAACATGCAATACAAATCATCCTACTGCTCTTTTCTACCCTTTAGTGAATAATATCATTAAAATCAATATTATTCATAGTTGTTTTGTCTCTCCCATAATGTTCTTGCCTCAGGTCTGACTTGATGTCAGCTAAGTAACTCTAAGGCACAAGAAGTTCTGTCTTGTAACTTTATATTCCTTGATTTGTTTTTTTTATCTTTTTTTTTTTTTTAAGCTTCATTGCTAACACTTACGATCACACTCTACTTTTAATTGCCTTGCCCTGGGTAGTTTGAGTACACTCTAGTAGTCCCCTCTAGTTGTTTTTTTTCTTAGCAGCACTATTTTGCCTCAGTCTCTGAAATAGAGGCTAATTGAAAGTATTAAACTTTCCCTGGCAGATCATAAATAATTGCAAAGATCATTGCAGCAGCCTGAAATGCAGGGGAAATAACATCTACAATGTTGGGCTTTTTTAGGCTTTTTTTTTTTTTTTTAAATGCTAAACCAGAAATTTATCAATTTCCTAACTCCACTTTCTTGCATTAGGAACACCATGGGGAAAGGTAATGGACAGCAGTTCTGGCTGTTTATACCTGGCAAGCATCTGTAACTCCATGTTCTAGTCCTGTTGTGTTCTGGGAGAGGTATTTCAGGAGCTGGGAAAAAGCGCAGGTAATTGCAGGAAGGCTGGAGAGCACTTGGTCAGACTGCAGGGTGTGTTTAAGAATACCCTTTGCACTGAAATTAGAGTGCTGAGGTAACTGCTTGCTAAAGATGCTTAGGGAATGATTGTGTTCTCTACAAAGTACTGGAGAAATAACGTGTTTTCTTCCACAGCAGCAAGTTGATATTAAAAAGGAAGCTCAGAGTTCAGCTCAGCTTATGAATTAACATTAATATTACTACTGCCTTGTCATGACTTAAATTTTGCACATTAGTTATTGCTTCTTAGAAAACAAGATGAAATAAAGTCTTCTTCCTGAGGTAAGCAAACTAGCTACCAAAAGTCAATTCTTGAGACATATAATGCTCTTCGTGCTCCAAATGAGTACTGTGTCCCAATATCAGTTTAGGGTGAGTTTTTTTTCCTCTCCCTACTAAATTCCAAAACCTCTCACATAGTAACCTTTTTTATGGGTTAGGTGAGTTTCAAAACAAAAGAAAAAAAAAAAAGTTACTAATATCTCTCACACATAAAGCTCACTCAGGGAATGTGATGACCCACCTTGTAAATTGGGTGAAACGTT
Organism: Aythya marila; assembly: GCF_965140915.1. Classification (NCBI taxonomy): domain Eukaryota; kingdom Metazoa; phylum Chordata; class Aves; order Anseriformes; family Anatidae; genus Aythya; species Aythya marila. The sequence goes on along the minus strand of NC_139042.1, from coordinate 69,357,041 downwards.
TACTTTGGAGGAATACACTGTTACATTTTTTTTTTCCATATTTAAGACAATTTAAATTCCATATGGAAAGTAAGTGCTAAACAATGTAGTGTAATAAAGCTAGTTTTTATTTTCTAGGACTCCATTGTGCACTAGGCTGTTCTTTATGGAAGGTGAGAAGGAAGGCTTCATTAAAGTAAACTGAAGTTTATTTTTCTTTGCCATGGGCTATTTAATTTTCTTGTGGTTTGAGTTTTCTTAAAAATAATAAAATAAAATAAATAAAATAAAAAAAACACAGAACTTAGATTTTGAATCAGTTAATCAAAAAAAAAAAAAAAAGAGCAATGGCAAAAAAGCCGGGATATTAATGAAATACATTAAGACTGAGATTTTTCTAGATGTAATCATCATCATCATTCTACTCTGTGGCCTGTTGATTTGTCTATTATTTCTGTTCTTGTTTTATTTGATAAAGAGAGAGTAAAATTTCAAGGCCAGAACTTGTATCCTACTAAATGGCAGGAGTTAATTCAGTGTGATGTCAGGAAAAAAAATAAAAAAAAAAATCACTCCACATGCTTAGAAAATATTGTATATTCTGTGAATGGGTCTTCACTTCGAAGGACTTTAAAACATACTCTGGAATACCTGCCTAAGGAAGAGATTTTAAGACCTTCACAGTTCAGAGTGGATTTACTTGTTACCTGGGACTGGTTCCTTTCAGACCATGCAACAGAGCCATGATTCTCAGCCCTATAATTGTACCTGGTAAAAAGTGGATAGAAATGATGCTAAGATGCTTTGTCTCCATAAAACACTTCTTTAATCAGTACACTAGCATAAGCTCTTCAGTGTGAGGTGCTTTCTCTTCTCTTCCTTTTTCCTTTTTTTGTTTTTCCCCCCAGTTCCAAGAGACATGCACGTTCTGTGATATGCTGGAAAACCACCAGATGCTACCATTAAAATGAAAACCCGCACAAGTTTTGATAGTTACAGAGACAAGAACTCTATGAAGTGTGTGGCCACAGGGGATGCAGTCAGACATGCCCCTACTGGTAGAACACTTTGTTTCTGAAGTCTGAAGGCTCCTTTTACCTACACGTGTTTAAGTTGTCATATTTCTGATACCCTTCACAGCGTAACTACTCTGCCTGATCCTTGTTCTGTTCAATCCTTCCTTTAAAATCCTGGCTTGAAAGCTTGAACGTGATGCCTGTACTGCCCAGCACCACCAGCTGAACACAGATTTGAGCACGTGTTCTGACCAACATTCAATTACATGAAAACCAAGGCCAAACATAAGGGAGGATAAGAAACAAAACAAACAAAAAGCACTGCCAAAAAGAAAAATGCAAGCCCTGGCCTGGTATATTAGCATTGACCTATAGACTCTTTACAGTACTTTAGATGGGCTGGGTGGGATAGGAGGAAGGAGAGCGGCTGAGGGTCTGTTTACAAGGGTCCACTCACTGATGAATATACTCCTGGCCTGGAGGTGATGTGATTACTGAATTACTTGGTGCCCAGAGTGCGGCAAGTGGGCACTCACAGTATGCCTGTACAGTGCCAGAAAGTACCTGGACATACCTGAGTTAATCAGAATGTCAGGTTCCCTAGGAAGGATAAAAAAAAAAAAAAAACACAGAAAAGCCACCACCTGAGCTAGCATGCACTCTCATTTGTCATATTCTCCTCCCTGTGGCCTTTGGTTTCCAAAAGTGTGTTCCCCAAAAAAATAAAAAATCCAGTCCTAAACTATGAAAGTCCAGAGAACTCCATTCCAACTACATTCAGAAAGGAGATAATTTCTTAAGGAGCACCGCTGAAGCTACCCACTGTTAGTAATAGTGATTTTGCAATAGAGATTGGAAAGCTGACTGTAGAGCAATGTGGCATGAAATGGTCAATCTCCTCTGTCCTGTAGAACAACTGATTTGCTTACAGGCAGCATTGCACAAATTTAAGGTCATAACAAGTAGCTGACTGCATGTGAGTCCTGGATTTAACCCTCAGTGCCTTTCGTAGGCTGCACTTCTGCTTGATTCTGAAGACTACTTCTCTCTTCCTGCACTGGTTAATTCCATGTTTTTTATAAACTCCAAAGCATGCATTTTCTTTTTCTACACTCTATATTATCTAGTCTACTTCTTTCCCCTCCCCTAGGGCTTTTACTGATAACATATTAACACTGGGACCTTCAGGGTAGGGATACAGTTCTGTGGCCAAGAGAAGTCGACCATCTCATTCAGGTGATAACCTTCTCCCAGATGGAAAGGAAGATGTGCCAGTGTGTGAGCAACCACCTGGCAATTCAGGGAAGCAAGATATAATGTCTGATTCTCTAACATTCCCCTGATGTTCTCCTTGATAAATGCTTAGTCTCCTCAGCTTCAAAAGGGCAACGTTATTTATCTGCAAAGGTAGGTGAAGAGAGAAGAGGGACCAGGGAACAGGGCACAGAGGTGAAGTAACTTCTCCAGCATCTGAACAACACTCAGCGCAAGTTCTGAAGTAGCCAGATTCCTATCAGTGAGAAAAACGGCTTAGGGCTGAGATGCTTAGTAGAAATAGATAGATGTAGTCAAGAACTGTAAAGTATTTCTTTGGTACTATATACAAAGAGCTATGTAATTTAACTCCTTTCTATAAAACAGGATTTATGAAAGTTTGTGGAGAGACAAAAGGAATTACTTTGGTAACAATGATTTTCCAGTGCTGTAGGCTATGTCTGACCTCTATAATTTTACAGCAACTGACATGGGGACTTTGAATGATTACTTTGCCCCACATTGGCATAACATAATTTACTTCAACTGAAGTCAGTGATATGAAGACATAGTGTACAAAGTAAAATTAAAAAAAAAAAAAAAAGTCTGAGAATGTCTTCCAGATGTTGATATGGATTGCGGAACTGTATTAAAGCACTTTTCCACAAGATATTAAAGATCAGCTGAATCCAATATGACAAACTAAGTAGGAGAGAAAAATGACACTCCATCATAGAAGCAGAGACGTCTATCAAATATGATCTTAGTAAATACTACAGAAAAACAAAGTAGTATCTATAAAAAGAAATATAAAGTACCCTTCTTTCATAGCATGGCATAGTGTTGTTTTTTTTCTGGTGTTTTTTTTTCCCCTCTGGAATTGTTGTAACATGTAGCTGTGAGACACAAATAATTCTAAAGGGAAATACCCACAGATAGCTCTTACTTACATCTAAACTTACCCAAAGGGATGACCTAGTAAGTACATCAACACATATGCCATCACAAAATAGTGGTCTGTTATAATCAGTGGTAGAAGTTCTCTCTTTAAACTCTTTTCAAAAATTTAGCAACAGTAAATTATCTTTGGTGGCTGTTTCCAGCTTCCCCTCTTCCCAGTTTATTCTGAACTACATGCAAGGTGCAGTAAATGTAAATGATAAGTTATCTCTGATTTCTGTCACACAAGCTGGACAGCAGTTGTGCTACAGCCATTCTGATCTAAAGCTGCAAACAAGACATAACCATAAAGGTAAAAAATATTGGCTTGAAATAACATTATAAAAATTAAAAAGAGATTTAAAAAGAAAATAGCTCAAAATGGTTATATGTTATACATAGGTAATTACTAGCTCGTATCTAAATGTATTCCTGTATGTATGAGTACTGCCCATGAGACACTTCATTCTATCAGATTTCACTGGAGATAAGGTATTTGCTGGTTTGGGGGAGAAAATACCTATTTACACAGGCAAGTCCTAGTGTCTTCTTCTCATCACCAAGGAACATAACTTCTGTGATCACACTTTAGAGGCAGTAGATGCACACTCTTCTCTTGCTGTGCCCTACTTTTTGATTTTAATATACCTTTTTTTTTTTTTTTTTGATTACTCCTCAGAGCCTGTGGCTTAAGTTTTCCATATGCATGTATTGGATGACAAAAGAGGTAAGTTTGTTCACAAGCCTGCCAAAGACCTAGAGCTAGCCTTTCCGTTTCTTTGTACAAACTATACACACAAAATAGAGTTTAGCATGCCAAATTACCGTCACATCTTCCCATGAGAATTAGTATTTAGAGGAAGCTCACTTGGAAATGAACGTGAGCCAAAGACACTTAATCTCCACTCTCACAAACATTTGTGTGTGCTAACCAAAATGTAACATAATGCCTTTTCTGTGTCCGTAGATACTTTTCCTCCCTGTGCAGAAAGGAGTACTTACTTCCAATATCTGGCCGTAGCTTTTTGTCATACTCTCGCAATAGCTTGTTTAGTATGAGAGTCACATCTGTGTCCTGTGTTTTTGGAGCTAAAACCCATTTTTGGTTGGTTGTTCCATCTTCATATTCATCTTCTTCAACCTTTCTGGAACTGCAATAACAAATCAAATAATAGATATTATTTTACATAACTACAAAATGAGAATTCACATTCTGAGTAAATCTGCAGAGTCTTTTTAAGAAGTTCTAGATTTCTCCCTTGGTTTTGTCTATCTACCCACTCTTAAGCTGTTTTTACAACAGGATATTCCCATTAACAGCTGATGAGTATCTGAGGATGGGTCAAAAGTGAAACTCATTTTGAAGTTGTCTTCTGCCAGTCTCTCAAATAAGTAATTATCTGTGCGTTAATACAGCTATCAGAACAGTATTTAACATCCTATATTTTAAACAACCTATCCCAACTGCATAGTTACCCAATACATTTACAATACACTCTTACAAGGAGCAAACATCTGCAGTATTATTTTATGAATCCATCAAGACAACTGATCCATCTCTTGCACGAAGGCTAATAAGAGTATTAAAAATTCAGACCTTTTAATACTTCCTGATCATTTTATCTTATTAATAAATTATTATATTCTCAATGCCTGAATCTCAGAGTTTAATGTATTACAAGGCTTAGAATTAAGAGCTTGCTCCTTGAATATAAGATGGATTATCACAAGCACACAAATACGTTTCATAAATTAATTGGAATTTCAGAGTCTCCCTGTGGTTTTTATGACATTTTTAAAAAACAGCTCTACACCAAGAGTTATGACTCTCTTTTCCTTCACAGGTGGATTACTTTTATTTTAAGAGAATGGTAATGCAAATGTGGTGAAACTACAGTTGCCCAGGAATCACAGCAAGAGCTACTTTCACACGTGACTAATTTCATTTGTGCAGCTTTTTTTGTGCACGAACAGTAAAATGTTGATTTGAAGATGTATCCTTTGGTATCTTGGAAACCAAATCTGTTTGATCTCTCTCGCTGGAGAAAATCCATTACAGTTAAACTGAGATGAAGTTATTGGGAGAAAAGGTAACCTCAGTGGCAGAACCCACAGCAGTAATCATCTATTGCTTGGACCTGCAATTGCCCTGGCAATGTGCTATCATTTTGCATATTAGCCACAAATCGCTTGATATGACCTCACAAATTGCAGGTGACCTGGGTACAATTTCTTAATATTTTTTTGAAATCTAGCCCCTAAGAATCTTGTACTGAGAGAGCTCATATAACCAAGTTCCAGAAGTACATAAAACTTGGGGAAATATTTGAATAGATGAGTTACTTCTCTGTTAGAGAGTTGTATTTTTTATAACTTGATCTTTTTTTTTGTTGGAATTCACCCAATGAGTATTTAAAAACCCTAAGAGGATCCTTTGTTTTTTCTTTTCTCCCTCAGGTTTACAACAAGCCATATGTTTTAATATTGCAGTTCCGGGACCATTCTCAAAGGAGGCACCATCTCCAAGCACACACAGTTGATATTCCACAGCTGAAACACTGCAGTGATGCTGAATTGCTGATAGGAAAGGAGTACACGATCATACGTCTTTTTCTGCTACACTCACCACAACTTTACTGGAGATATTCAGACTGCACGTGGAAACAAGAATCGAGTTCATGTAGGATCATGATTCCCATTTCAGGGAGCAGCTTCTTTATAACCAGTTGCTAGTACGATTCTAGGCACTAACAGAGCTCTTAAATCCCCTCAAACTAGCAGCTTGCTTCCTAGAAAGCACCTCCAAGTGATGTAAATTCCTACCTACATCCCAGATTAAGACTGGGGGTGGGAGAGGTTTCATAGTGAATCAGACCAACACAGTAGATAGACATTTTTCAAGGTGTTTTGTTCTCCTCCTCAAGAGTTTCACTTCTCTTGCTCGCCTCTGTGCAATTAGATTCTTGGAAGGCACCTGAGGTTGCCATTTCCCCTGTAGCCTTACTGGGGACTGCCAAACTCCCAGCTTATTCCTGCTGTCCATAGGGATGATGTTGGGCCATTCCCAAAGGGTGAGGAAGAAGGGCTACACACCTTCCCCAACCCCCCCCCTCAGGGGCCACTAGCTTTGACCCTATGAGGAGACAGAGGAGGCAGCAAGCAACCCCCCAAGCAGAAAGGCTTTTCCCCAAGAGGCTGTAGGTGAATGGGCTTATTTCATGGGTCAAGAGTGCCCAGGATCTGCACTGGGGGCTGTCGCGAAGCAGCCTCGGGTTCCTGTGAGGACTTGGGAAGGGCAGAGGGAAGGGAAGGGAAGGGAAGGGAAGGGAAGGGAAGGGAAGGGAAGGGAAGGGAAGGGAAGGGAAGGGAAGGGAAGGGAAGGGAAGGGAAGGGAAGCCCTGCCCGTCCCCAGGCCCCTCTCCCGCCTCGGGGTGCCGGGGCCGCTGGCAGCGCCCAGGACCCCTGGGGGCCGTTTGGCCCCGCGGGGTTCATGGCCGGCAGCGGGCGAGGCGGGCAAGGGCAGCCCCGGGCGCGCTGAAGCGACCCCGGGCCCCGGCAGCTGCAGGCAGGGTAAAACTTTCTGCCGGGCCGGCTCGGGGGGAGCCCTCTCCGGCCCCCTCCGCCGGCGTTTGGGAGGGAAGCCCCGGGACGGTGGCAGATGGGAGAGCCCGGTGTCCGCACCGGGCGGCGAGCACCCGGCAAACTCCGGAGAGCCGCCCTCGCAAACCCCGGCGCGGGGAGGAGAGGAGACGGAGGGGTGGGGAGGCGAAAAGGGAGCGGGGACTTACCGGGCGTGAAACACCGAGAGGAGGAAGAAGACGGCGAGGAGCTTAGCGGGCATGGTCCGGGCAGAGCTGGCCAGGTAAGGGGTGTAGCGGGACCAAGGAGAGGCTGCGGGAGGCTCGCATGCGAACGGCGGCGAGGCGAAGCTCTGAGTCTCCCCTCCCGTGTCTCCGCAGCTTTATACCCTGAAGAAAAATACCCCCGTTCACACTGCTCCGGGAAGGGAGGGGGAAGTGAAAAAAAAAAAAAAAAAAAAAAAAAAAAAAAAAGCCAAAGTGGGCTGGATAGGGGGGGGAAATCCCCGTCGGAGAGCCCCTGCCGGGGCCAGAAGCAGAGCGGGGTCTCGGCGGTGTGAGCGAGCTGCGGCGCTTCCCGCACCCCGCCCGCAGCCGTCGGGAGCAGCGGGGCCGTCCCTCCCGCTCCCCGCCGTGCCCCCCCCGGCTGCTGAGCCCCGGCCCCGCCGGGGAAGGGGCGCTCCTCGCCTCCCTGCTCCTCCCCACGCACGCACACACCTCCCTTCCCTTCCCTTCCCTTCCCTTCCCTTCCCTTCCCTTCCCTTCCCTTCCCTTCCCTTCCCTTCCCTTCCCTTCCCTTCCCTTCCCTTCCCTTCCCTTCCCTTCCCTTCCCTTCCCTTCCCTTCCCCTCCCCGCCGCGCAGAGCCCAACAGGTGCCCCCCGCACCTTCCTCCCCTCCTTCCTCCTCCTCCTCCTCCCCGCTGATCGGGGGTGCCGGGTGCTGTGCCGCTGTGCCTAGCTGCTTGCTGCATCGCTACAGGCATCTATATGCGTGCCTACACCCGTATAGATCTATAAGGCAGAATGTATACATGTATGTATGTATGCGACAGACCGGGCTGAGTGTCTTTTTGAGGGGCATCGTTGGGATGAATGAGGGTTGTGTTTGTTTTTTTTCTGCAGCAAAGTGTGTGCAGGGCAAAAAGAGTTTGGGTCTGGACATCGCGTGTCTTTCTGCTCCGCTAGGATGAGATTTTTTGCGACTCCGGGTGTCTTTTCAGCAGGCGTCAGGGTGATAAAGAAAATCCCCCTTTGCTCTCAGGATCGGAAATGACAAAATTTCACTTACGCTGTGATAAGCTGGAAACAGAAAGCCCTGCTAAGGTACAGCGAGCGATCGTTTCACTGCGATAAGGAAGCCCAGAGGCATGCATCTCTGCCTCCTCCTCCGTTAAACGTTATTTCCAAGTTCTGGGGGAGTCTTCTTTAATTAGGACATTGCATTAAGAAAAAAAGTTCCGACAGAAGATGCATTCCTGCTTCTAGCCCAGCTTCCACGCCTAGAAAAGCTGCCCAGAAAGCGCTTTCTGTTCCCCAAGTTATTTAATGAAGAAACGAGCCCAGCTTAGGGAAAATCCGCTGCGAGACGGCCAATTCATTCACAGCCGTGGTGCACTTTCCCTTCCATTTATTTTTTATTTATTTATTTATTTATTTATTTATTTATTTATTTATTTATTTATTTATTTATCACCTTAAACTTATCCTCGCTACATCATACAGAGATCCTTCGGGGTTGACCCCGGCTACTGGCCACAGGACGAGCGCCGGTCGCCACCGCCGGCGGAGCAGCGGCCGCGGGGGCCCCTGGCGGCGGCGGGGAGAAGCGCGGCGGGTGCTGAGGGGTCTCCCGGTGGGCACCCCTCGAGCCCCGGCCGGGGGCTGTGTGGGGCTGCCCCGGTGGAGCTGACCCCAAGGAGGATGGCAGTGAGCCCCAGGGCTCGGGCTGGTCTCCCGGAGTCGGTGATCTTCGCTGCCTCCTCGCCAAGGTGCGAGGAAAAAAAAAAAAAAACACTAAAGAAGCTTGAGATTTTTTTTTCTCTTGGCCTCGGTGGGCTGTGTTGATGCCTAAGGAGTGCTTTAGCTCTGCCGTCTGTTATACTTCAGGCCTGTGACATTTCTACTTCTCCCTTTGTGCTCACGCTCACAACCTTTGCTCTTTAAAGCTCCCCCTGCCTTCGCTGAGGCTTTTCAAGTTGTGTATTCAGGTAAGGATTATGATTATCCAGCACATGTTTTAATAAAAGAACGTTTTATTACCCACTGTAACGACAGGAAAATGTGTATGCTCTCCAGCACAATAAAGTGGATCCATATTTTAATTTACTTTTCATTGCGTCTTCACAGAAGCTACTACTATTTTTTCCACCTGAAAGGTACCAAAAGCTGAAGCCTCTGCAGCACTTGTTGTCTGGGGGATCTAAGGGTCTTGGGAAGCTGCCATGCAGGGAACTAGTACACGTAATAAAAGGGGAAATGCAGAGGGAAGGAACAGGTCCCACAAAGCAAGTGGCCTGCTTGTGAGAACCGTGTGCCCCCCTTCTAGCCCCAAGCACTTCCCTGCTGCTAGGCACCTCAGCTTTCCTGTGACTGAATACTGAAGGCAAGCCCTCATCAGTGGCTCTCTCAGCTTCCCAGCCACCCACGAGCAACGCAAAGGGCTGATTGGAGGTGTTTTGGGGTGTCAGTGACACCAGCCTGCAGTGAGTGGCCAGCTGAGCCCAGGTCCCCAGAGGCCAAGCTGGCTGAGAGTGGCTGCGGCTCCACAGTTTGTTAGCACGTGTGACAAGTTATGCAGTATTTTTCATCCTGTGTGCAGTACGTCATTGTGTTCCCCACCTATAAACGTAACCCATCACTGTCCAGCATGTTGCAAGCTATTGGTTTTCCTCTGAAACTCTCAACATTTGTCTAACTGAAATAAATTACTTGGTATCTTCAGTTAACGTTTTGCTTTTCATTTTGTTTTTAGCCAGTGCCAATTTAAACGGCAACTTTTAAGACATGATGATCATAAGAAGTGATAATTGCTTTTGAGGATGGTAGTGAAAAAGCCAGTAATGCAGTACAGAATGGGGCAGTTACACTTTAGTCTAAATAAGTGGCAATCCAAGGGAGATCCTTCAGACGTCCTTTGGGCTTCATAAAATATAACCTCTATTCTTTCTTCCCCAGAACTGAAGGAATGTCCATAACAAAATAGTGGAAGATGCAAAGGTGGTAAGGTGAGGATGTCATCTGAGACACTGTAACCATGCTGTGGCCATATTTAAGTGTTTGTAATGAAATAAAAACATACAAAAAAAAAAAAAAACAAAAAAAAAAACAGGAAGAATTGGAGCAATTTGATCAAGCACTGCTTTAGAATAATTTAGGTTTCTTTGAACATTTCAGTGTCAGTTCCAATCTGAGGAGCAAGGGCGTTAGGGGAAATATATCCTTATTACGAAGAACATTATCTGCAGATTTAAAAAACAAATAGCTGTTCAAGTGCTGCATTAATCTTGCCTGCACAAGCTGAATAACAAAGCAGCTTCATTGAGCTTTCTTGAAAGTTTAATTTATATGTTAAAGAAGATTTTTTGAAAGGCAAGATTATTTCATAAAATCATTCCTTTCTTACTTTTGTACAAATTCATTTAGTTATTCCACAGAGAGCACATTCCGTTTACAAAAAAGCAGAACGCAATTCAAGGTAGCAGAACAGGGTTAAGCTTTTGAAATACATTGTTGCCTAAATTCATCCTGGAGTAAGCTGGCACAGCTCGAATATCAGAAATAAAAACCTTTTCCATTGCATTTGATTTGTTCTTTCATTCTTAATGGGCGCAACTGAGGAAATTTGGCAGTAGAACTGCACGCACTTACTCTCCAGTGCTGAATTGTTGTAAGCAATCACTTTTCAACAGTTTTTCATGAAAGCACACAGGCAAAACCCAGCGACGAGCCATCCCTACTCATTAGCCTCTTTGGCCGTGACCAGGCTGTGAAGGAGATGCGCCCTGCAGGGCCCCAGCTCCACTGTGTTGGGGGTACCAGCACAGCTCCCCAGCTCCCGGGGGACCGATCTCCATCCAGGGGAAGCCCGAGGAGGCTGATGTACTTCTAGCTACTGCCCAAGCCTGCTGCAGGATGGGCCAAGGTGTTTTCTTGGAGCCAAGATCTGGGAAATGCTCCCATCTCCCACAGTTCAGATGCCATCGGTGAGTAATGGTCTCCCACGCAGACTGTTCCGCTGCTCGCAGCGAGTTTATTTAAATTGTTAGGTGTTGTGTGGCGTGAGGCAGTGACATTTACGTATTTCAGCCTTGAATCGATCGGCTCATTGAAGCATCTCCCGAACTATGGGGCAACACCTACTGTTCAGGCAGCAGCTCACACTGGGAGGTCGTTTGTTCTTCTGTCGTTTCAACTCTGAGCAAGGATGAGGAATGTGTGGGATCCTCTGAGAAATGAAAGACAGGCAGCTTCTTCAGGAGTTTTCAACATGATTTAGCAAATCCACGGTAACAGAGCAAACCCTAACCACAATTTACTGCCTTTATCTTCAAACACAGAAAGCAATAGTCAACAACTGGAAATTACATTTATCACTGGAAGTGATAAAACGTCTCTGGTGTCATATGCCTTTAGCAGGTAGTTAATTGTTGGTTCTTCTACACATCAGGTAAATTTCAATACATTGTCTATTAAATTAAAACAAAGGGCCCAATCCTGCAGCTCCTGTTTGCAGGTAGTTCTGTGTTCAGACTCTTCATACATGTAAAATTAGACTCTGAGCTCCTGGCACTGAGTCCAGAAATGGAGACCAGAAAGTGATGCTGAGACATTCAGGGTAAGAGTCAGGCTTGGATCTGAGTGAATACAGCAAACATGAAAAAGCCTCTAAGGCAGACAGAATAGCTCTGGAGAAGGTGCTTTAAAGAGGGTTTTGATTTTCTCATTCACGTAGGGGAAAGCTTCAAATTGAAAGCTTTTTGTAGGAGTTAGAGGACAGTAAAAAGCAACTTCTTGTGATTCATTTCTGTTCTGGGATTTGTGAGTATTTAGATATCCTTTTACTACACATGGTCTCCTCTGGAGGTTCACAGATTGCTCATACTTTTCAGCCATGCAGTAAATACAGCCTCTGTAGAAGCATGCTGGTGCCACTGCCACAAGTACGGTGTGACCTAAGGGTCTGAGCAGCTATTGCTGTCCTCCAACCTTCTCTGCTGGAGGACATACACTGAGGAGCTTTATGGGGTTGGTACAAAGGTCTGCCTAGGGCAGTATCCTTTCTATGAAAGTGGCCAGAAGAGGTTTATTGAGAAGAGGCACTGAGTATGTATATATGATATTCCTCCCAAGTACTCCTCTAGCTTCTTGCAAGCAACATAGGAAGGCAATATAGTTTCTGTCAATTTAGAGAATTGTGAAGCAACAGTCCCACACTCCAGATTGGACCTGAACCCATAGTACCCAGCTTTGGTCAGTGTCTATCACACTAATTCCTTAATCTTTCTCTGTTCAATAACAGGTATTTTTTTTAAACCCTACAACTACCTCATGTTCCTGTGGGAAAGGTGGGGGAACAATACAACAAAACAACGCAAAACTAAAACAAACAAAGAGCAAAAAACATTATTATTATTATTATTATACCACAAAACCCACCACCTTGTTTTTGTCACTTGAATGTTTGCTATCTGAGGGGAAGAAGTGTTAAGTAACACTCTTACCATCCAAAGTAAAACAAACAAACAAAAAAACTCTTATTGAACAGAATCCAGCTTGCCTTTTATGATTGCAGATGTTATCATAAATGATAATGTGTGATAAAAAATTTTGAGAGCCTGTGCCACCTTTAGGCTGCAAGAATGATTGGGAAGAGATGGAACTTACAGGTACTGATGCATACCTGCCAACAACTTGGTAGTTAGTGTGCATACTTTTGGGGTCAAAAAAAAGGCAAGTCTCCACATGGACTACCTCCTAATTGATCCTTATCAGTCCACCCACCATTCCCGGACACCTGGTTGAGCAAGATAACTTTGGTGCATTGCATTGTGTCAGTGATGTCATGAGAGTTACATCTCATCTGTCACTCTGGTGGGACTGGAAGCAGCGAGCTGCGGGCAGATTCCTAGCAAGGAGACTTGTCCATGGTCATATGGTTACCAATGTCCATGGGTATGCACATCCCATCTAGGAGCAATTGCTGTGTTTGCCTGCCTGGATGCACGTTGGGCTCTTCTCTCCTTCTCTGGATCTTCATGGAGCCCTGCCCCGAGCGCAGCTCTGCACTCATTATACATTTCTGTGGACATAGGCAGGGGCAGCAGAGGCTGCAGCTGAGAGGGTCTGTCTTGCATATACATAAAGATCTTCCCTCTGTCAGTCACCAGGTGTTTTTAGCTGTTTTGGAGGTGCATAGTGAGCAAATTACTGTGGATGGCCAGTGCAACATGTGTGCATTTTGCTGAGAAAACAGAAGGTCTCCCAGGCTCTCGCCTTTTTGTGGGAGTAACCTATGTGCAAGAAAAGAAATAACCACAGGGATTTATGAAGCTTTGCTGCCCAAAAGGCCTTGCATTTTTTCACTGTTTTGATCCCCAAAGGACTGAATTAATTGCATCCAAATAACATCATCCCACTTTAAAAACAGTGAAGTGAATGAGGAGCTACGTGGCTGATAAATCCACATGGGAAGCTGAAATTAATACAGAGATCCAAAGCCTCACCTTGCCTCAGGGCAGCACTGTAACTAATAGATGGGCATGCCCCTTATGGGCTCCTCCCTGCCAGCTACCAGGCACCTGCTCAGTCACCTGGCTTCTCTCTGGCCACTGGGAATCTGCAAAAGTCCAATTACACAGCAGCATCAGGGAAAAAAAAAAAAAAAAAAAAAAAAAAAGGAATACACTCATGAGCTTTTTTCTCAGCAATGTTTAGGAATGAAGGGGAAGAAGAGATGACACGAGAAGCCCAGACAGCTCCCCAGTCCTGGAGTGGACCCTGACCTCCAAGTGAAGCAGAAACTCCACCCTTAAACAGAGACTTTATGAAATTTTGAGGAGAGACCAACATGCAAAAGGGATGTCTCAGGAAGGGCACAGGCTCTCCTCTCTGTCCCAAATAGAACGTAGGACTGATGCTCCACAGCAAAATAACACTGAATTCTGAAATATCCCAGTTCACTGTCTTCACTCCATATGTACCTTTCTGGGCAACAGTGAGGATGTATCATGCACACACATCTGCTTCACTGCATGCATATATGCTTTCTATTTAATTCTTCTGGCTCCAGTGGTGATTTTTTGATCTCTAAAATGATAACCAGTATAAGAATGACATTTTGCAATCAAGTGTCGAATGCATTTTTTATTTAAACATTAAGATTAAATTACAAAAGCTTCTGGAACAAAGAAAGATGCCAAGGAGAAAAGAGCTGAAAACTCAGATTGCATTTTCTCATTCATTGTGAAAGCAAAACACATTGGCAGCAGCAAGGCGTTTTATAGAAAATTTTCAGATGGACAGTACAAAGACCTTTCTGTCAATATTGTCACTGAAATACCTTGCTGTCATGAAGCACTTTTTTTTTTTTTTTCTGATCACACTTCTTAGTGTTGTCTGATTGGTTTTCACTGTGGGAAACAAGTAATAATTATTTCAGAATTATCATAATTCTTTACTGTTTATTTCTGCTAATATAACACAATCTTCTCAGGAAAACGTCCAAACATTAGCTGCTTTACCTTAATAAAATGTCTACTGCCATTGTCAAAAGTTTTATTTGCACAAATATGTTCCTAATCTATGTTAATTTCATGCAATATATCTCTAATTTTTGGAATAGATACTGAGAACCATTCAAGAAAATTTCCTTGGAATGCAAAACCCAATTTTATTTTATTTTTTAAGGGCAAGATTCCACACCTTTATTTACACAAGTAGCATCTCGCTCTCTGTGTTACTCCACTGCAAGCTAGAGGCTCAAGCAGTGAAAATCAGCATAGCCCCATTAGGATTAACTGCCTTGTATTAACTTCTATTAAAGAAAACTGGGCTGAGCAGTTTTATCTGTGGAGTAATGCGCTACCTATAACCAGTAAAGGTGCTCAAACATAGCCCTACAGTTAATAATTTGGCACATTTACAACTGGCATTACTCACAGTAACCTATCAGATGACAATAGTGGAGCTCTTCTGTAAAATAGAGGTTAAGCCTACATTTGTATGACTGTACATCTGAAGTATAAAAACCACGATATGTAGTACACGTGAACAGTTAAAAAATATAACTTATTTTATTTGTAAACTATCAATGCAAGATACTCAGCAGCAAAGAAGCCATGTTCAATGTCTTCTGATCTTTTATCAAGATCTGTTGCTGTAAGTAATATAATTGTCTCTGAAACATCTGAGGTTACATGTAGAAACAATCAAGGCAATATTATTTGTACATATTATTAAACATGCAAAAAACTTCCTGAAGAATATTGCCCAAATGTAGAAAGTTGTCTGGATCTCAAATTTTCCTTGGTAGCATCTGCTTTGTAAGTATGGCTCACATGTGGCTTTAGAGTCCTTCAGTTTATTTTGGAGAATTGGCACCTTTAATGACAGGCTCCCTATTCAAATATGTGGCCCAGTAGACTAAGTTAAAAGTTCCGAATAGCACTGGAAAAATTATCCGGGACATTTTGTCAATCTTACTGATGCTGTTGTAAGTCTTTTTGCTTTCGGCAGGCTTTTCTTCTGTGGACTTGGCTGGAGCAGAAGCTGTGTTTGAGATGACAGATGGGGTTGAGTCCTTTGGCATGTTTGGGGCAGGGGTCATCTTCCCAGTGCTGTAAGTATTTGTTGATTTATTTCCCAGCAATTGGCGCTCTTTTTTCTGCAGTGCAAAGACCAAAACGTTAGACCACAGAAACAGAAAGTGGAAACAGGTTCTCAGGATACCAGACCCCAAACTTAAGCACTGTAATCAATCATGCTAACAAACGCTGGGGGGCTATTCTGACTTTGACTCCCAAACAGCTGTTTCTGCCTCCATGTTACAGCTCTTACTCAGGCTAAAGCTTCCCTGATGTCAGAGATAATGAAGCAAGGCTGTCTGGACCCAGATCCCAGGGGGCATGTATGTTAGCAGCTTCTCCTGTCAGGGTGAAGCAGCCCTGCAGCTGGAGAGGCTGCTGCCCCCACGCCAGCCATGCCCTCCTGGCTGAAGGCAGCAGTGCGGTGAAGGGCTCGGTGTCTCTGCTAGCCCCCCTCCTGGTACTGCTCTGGCAGGGTGCCTGCCAACACAGACTTTCTCCAGGACATCATTCGCTAAGAGTCAGTCCTATTCCAAAATGTTCCTTTTGGCTTGAAACTCAAGGTTGTGTTTTCAAAGAATGCTCTTTTGCCTCAGTTTATCAAAATTATTGTGGTAGGACCATAACCCATGGAGCTCAACGTGAGCCTTGCCATTTATCTGGGAGAGCACACAGAGTCCTCCTCAGAGTTACCTCTTATGGCTTCGTAGCTGATTATCACAAATTTGGTCACTACATGTCACACGCACTCAATGCCCTATATTTTTTGGAAAACAGTCCGCTTCATATAGATGGCAGAGACTGACAGTCTACCTCTCTGAACAGAAGAAGGCATATTTCCTTGCAAATATTCCTCTATAGGAAGGTAAGAGTATATCACAAATTAACTAAACGGAGAAGATGGAAATCCTGCATTCATTCATACGAACTATGCGGAGTTAGTGCTTTTTATTCTGGGTATTTAAAACACGTAAGGTAAGCACCTTGATTTTAGCAGCTTCCTGGGCTTTTTTGCCATCCCATGCCCAACTCCTCTTGGTGAAATAGTTGACTGTTGCAAATTCAATCAATGCAGAAAATACAAAGGCGTAGCAGACTGCTATAAACCAGTCCATTGCAGTAGCATAGGCCACTTTTGGCAAAGAGTTGCGGGCACTGATACTTAAGGTGGTCATGGTGAGGACTGTTGTTACTCCTGTAAAGGAGGAAAAACAAGAGGCAGAGATCAGCTTGGTAGCCCTTAGGAGATTCCCAGTAAGTTATGAGTGGGCCCCAACTCAGTGTGATAGCTAGAAAGGCCACATGAAGTAAATCAGTATTTGCAAAGTTTGGTCTGAAAGAATGAGATACTTCTCTGAAAAAGAAAAAAAATGAAAGCCTCTGTCCTCAGGTGTTTACTTCTCTGTGTTCAGGTTATCTGTAGTTACAGTGTACTTAAGCATGATTTTAAGGATAATACAAGCCCAACTGTTGCAGAAACCAAAATCCTACTAGCATTTTATCCTTGTACATTGATGCATGATATATATAGGGTGTCACTTGTCAATTGGTAACATGATATAATAAATGATCAACCTGTTCAGCAATAACTGTCATAATAAAGTGTGATTATTGCTTTTATTTTCTCACATGGAGATTTTATCATTGAAATTGCTGACTTATTTATTCCCTTGACTATAGCTCCTCCCTCCACAGAAGTCAGTAGCTGACAGAGCTGCCACTAGTTCCATCTGTGGACAGATGCCTCCAGCAGGACAAAACTGAACTCTCAGTTATGCCTTCATGAATCTAAAATCAGCATCACCAGTCAGCAATGTGATGCTGGCACCTGTACTCCCTGTACAGATCGTTAATTGATTTTTTATCAAAGGTGCTGACAGACAGATGCTCCTATAGATGAATGGCTCTATTAAGAACTGTTGGCCAAAGTTTCACGCACAAAGCTGCTCCCACTCCCCTCATTTCTCATCTAGTAGGTTTTTTGATTTCATCAACCTTCAGTTAAGACTGTTTATTTTTTTGCAATCTTCTAGTGATAAGTCGAGTAATTTAAGAGACCCCAAAGGATTTTTCCATGACAGCTTCTGTAGTAAATATACATTTTCTAAATGCAAAATCATATTAATTTGTTTGATGGTAATAGAGATAATTGTCACTAATTAACCTCTACATGGTTTTTCCCAGATAAACATCTTGAAAACACAGATAAACAAAATGTTTTTAAGTGAAATCTGTTTCAAATGCTTAGACTAGAGTATGTACTATCATCATATGCATAGCTTTTTGTTCTAAACCATCACATATTTAACCTGAGTGGGGAAAAAAAAAAAAAAAAAAAAAAAAAAAAAAAAACACCTGAAATTACAACAATCCGATTCTTCTGTTTTCCATCCTTAACCCTCATATAATTGATTCTTATGCTTTTTTTTTTTTTTTTTTTTTTTGAAAAAGCCCAGACAGTGTTTTTAAATGGATTTTGAAAATGGAAGAGAGCATGAGAACATCTACAACACAAGCAGAAATGAGCTCTGTGGTTTTGTTACAGAAAATCACATCCACAAACAAGTCCTTTCCTTCCTCCATGCTGTGAGAGAGTCAGGTACTCACCAAAGACAGTCCGAGCAGGGACAGATTCTCTGTTCAGCCAAAACGACACTTGTGATAAGATCACAGTCATGATGCAAGGAAGGTATGTCTGGATGACAAAATAACCGATTTTCCTTTTGAGATGAAAATGTGCTGTCATAATAGTATATTCGCCTAAGGGGAGAAAAATGCATACATGGCTAAAATAAGAGAGGCTTACTGATTTGGGGGTTTAAGCAGGACAGCTACACCTCCTTTTTCAGGATACAATTCAGCCACTCTTAATAGTATGAAGAATATCTAGATTTCTGTACTATGGAATACAGAAGCAGAAGACAGTGACTGACTACTACTGCACTGAAAACCTGCAGTCCTTTTATGCACCTGGCACGTCTTGATGTTCACAGGCATGAAATCTCTGGATTGCTGGCAGTGCCTGTTTTTGACCATGTCCCACAAACTGTCCCGTCAGAGTAACAATTAAGGCCATCTACTCTTAGAAACCCGATTTAGAAGCAGGGCTTAACCTCGTTAGGGACCTGTTAATGCCAAGCCATCAGTTTTCAAGAATGACAACAGGTCCAGACGCTCCTCCTGCACCACACTTTAGTGACTGCCTGTCCCAGTATCTGTGCTTCAAAAATTCATGTTTTTCCCAGAGATTTTAAGAGGTCTTGTTGATTGGAGTATCTAAATCCATCAAATTGCTTCTCCAGGAAAAAATAAATCCTTCTGGAGCATGCAGTTTTCCTAGAATTTTGTATGCCTTGACTCTTGGAAAGATTACATGTTTCTGGACAGACATTGTGCCATGTCTTGCTCACTTGGGCAATTATTAGAGTACTGCCTTCATGAAGAATTCACTAAAAGCTGCTACAGCAGTGTTGAACTCCATGTCTTTTTTATATGCCAAATTCACAGCATTGCCTTAATCTGGCTTTTGTCAGGCCCTCTGAATTTCAATACAAGCCTAAAAAAAATGCACTCCAAAACAGACAGACCAGCTGTCATCTTCCCTAACAGTTCAATAAAAAATCAGAACTTAAGCAGCTCTTTCAGACTGTTCCTGTAAAACCATAGTTGTTACTGATGGCCATTCATTGATGGTAACTGCTCCCCAAAGTCAAAAACTTGCTATCTGAGAACAGGCTACCATTTTTCTGGGGAAAAATAGAGCTTAAACATAAGCATAAAAAACAACCAACCCCCTTTGAGCCCTAGCAGATCTCTACTTATATTGACTTCAAATTAATTTAAAAGCATGCATTATTCAGCTGGATGCTGATGAATCAGAGTAATGCTTGTTCTGAAAAGTGTATTGTCCTCTGAGAATAAAACAAATATAATTTCCCTTTTGACTTATATATTTTTCAGATCCTGGGAATTTTGGGGCTCATAACTCAAATTTTCTAAAGAACAAATTGAATGAAGACCTTAACGACTTGAGCTAAAGGATTAGCTATAATCTCTGTTGCAAGAATGGACTGTTACCTTCCATAGAGCAAACACTAAAGGAAAATATATAACAGACTGAATCTGCGTTGAGTAAATTGCATTAAGTTGCAGCCAGCATTGCGAAGCAGTTAGATTTGGTGGATTATTGCTAAGTGACAATATGGCTAATTAGCAGACAACAGGTCTACAGTGAGAGGTCTTCTGCAGGTATAGCTATCCTGAAGAGTTGAGGTAGAGGAGTTCTGTTCTTTTGGATGAAGTTTACAGACTTATTCACACTGAGAATTTTAGACTGAAAGACTGGAATAGCATAGAACTGCCTCACCTGACAGCCTGCCTTAATCTTTATGACTTCCTTCTAGAGTCTGATTTTCTGGTGAAATGCTTTCCTGACGAGGGATGTGGGGATGGACAGGGGATGCTGTGAAACTGGGGAGAAAATCCCTGAGAAGCAACATCTAATTTCCTGCCATTTAGTGTAATTTTGAACCAGAGATGCTGAACATGCTGTGGTCTCACTTGCTCTTTATTTAGGAGCTCTCAGTTTGTGGATTACCAATAAAATATGCCAGGAGCAGCGGGGTCTACGTGCCTGTAATCTCCTTCTGAGTTGCTGCTGCACTGGGATGTGTTTGAGTCCCAGTGTCCCTGCTTGCTAAGGAGTGACGATGTGCATTATTGATTTTGACAGTATGTTTTTGGAGCTGGAATAAAAAAAAATCTGCACAGCTTCAGCAGAGCAACAGGATCCATCTTTTTCTTTTGATGAATACAGAAAATGAATGCCTATATTTTGATGTTCTTCCATAGCTGATTCTTACCTTTTTGTTTTCTTTAACCTACCAAACCTCTTGTCTCCACTGAAATAATATCACCTGATTTTGTATTTGCTCTTCTTCCAGCTGCTATTTTTTCCTATTTTCCCTGTTGCTCTTTTCAAAAATGCCTGCACTAGGAACATCCTCTCCAGCAGACTAGGGGCTGGCAAAAAAAAAACAAACAAAAACAAAAACAGAGCTTGTTTTTTAATGCCCTGGGACCACTGCTTGAAGTAATGTTAAAAGCTGCCTGAGTTGGCCTTTTGTTTATAGAGAAGGAACTCCTGGCTCTGTTGGAGTGGCAAAATTCCCTCTTACTTCTGTAAGGCCACAGTATATCCTTAGATCATTAGCTTTCTTGAACAAGGGGTAATTTTTCTGTAGCACTTATAGATGAGAGTCCTGCTCCTGGTGGGGTCCACTCACCACTGCAAAAACAATTCTAATCACAGATTTAGCACTGGTGAAAAGCTCAAGAGAGCATTTCTTCCCAGAGCTATGCTACTGAGCTGCTGCTGGTCTTAAGTTTTTCTGATGCTTTAAAAGCTAATACAGTGGCTTTTTTTGGTACCCAGGTGATGGAGTTCTGGAGACTGTGCTTACAAATTTTCATGATCTCACATGCTTTCTTCCAATGCCATTATGCTGGGGTTCACAGGAGTATTTCAGTGAGGATGGGCCAGACCCTAGGCTTGTTTGGTTGCCATATATGCCTCAAATCAGTTTTATCAACAGTTCTGGCACAATCCTGATGTTAGGTCTGTGACACTGCAGTCCCTGATCATGCTGACATCCACAACATTTTGGTCCACAAGAGAAGCCTGTGTTATTTTGATAGTGCTGCACAGGAAACACTCATCTCAAGAAAAAAAAAAAAAAAAAAAAAAAAAAAATCAGACTTATTTGGTGCAGAATGAAGGGCTGATTTTTTACTGTATTATTTAGGCTTTGGATATTTCAGAGTTTGGGCTCCAGCTGGCAGAATTGAAAAGAGTGGGTTTGTGTTTTGTTTTGTGGCACTGCAGATCCTAAGTTAGCAATGAGAGATTCTGGGTCTGGGCAACAGAGCTGGGCAACCATTTGCAGAAACCAGCAATATCCACGTGGACCCAGATCCCATATCTAAATGCTTTCAGCAACACAACAGCAGGATGCACCAGATGTTGGCGCTGCTGGAAGCAGTGCGAGATGTCAAGTATCTTCTCTTCTGGGGGAATAATATTTGGGGATGTTAGCACAAAAAAACACACCACACAGGTGGCATATGTCAGAGCCATTTTCTGTGGCAAAGCTAAAATGTTCCCGATTTCAAAATTGGTTGGTGAATTGGGAGCTCCAGGATACCTTTTCTGAGAAGACAGATAAGCATAGCAGCTTGGGTACAAAATCAGCAGAATCCCACAGGACTGCTGCAGGTCCAGTATTTCCAATTTAAAAAAAACCAAAAAAAAACAAAAACAAACAAACAAAAAAAAACTGTTAGAAAGAGAAGCATAAATGTCCTGTGACATATACAAGCATTTTGCCTATGCAACTGCAAGGGCTGTGTATTTTGACTCATGTGTCAAAAAAATATAAATAAATAAATAAATAAAGTAAAAAATCCCAGCAGTTGGATTCATGCAACAGCTACAGCTATTTATTTTTTTTTTCCTTTTTCACTTTCAAAAATGCAATAGAAGGAAGAAATGCCTTAGATGGCCGTTCATAAGTAACCCTGATTTCTGGCCTACCACGAGCTTGATGAAGTCCAGAAAATCCATCGTGCACTGATGCTTTCCCGAGTGCAAAATCGGATTTTTGCATTTTGCTAATCCCCAGTTACAATCTGTGTCCTGCTCTTTGTGATCCACCCTGCAATCAGAATCCAGCCACCCCAGATGCAACCCTGGACACTAATATAAAATCTTGACATTGGAAATCAAGCATTTGTTAGCCTAAATCTTAGTGTACAGGAGGGAGGAGGCTACTGGGCAGCACCTTTGGGCTTTGGAGAGTGCGGCATTCCCTTGGGCTGAGGACTACAAGGAGCTTTCCGAGGCAGACTGCAAGCTGGTGGTGGTCCGGAGCTGACACACTGGAGCACACGCTGCTGGGACTGGGTTGTTTTCTGGCTCTGAGGAGCAGGACAAGCTTGTAGGAGATGCCCCAGTACATCCTCTGGATCTTTTTTTTGGCCATGATGAAGGCAAGAGGGGAGTTGCCATTCATCGCAGAGAACAACGCAGCTATGATGGTAAACTGGTAAGGACAAAGGTGTCTTTCTTTGCTCTTTAATGGGGGATAGCAATACATATTTGTCCTTTTTCTACCACGGTGGCTCCTCTGACTCTGTCATCTCTTGACTTTTATATGTCTTTGCTTTAGAAATAGCTTTGTGACTCCTGAGTTAGGCAAAGGGAAGGGATGAAGCTCCATAGTGGTTGTGTGTTGTGGGTCCTTTGTGCTGCCTGAGGCAAGCTTCCCCTTGCTTTGTCTTGTGTTTGGAGAGTAAGAGACAAGCTCAACCACCCCCTTTACTGGATACATTTGGACATTTTGAGTAGAAAGATTTATGTGCCTTGATGCTTTGGTCAAAGTAACCTTGTGTGTGAGTGTAGTCCTGCCTGTTTTCACATCTCCTAAATTTCCTGTGGATAGTAACCAGTTCCTAACTTGATCTATACCTCATCCTCTACAATCCTGCCCTCAGCTCCAAGCCTGTCATTTTTCACCAGGGATGCGTCTGCATCTCCAGAAGACACCAGGCAATTAGACCGGCTTTGTCATTGCTAATTACATTTCTTCCTGCCGCAGGGTGTCCCCCATTGCCCCCCAGGCCCCGCGGTGGAAACCTCCTTTCCCTTCAAGGCAGGCTATGTTGTTCCTGCGGGCTGAGGAGCCCTCATGCTCCGTGCCACTAATGCTCTCAGGACGAGTGCATTGTGTAACCTGGTTAAGCTCCTGTCCCACAGGGCCCCTGTGACGCCTGTCACAGCCTCGCCCCCCCCCGGGACTCCCCCGCCAATGCGCGCCCAGGGCTGCCCTTGTGTGGGGGCCTTAAGAAGCAAGGGGGGGACAGCGCACGTGGGTGCCTGGTCCGGGATTAAACCTTCTTTGCCTCCCTAATGCTGCCACATCTGGTGCCTCCACGTCCAGCTGGGGAGGAAACGGGAATCCTCGGGGCTGGCAGCTCCTCTCCAGCAGTGGGGTCCCCTGGGCACACTGCAGAGCCACGCCACCGCGGCCACCTGCCCTCCTCTCCCTCCTCCTCCCCCCACCGCGGCCTCATCGAGCAAATCATTTTAAAGCGATGATTGAAACGGATCAAACGCGTGGGTGGTGTTTGCCTCCCGGGGTGGTTCCTCCCACAGGGAAATACGCCAGTAATAGCGCTGGCAGCCTGGGCAAAGGCAGCTGCCAAGAAGCTGTGTGCAGTGTCTCCAGCACTCCTGTTAAATAGCGAGAGCTTGGATGCATCTTCTGCAGTGGCTTTGTAAAGTACCTAACAGCCAGCACAGGGCCCTCTCCAATTTAATACCTCTGCTAAGTAGCCAGGAACCTGCCCAGATCTCCCTAGCACCCCACATCCTACAGACGCATCCCTGTCCTCCCTGAAAAACAACCAGAGCCTTTCAGCAACCAGGGGGTGGAAATAGTCTGCCTACCTGTACTGGTGCTGATGTTTTCAGTTCCTACAGTCTGTCCCATCAGGTGGTACTGGTTAAGTCGTGAACCATCTTCGGCCACCACCACAGACGTTGTGGTGCTATTAGTCCACACATAGATCACTTCAGAATTGGGATAAGCATCTGTTGACACAGGGAAAAAGAGATGGTGATGAGTAAAAAACACCGTGTAATATTTTAGTGAATCCTTAAATGATAAATGGTGGGGAGAGGGAAGAATGGAGGAGTGAGAGTGAATGGAGAAAAACAAATAAAGATGATATAATCATGTTCCCATATGCCCAGCTCAAAAAATATTAGGTTGAAGCCTTCTAATATAACAGATGTGTGGGATGGTTTGTCAGAGGGTGGAACAGTGCAGGTATAAATATAATCCATCACAACCACTCGATTTGAGAGAGCAGCTCAGACCCATACTCACGTAGCTGGCAGCTCCTAAACCCTAGCGAGCTGCAGAAGGCATTTCTTGAAGTCTCCCCCTCAAAAGCACTCATGCGCCTCGAGTGCCTAGGCAAGGGGGAGCTTCTGTGTCTCATCCCATTTCCACGATAAAATACCAAGTGATGCTGTGGGCAAGCACGGGATCTGCTGTGTGTGCTGAGTTTGGGATATGTACACATGGGTGAGGGGATGTGTGTGGGGGACGAATGCAGATGAAGGAAGCTGGGACAAGTGTGTGTGTCCCTCTGTGCGTGCATGTCTGTGACCCAAAAGAGCAGAGAAAGTACTGAAGGGTGGGATGGCATGAAGGAGAGCAGGAGCTGGATGTTGTGCTTACTGGAGCAAACTGGTGGTGGTGCAGATACACCTGCATGCCTGGAGATGCGAACGTAACAAGATCTCTCTTACGAGCCTTTGGAAGTCCTTGGAAATAAAGGCAGTGGCAGAACTGCCAACTCACTCCCTCCTCAGTAATGTTGCTGTTATTTTTAAAGCCTTAACACCTGGAGTAATTAAGCTATTATAAAAGAATCTCATTTTTCTTTTAGAAATACTGACAACGCTGTCTTTTATTTTTATTTTTTAAGCTTTCTCTGCATATTAAGTAAAAAAAAAAAAAAAGAAAAAAAAAGGAGCTGACTATGCTTTTAAATATATTTTATTTAATTAAGGAGATCTCACACTTCTTACCTGAGCACCCTGGTTATTGAGAGCTTTCGGGTAACTTTACTGCAGGCATGTTACATAGGCAGGAGTCCACTGTACTAATATCTGGACAACATGCGAGGCTTACTTTCCCAGTGGGATGTGAAATGCAGATAGAGCTTGAAGGAGGTGAAATCAAATACAAATATCTCACCTTCTGCACTCTGTAACTAGTAAGATGGTGGTGCAGAATGTTTTCTTCTGAAAAAACTCATGTCCTACTTCGATACAATCTAGTAGGCAACATGTGGTGGCCTTCCAGATAAGAACTTGAAAGGCAAAGGCAGGCAGCTATCTTGAAGGTTGTATGTACAGTGTACTGTCTCCAACAGACCACAAGTTTTGGTTGCCAGAGCCAGCAAGCTGTCTTGGAAAGCAGTGATGCCACAGAGGACTTAAAAACTTTCCCAGAGAGCAGCTCAACATGAACTTCTGAGGCACTGCAATGGGAAAAATTTGCTAAGGCAGCCCCTGAATTCATAGAACAAGGAATGTCAAGCAGCAAATGGGAGGACATCCTTGTTCAGGTTAGGAGCAGCTGTAGCACAATGAGCTGCAGATCACTTGGATGCAGCAGGGAGGAAAGCAGTACCTTGTTTTCCCTGTTGCTAATCTTCCCTTAGCATCTGTGGGAAGTGCTACCAGAGGCAGAATGCTAGGCTGGGTACACCTTTGATCTGACTTTTTACAGCTATTCTTACATTGTTGTCCACACTTTTGAAAAGCTATGGAAATAATGACAGAGAAAGACGGTTCAAAAGAGGGTCACAAGTATCTCCAGGGACTGGAAAACAAGTGTTATGATTTGCAGCTTAAGGAGCTCAACTTATTTAGCTCACTGACAAGAAGCTGAGACATGACTCAATCACTGAGCATAGATACTTCCATGCAGAAAAGAAATCTAAGAACAGGGTGGATTTTTCACACTACTGACAAAAGGAAAAGAAAAAAAAAACAGTGCCTGAAAGATGGTTTCAGAGAGATTCTGATGAAGAATAGGACACAATTTCCTAATTGGGGGTTGGGGTGTGATTAAACAGTGGATAGCTAATCTTCCAAGAAAAGACCATGGGCTGCTGTCACTAGAAATATAAAGATAGGATGAGATCTTTTTCATCATACCTCTGACAGTAGCTTGTTGCTGCTGTGCTCATTGCTGGAGCTAATCCAAGTTTTGGAATTTGAGAATCTATGAATCCTCCATCCTTATTAGCCATGCAGCCATGCAGGACTGCCCACACGCCTTTCATATGCTTGTATTTGTAGCTGTGGAGTAAAATTACTGTAATTACATCTCATGATCTGCTTTGAAAAACTACGAAGGAATTTCTTCCCTACTGCAAAATATTTGCATCACAAAAAATGGTGGAATTTCACCTTTCCCTTAAGAGAAGAGATGCTCTCCTCATCTCAGAGATGATTACAAGTTTATAGCATTTTTAAGTAATTCCAAAGCTAGATCTGGAGAAAAGTAGGAGGAGATGGATTGGTTTAAAAAGATGCTGCAGAAAACCCTCTTTCTAAAATGGTTTGTTATGGTATATCTGGTATATGTTGTTCATATGCTGATAGCCCCAGTGAATGTTGGATTTGTGTAGGACACTTTTCTGTTGAAAGCACTGTAACCAAATTCCACTGAAATTGAGACCACAATGGGACACAGGCCAATAAGGTTTGAAAGGTATTCATATGTATTATTTCTTAGCTCTACCCACCCTTGATGGTCCTAAACTAAGCCAGTGTCTCTGCTTTGAATTGCAGCCTTTATTGGGTAGTTAAACACATGCACCTGTGCAAGCTTGGGGGCTCTTATCCTGGAGCATCCCAGCACATTCTCAAGTAAAAAAAATAATATCTGTAATTCAAACAGAGGCTGGGAGGTGCCAAACTGCACCCAGACACACCAGATCTCACAGGCAATGAGGAATTTTACAGGAATTTTCTTCTCTCTGCAGTACAGTCTCCTTTGCTTGCTTCTGCTCTGACTTCAAAGTAACCACAATGGGACTGCAAGAGCTTCTTGTGCAGGAGCAGAAGGGTGGCTATTGATAGGGCTTGACAAGATAAGGGTTGCACATATCCTTATGGAGCCCACCCCAAATGGATGCATTCAGCAGTGACTTCCCTGCCTCCAAAGAAGTCTGTCACATTAGGAATAGGATAAATATACCCCAGTCTATGGATAACCTGTTGCACAGGATCGTGGATATGACCTCTATCTTCCATGCAACTGTAAGAAAACAAGGCCTGTGTTTTAAAAGGCTGTAATAAAGGATTTTTTTGCTTAATGCCTCACTCTGGGAAGGCTATGAGAATCTAAAATTCCTTGTAAGAAAGAGAAGAATTGAGAAAATGTCAAAACAGGAATGTGAATGTAAAAAGATGCAGCCACCCCCTCAGTCCCTAAGCACCCTTGAGAGAAATGTACAGCTCTGACAGGAATGGGCTACCCCACAAACCTTGGTGTGGCAGCAGAACCATCGACCATGTTTTTTTTCTGGTCATCTAGATAAACCTGTTGGTGCCTGCGTAATTGTACTACATGTGTGTCTTCCTGCCTCAAACCTTCTGCTACACCTTCCCAGAAGCCTCAGACTCCAGTTATCCTGAGCTTGACTACCAAAAGCTCCAGCTCCACTCCCGATAACCCATGCAGTATAATTAGGCACAGTCATATTGAAAGCTGAAAGTGTGGGAGTAGTCTAGAATAATGTTATTTTGCTATTGGGATAGAACAGCTGCTAATGGAGAGATGGTATTATTCACTGTCATACCAAACTGTGTAAAAACCTCCCTCTATTCCAGTAAAGCTCCCAGAGGGTTTCTAGTCTGCCTTGCTCACTGAAGGACTGAAGAACTTCAGCTCCTGCTTTCTAGAGTTATGGGAAAGGCTTACTGCTGATCAGGGAATGAGGCCCTCACCTCCTCCATACGGTGTGCACACTGAGCAAGGAATCTCCCAGAGATTAACAGGAAAATGTAGTAAATGCTTTAGGTTAGCAAGCTAGAAGAACACTGCTGGTGTTGCTGTAAAAGAAAACCCAAATTCAAAGCCACTGAAAATACAACTGAGACTGCTTGGCTTTCATTCTAATTTAAGCAAGTAGGCTTCTGCTATTCTGAATCTAAATAATTAATTTGGTGTTCTTTACCATCATTTTGCTAGCTTGCCAAAGAAAGGGGGAAGCCTCATTCAATTATTCTTTCTCTTCTACACTCACTCTTTCAAAAAGCAAGAAAAAAGGTAGCAGTTGAGATGAACGGCTGAAAATACAGAGAGGTATGATGTTATTAGAAGAAAGAAAATGACAACAGATATATTTCTAGTGGGCATTTGATAAATGACTGCAGACTTATCACCTACCAAAATGATGAAATAAAGTCATTTCTTCTCTTATCTGTTTATTAATGAGTGGATCCATTTTTCTACATTCCAACATCCAACATACACCGCAGTGAATATAAAACCCATAAAGAACTCCTTTGTTGTTTTTCCAGCCTCACCACTATCTTCCTACTCTCATATATCTGGCAAGGTGAGCATGAAATGGCCCTTCTTACACCAGTGAACAAAGGGCATGCAAGCAACCACAGTAAATGGGAGGAAATACATTAAGACAGGGTCTAACAGAGCAAAACAGCCAGTTGGTAAGACCTAGAGGAACCTTGCCATTCATTCACCCCTTGCAGGGTGCCCTGTTTTCCCTTGGACAGTTGTACCTGTGCAGGAAAAGACACACTGGGACAACTGTCTGCATTGACTTGTTGGCCTCTTTCAGGGTGTTTCTACTTCAGTTTTGGAAAGCCTTACAGTAAGGATTTTAAAAGGACAGAAATTAGATCTTCAGCTGCCCTCTCCAGTGAATGAAACAGTGTGAGTCATGCAGCACTCTCCCAGTGAGCAGTCCATCAGCAGGAAGCCTTCTTCTGCCACTGCCCCCACCATAGGAGCTAGCTCCACCTGTGGCTACTGACACACATTTTCCCTTCTCCCCTTTCTTTCTCTTCTACATTTAAATAAACTCCAGGAAAAAAATTAAAAAAAATAACAATAATTAAAAAAAAAATCTTAGCTCCTTAAGTCAAACAAACCAAATATGTATGACTGAGTCCAAACTTTAGGTCTGTGGGACCCAGATAGATTTCTAGGACTGAATTTTTTAAGCTATAATCACCCACAAAAAAATCTACAATTGCATGCTACAATTAAATAAACTGCCTAGCCACAGTCCGTGACTGGATTTTTTTCTTTTAGAAATACACTACTTAGAGATACCTAAAGAGATAACTGTAGAAATTTGACTCAGCTTGTTTTCTATTTTACTCATTACAACTGTGCAGCTACATTCTTAGCTTTTACTATCATATTTATTACATGCCTCAGGATTGTCAGACTGCCTGATTTTGGAAGCACTGCTAACCCCTGTTGAAGTCCGTTGATTGTGAAAGCTGTGCATAAATTGTTTTTAGAAACTCTAGTTATAATAGCAATATTCAAACAAATATCTACGTCCATCTCTCTGTCTATGTATTTGACTCACTTAAAAGAGACCGTTAGATAACTCAATAGAGATCCAGATTTACAATCTTGCAGATTTCTGCAGGCAGTAAAACAGTGCTGCTAAGAAGCCATAAGGTAGCAGCTTGAATTCCAAAATTCAGGCTGGGTTTCTCCTCGTTGGTGCTTGAATACTTTTTACCTTATTACACAGCACTGTCAATGTTTGCGTCTATACAGCTGAGGCTAGATTCGAGTTCTGTAATTGGAATTTCCCATTAAATTGAGTTGATGAGAATGAATCAGTGTACAAATGAGATCACTCTATAGGAAGAAGAAGTGATTGAGTAAAAATGTAAATTTAAGTATAAAAATAACAAACGGTTCTAAATATGCATGGACTAGGTCTAGGGGGAAATAGCTTTTTATAAAAGTAAGTTATTAAAGTAAAACAGTGATTTAAATTCTAAGAGAAATGTATTCACCTATTCAATGACTAAGAGCATAAATCAAGACTTTTCCATAGTGTGATGCTGGATTCTGCTGTTCTTGTGGGAGTTTGAGGGTCACAGAAATTACTTAAGGGACCTGAAATCATCGGAATTAAAACCGACCATTTAAACTGGCATGAGCTTACAGCATCTTGAATGACTTTGAATACATGCCATGGACAAGAAGCATAACGTAAATGAGAATCACTTAGAATCACAGAGTGGTTGGGGCTGGAAGGAATATACTGAAATCATCCAATCCAAACCCCTGCTCAAGCAGGGACACCTAGAGCCAGTTGTCCAGAAACACGTCCACACGGCTGTTGACTGTCTCCGAGGATGTCTCCACAACCTCTCTAGGCAACCTATTCCACTGTTTGACCACCCTCAAAGTGAAAATGTTTTCTTGTGTTCTAATATAATTTCATGCTTTTAAATTTGTGCCCATCATCTCTTGTCCCTTCACTGGGCACCACTGAGAAGAGCCTGTCTCTCCCCTTTTTATTCCCTCCCATGACATATTTATACAGATGGAATAAATCCCCTTGAACTTTCTCTTCTCAATGCTAAACAGTCCCAGCTTTCTCAGCCTCTCACCATATGAAAGATGCTCCAGCCTTTAAATTTTATTTGTGGTCCTGCACCTGATATGTTCCACAAAGGCTATACCTTTCTTGTACTGGGGAGCTCAGAATGGGACATAGAGCCCCAAATGTAAGTAGAAATTAAAAACTCAGAAGGAAATATACTTGGAATGGCATAATATTATCTAGATAGGACAAAAGAGAACCGACAAGGAGGAAATCATCGTCATGGATTAAAGCAACTCTTCTATGAAACTGATTAGAAAAGATAATAGGACACCATTGACTGTGAAATAGTCAGCAGGAATTTCAGCCTTACTAAAATGATCATAGAATCATAGAATCATAGAATCATAGAATATCCTGAGTTGGAAGGGACCCTTAAGGATCATCAAGTCCAACTCTCGACACCGCACAGGTCTACCCAAAAGTTCAGACCATGTGCCTAAGTGCACAGTCCAATCTCTTCTTAAATTCAGACAGGCTCGGTGCAGTGACCACTTCCCTGGGGAGCCTGTTCCAGTGTGCAACCACCCTCTCTGTGAAGAACCCCCTCCTGACGTCCAGGAGGACGTCAAACAAATGATCATTGTTTCTGTCCTTCCAGAATTTACAATAAAAATATATCTTGATAATATCAGCAGTATTTTAGATGTTTTCCCAATACAAAGTTTTATTCAATCTTTTTTTTTTTTTTTTTTTCACATTCCACAGGGAATGGAATAGGATGCTTTAAAAAATGTGCTAGACAGGTCTCAAGAGACTTCATTACTAAGCAACACTAATATACTGTACTGATCATTACTAAAAAAATAAAGCCCTAAGTTAGATCGAAATGACTCTGTTTCAGAATGTAATTTATAAGTCACCTTAGGAAAAGGTGGGAATAGGAATGTGATAGAAGTGTCTACGGCTTGGAAATTAAACGGAAACACCGACTGCACCCACAAGGTGGTGTGAAATACAGAACTGAAGATGCCTGCGAAATTTGTTTTGAGACACAGAGTTTTATGATGTTCCTTCAGCTTTTCAAAGCAAGTGATAGGTGGAAGGTCCTACTTAATTTTAGAAATTCCAGTTCATGGGGGAAAACTCTAAATGTGACCCTACTTAGAGCTTAAAAACATAAAGCAAAGGAAGAAAAAAGCCTTGTGATTTTGCCTGAAAGAAGCTTCGTAATTCTGGAGGTGTGATTCATGGTTAGCATAGGCAAGGCTTCTGACTGCTTTAATACAATAAATTAGCTATTTGCAAGCTGGTACACTAAATCACAGTCATACCAATGATGAACGCAACACAAATACTAATGAACAGTTGCACTGATAATTCACCCAGCCACAGTACCCTCCCAGGATGCTATTACACCAACTAAGAATAGCCCTGAGGTAGAAGCTGTGCAGAGTAATGCAGAGTTTCTCTCAAGGATCACTGTGGAGGCCTAATTTGGCAATCGGGGCACTGCCCCTCAGAGAGGTGTGCATATTTGCCCTCATGCAGGCAGTGTCACCACCAGGACTGTTGGTGATTCGCTGCTCCATCCTGTATGCCCACACGGCAATGAGGAGCCATCAGAGCAGTGCATATATTCCCCAGGCACAGGGACTGCAACTGCAAACTGACTCCTTGCTGTGAAATCTGACAATGTAGGTACCTCATGCATGGCATACCAACCAGAGCTGGGATCCCCAGGCTCTGCTCAGAGAAAGAGAACAGCAAACAGGGAAAGTTTTTCCTGTGGGATACCCTGGACCACATCAAAAGGGCAACAGATGGGCACATTTAGACAAATAACCTGTGCCACCCACGCCATGGGCAGACTGAAAGGGGTGACTAAACAGGGGCTGCTGCTGGGTTATTTCATGTCCACACGCTCTGAGGCATAAGGTCATCTTCCCAAAGTACCTGCTCTCATCTGAGAGCTGACTTCAGGGAGAAGGTGATGTCTTCCCTTTTTTGCTCATTCTTTTCAATCCCCCTTCCCATTTCTTCCTTTCACTGCAGTCAATATTTATAACACAACATCCTCCTTTATTTTGGGATTTAGTCTCAGTTGTCTTGATCTAGAACTAATCCAAGAATGGATTCTCTAACATATGCAATGATGGCTGCACAACTAACTTTCATATGGAAGGGCTCAAAATCTGGTATTCTGGCCTTGATGTTTTCTTTTTTTTTTCTGTTACGGCTAGTAAAAATATCTGTTGCAAGAGTAATACAGCAACCGAGCAGAAGGATGTGCTGGGATGACATTTAAAAATCTGAAATATCCTGGAACCTCCCTGACCATACACTGGTCTTTGTAGGCCTGGCATATGGCAGTTCCAAATTGGTTGGCCAGTTTGAGTGCCATAGGAACATTTAATGAACTTTGAATTTTCAATCACTATATTAGGCAGCTATATTAACTGCTTCATTAGATAAAACAGCATGGTCATGAGGAAGACGCTAGAGATTTAATTTACTTTTTGCAAAGCAAATAAAAGTATCCTCCAAAGTGTGACTGACAACATTACTCACACTGCACAGTATCTTACTCTGTAAGCAATCTTGATTGCAGTGGTCCACTCATTTTGCAAGCTGCTGCTTAATATCAGCAAAGCTAATGAGATCAGCTCTCCAGGAGTATCGCTGGGGGTTCCTTTGAGAAATTTCCTTTCCCTTTGAGAAATGCTGAGTGAATGTTAGAAGGATTTAAAGGGTGCTTTCAAAAACACAGTAGTTTTGGCCAAAACTTACTTTATGGAGTGAAACCATGACCTTATCATAATTAATGGAAGTTCATCCCCACCCACTTCAGTGGCGCCAGGCACTCCCAGGCAATACATCTACTGAGCAACCATTCTGAACATCATGATTTATGCATCAGTAGGACCTGAAACCAGGCAAGAGTGATTGGGACTACTTGCAGAACTAAATATATGTCTTTGTTTCCGAAACTGGTCTCTTAATGAAGACATTTACAACTCTCAGAAGTACTGCTACACTAATAACACTGTGCGAATGTATAATCAATAGACAGGTAGAGGCAGTAGGCTGAAATATTATTGTTCAAGCACTTTAACACTGCTCAGAGACTACAACCACCAGAACTTATTCTTTATGCCCAAGTTGCAGTCACTTAAGGCTCAGCAGTGGGATAACTCCCCAAACCCCAAGGTCAGAAAACAGATCCTCTTGTTCCCATCCTCAGCTGCTAGCCTCAGCTCAAACTTATCTGGGTTTTCCTGAATCCTGGAAGCCAGCCCTCTGGCAGGCATATCACTATTTTGTATACCATCACATGCTGCAGTATGATTGAAAATGTCAGGCACGCAAGGCTACTTGAAACTCTGAAGAGCATCGTCTGCTCCAGGGCCCTTCAGGGCAGCAGTGCAGAATGAGGTGCACCTGCAGTCCTGAGAACGGGTGCTGGTGCGGAGACCCAGCAGCACAGCTTCTATTTCTGCTCCCGACACTGAGCTGGAGGGTGACCTTCTGGAAGAGACTCCAGCTTTTTCAGGCCGGGACTAGGCTACTTTGTGGGGTCACAGCATAGCCTGGTATTTAAGAGAAGGGGACTGCTCCAGTTTGCTATGTGAAGGCAACCACACGCTTGCTCTCCTTTCTCCCTCCCTGCACCTTCCACTTGCATATCACTGAGGCTTTTTCATTTCCCTTCATAATGAAAACAAAAAAGGAGTGTTTTGTTAATGGGCACAGAACAGCCCGAGGCCATCAGTTGCTGAACTCTGTGGTGGATAAAAGCCCTTTCCACTGGGAGCCTTTCTGAAGGGAGCTGGTGCTCGTCAGAGAAAGCCCCATTTTGCATGCATGTGTCCGTCACAGCACTAAAACGTCCCCTCTTTGGGAACCTGTCCCCTCTGGCCACAGAGACCCGGGCCCAAAGGCTCTTAACTATTCATCTTCCCTGTACACAAGTAAAACATTTCCTTATTGACAGCCATCAGCTGACCTATTTTAGTCATCTGCTTTAGGAGGAGATTAACCTGAGTGTAAAAATATCTGCTTCTCTCCCCTGACTATAAGAGGGGTGAGAGTGGTTAGCTCAGCTGTATATATTTACTCTGCAGAAATATAAATTTAGGAGAGAAGGATCTCATCTTTGCTGACAGATTTACTACTGGGATGCTTTCGGCAAAGCGGCTAGCTGGTAGCACAGGCTGGACGTGAGCAGACTTTCAGTGGACGTGGTATGGGAATGGGTAAAAAAAAAAAAGACAGCCCTTCAGGCTTTCCATCTTCCCTTCTATTTCTTCACCAAAGACAACCTGAAAAGACTACTTATTTTAAAGAAACTTGCTGAGCTCAAACTGCGGCATGCAGTAAATCACAGCTTGGGCTAACCTGGCTTTTGGTACAGGGGATGAGGCTAACACGGGACCTGGCAATTTGGAGGAAGGACTGATGGCTGACAAGAGACCGAGGTGTCAGGAAGGAGCTGCCAGACTGGAAACTGAAATCAAAGTTTCGGCAGTGTCTTGCAGCTTTTTTTTTCTTTCTCCCAAAGCTGTAGGCAAGTCATTAATGTACTGCAGTAGCACTGGGAGGCTCTAATTGAACCTAGGGACCCATAACGACAGAGGCAATAAAAGCAGGTAATGAACCACTCTATCTTTGCTCAGAAGAGACTGTAATTGCTCTCTGCCTCCTTCATCCTCACCTGCAAAATGCAGGCAGAGGAGACCTACCTGCCTCACACCAGTATCATGAGAATGATTTCAGAAGCATTTATGAAATGCTTACAAGTCACAGAAACAGCCACCTTAGAAAACAACAGCCATTAAAAACCTGGCGTGTGAAGCAGTGGAGCAGTTTTTACCCATTTGTCCCATTTACAAATAATATCCCATTTACTGGTGGCATAAACCTGTGATCCACAGCTGGCGACTTTAAGCCCTCACTGTACTTTTGGGGGCATTATGGGCCAAGTAACGTCTTCGCAGGTTTGCACCCAAGGATCATGTGCAAGCTATAGATTCCTTAAGCCCATGAAGCAGAGAGTGTCTGCATGTTATTTTCCACTGCTGACAACTCAAATTGAATCACAGCTTTCCTGCAATCAGGCAGTTGCGCAGCCTTTAAATGTAGGATGTAATCTCCAGAGTGGGAAATACATGCTGATGCTTGTATCATCAGCAAAGCACCTGGATCTCCACACTGTTCCGCCACTACAGCATAGAGACCTCTTTTAGGCGAGGGGAAAAAATGCTGTTGAGTATCTCCACACTAGTTCCTCCCCCTGCTTGACCTTTTGTTTTCTTGAGCTCATGCCAGTCAAGCTTTTCCTCCTGAAAAACCTGCTGTGTGTGGGCCACCTCCCGATGAAGAGGCTGCCCACCAGGCAGGAGGCTTGCAAGCTTTCAGCCACGGCTGCTCAAGCAGCTACAGAAGATGCCGGCTGAGCCCCAGGGAAGCACTCCTAACAAATACAAAACCCAGTTTCGATAACCATGATCCTGCCTGCATGTTGGCCCTCCAGGCTGGGAGGGAGCCGAGCCCATAGCCATTGCAGCCCAGCTTTTGTGCTGACTACAAGCTGGACAGGGAAGACTTTTTTCAGGCATTTATTCTGACTTTTATTTTCTTCTCTATTATGAACCTAAGGGGAAAAAGTGACTGGCATCTGAACAGATGATCACAAAAAGTAGGAACTGACTGATCCAAACCCAGGCAGTGTTTCACAGGAAAATAATCGCACCCAGAGGATGGGATGGTAGCAAATGTTGCATTTTTAATGTATTTTTAAAATTCTCTTGGTGCAGACCTGAGTATACGTGATAAAGTCTTTGAAAAATTAATTAATGACAGTGACTACAAACTCCTAGGAGGAAACTAGCAGGTTCTCCAACTTTTTCTGGGAAGTCCTCAATGTATCATTGATGCAGGTGAAGGAAAACTGATTGATGTGACAATTTTGGGGGGCTTTTAGAAAGGGACCTTTTCACTTCTTTCACGCTAACAGGTACCATTTAGTTGGGAAACCTAACAAACAAGTGAGAAGCTAGGGCCATATTTATTGGTAAGTTCTGCTCAAGGACAGAGTCCCATAATAACACCTGTGGAAACATGATGCACACAGTCCAGGCTCAGGAGACCACTTTTTAAATTCTAAGCAGATTTCTCTTGAGAAAGGCTTCTTGGATTTCTGAAATACTCAAGTATTATAGTATTTCCTTTTAAGCACCACGTTCCTTCAATCTCCTGCCCTTTGGGAGCTCCAGGCTGCATTGCTCCACATTTTGTATGGGACTGAACACAAGAAATTTGTGAAGATGCTGACTGCACTGTCTGTTTAAAATGCTGGACTGAAGAGGTACCTATGTTCTTACAGATGTGTATTTGAAATGAGTACAGGCAAGCTGTACCACCTGTGAGATCACAGAAGTAATTATTGGTATAATCTACTCCACTCAGTGTAGGAGAAACAGCAAAGCTCCTATAAGATGCTTGCAGAAATAGTAAAGTTGTCTCTATACAAAAGAGCATTGCTGACTTCTTCATTAAGACTCCTTGAAAAAATGTGACTTCCAACATAAATAACTAATATAGGACCTAGAGGAAATACAACAGCTCGCTGCCAACATACATGTATGCAACACGTAACTGATCTACAGCAGCAACTGTTTCTTCTGAACAATGTATAACAGAGGTATCTAATCCTGAGCTGGCTACATAGAGAAAAATAGATTTCTAAGTTTCTCTGATCAAGGCAAAATGTACTTATCTACTTCTGAGTTAGTATTGCAGAGAAATAGGGACTTCTAAAATATGATTCATCTCATCCTTAGGCAGTAGTCAAAAATAGTTCTAATGAGCTGTACTACAAAAGTACTTACTTCCTTTCAGTGGCCATAAAGGGAGTCCAAACAACAAACTGATATAGTTGTCTATCTAAAATTGTCACAGACCCACCCTGTCCATGTTCCAATGTTTCACTATCAATGTAAGACTTTCAGTATGAGACAAACCACTCCGTTCATTCTGGAGCTGAGCATTTCCACATCCCAGAACTGAGAGGAGACACAGCAGATTTGGGCAAATCTTGTAGAGCCTAGTGGCTCTTGTGAATCCCTATGAATTTATGAGTGTGTTTCAGTCAACACAGTCCCATGACTAGTCATGTGTCCACAATTCCAAGGAATCTAAAGACAAATAACAGCAATTACTGTTAAGTGGTCTCCACCTTCTCCACTAATTTTAAGGCATATATGAAAAATTAGTTCAAGCTAGATGACTATGCTTTACTACCTAAATTTAAGTAAAATTAAAACGCAGGTCCAAGCCATTGTTTAGATTGCTATTGCCTGACACCACCACAAGCATCTCTTCCAGCATGTCTACAGACCCAGTCTTTAAACAACTTAAAATTAGCAGAGACAAATTACAGCTAAAGTGGTTGTTGGTAACCAGTGGGAATATGTGATAGGAGGAGGGAGCTGAGAAATGTATCAAATGTCAGAAATTTTAGTAATCAACTAGCTTTACCTTATTTTAGTCATTCAGGTTTCTACTGCAATGTAGGTATCTAAGTAAGAAGTGTAATGTAAATTTAAGAAAATGTAAACTTTAAGAAAATGTACAAGACTTTACCTGAGCAAGCAGCATACCTCCCTTGACTTCATGTAAAGCTTATGTAAACCACATAGAGGCCAAACTTTAAATGTCTATATTAAGTAACTTTTCCTTTAGATCACTAAATCTCAACCTAGTCTTAAACTTGGCCACTCTTAGCATTTCATAGAGAACCTCCCTGCTTCTCTCCATGTGCCATTTCCAAAAGCAGGCACCAACGCTTTCAACACACCTTATTGCCTATTTCAGCTTTCAGGAAAAGGCTCAGGAACCTTTTCTGGCCAGCTAATAAGGGCAAATAATAGAACAATTCTGCTTCTTCATTTGGGCCTGTGGCTCCAACACTCCCTGGGAACAACCTGTGAAAACCTACTGAAGAGTCATTTCCCTTTTCTTTCAGTCTCCTAAAATCAACATCTCTGTGTTCTTGGTTTGTTTGTTTTAATTATTTAATTATTTGTATACAAGCCTTTTATCCACACATTTTGAGACTTTTTTATCACACTTTACTAAAAAGGAATTTAAGTCTGTTTTGCAGATTCTGTTTTGAAGTTGTCCCTCCACACCTGCAGTTCTACAGCTTCACAAGTGTTAATGGGGGGAAGCACAAAATTGAGAAACTCCCTATAGGTGTCTTCACCTCAGATCCATCTCAGTTATTTCTGAGAATGATGAAGAAACTTCACCACCAGGGGGATTTTCTTAAAAAACTTTTTTGGAGAAATGGCTCAGCAGCTGTAGGTGCATGGATAGTTTGTAAACAGTGAGAGCTTTACTAGAGCTGTCTCACTGCTGCAATAAGATGCCTGGGATGCTGGTGAACCTCTTGCCCACTCATTACTCTGACTTCACCAGCCACCTTTGAGCAAAATAATTTGATCATGCCTTCTGCTATACAAATATCCTGTGCACTTTTTGTTATCAAAGACCACAGAGACACCATAACTCAGTATGAGCTGTTACAAAGGAAGATGTACACAAACTATGTTAAATTCTTTCTTCAGATACTACAGATTTTACTTAGCACTGTTTTCTCACAGTCTGCAATCTCTCTATTCGATCTACAACAATCAATCTTCTCCATCCACATGGCCAAATGAAATTCATCAGGAAAAAAAGCCAGGCCTGTTTTTCCACAGCACTGCTTGTGAGCTAGGGGATCTCATTATTTTCAGAATATTCATTAGAATCTCCACTTACTCTAAAAATAGTAGGATTTTTTTTTTTTTTTTTCAGTTGAGTGACTAGTGGGCAACAGATTCATGCATATATTTGTTCCACAACACAAGATAAACGTATGTACTCAGACACCACGCCTTCAAAAAGCAGTTGCCATAAATAGAGTCCACATTACAATATTTGACATTGTCAAAGCACCAGTTAATGTTCACTAATAGCAATTAACTAATTCATCTTCAGGGCAACCCTGCAAGCTAGGTAAAACTGATATAATTAACGCATGAGTAAAATGAGATTTAGGAGTTAAGTCAGTTGCCTGGGCAGAGGCCTTTGTGGTCGAGTGGATTAGACATCTGTCTCTCCAACCAAAGAAGTTGAGTCTAATCCTTTTTCTGACATTGATTTGCTGTGTGACCTTACGGAAAGTCAATTAACTTCTCTGCCTCAGCTGCCCTAGCGATAATGATGCTTACCTTCCCGGTGACACATGGGCGTTTGGAGACTGCACTGAACGATACTTTTAATGTACTCTTAAGGCCTATCAGTGGAAGAGGTGAAACGTTAAAGCTTCCTAGCTTTAACATCCTTGCTGTCTTATCTAATTCCTCCCTCCCACACCAAAAATAGCTTGAGGGCAAGAAGGAATTTCTTCAAGCTAAGACCCAGCTTGTGAAAACATGGCTGGCACCAGGAAGTGCCAGCAGATCTTATTTGGCCTACAAATTTACTAGAATACAGGTCAGTACTAGAAATACAACGGGAGTTTGGGGAGGGACTTTGTTGGGGAATGCAGTGATAGGACAAGGAACAATGGCTTTAAACTAAAAGAGAGATTTAGATTAGATCTTAAGAGGAAATTCTTCACTCAGAGGGTGGTGAGGCCCTGGCACAGGTTGCCCAGAGAAGCTGTGGATGCCCCATCCCTGGAGGTGTTCAAAGCCAGGCTGGATGGGGCTTTGGGCAGCCTGGTCTGGTGGGAGGTGTCCCTGCCCCCGTGATGGGGTGGTTGGAACTGGGTGGGCTTTAAGGTCCCTTCCAACCCAAACCTTTTTGTGATTCTATGAATTTTGTTTTGAACTTGCCCATGAAAGAAACTAGGAAGAAAAATGCCACGTTGCTGTGATGTGGCACACAGACTGCTCTGGCCATCCAAACCCAGCACCCCTGACTCAGAGTGAAGCTTCTTTGCAGAGCTTAGCTCTGAGAGGCTGTGCCCATGTACCATCCTCACCTTCCTGGTAGCTCTAAATAACATTCCTGTGGGATGATTTCTACAGGTAGCCTTAGTGCTAGCAGGGACACAAGCCCAGAGAGGAAGTACCTCTGTGTACACAGTGCCTGGAGTAGACCCCCTCGCCATGCTGCAGGCGTGGGCTGGCCACCTGCAAGCACTGGGGAACTGTACATCTAAAATCTGCTCTGTTAGTTCATTAGCAGCTGTCCTTGAGCTTCTGTCCTCTAGCCAGCATAGCATTTCATGACATGCCATAGGACATTTAGAGGTATTGCTTCTGCAGTTGGTGTTTGAACTGCCTGGCAGGTATCTAGGCTGGGGGTGTGTGCATGTAATTTTATACCTTTTTCTGTATGTGACCTTGCTTTGAATTATTTCTGCAAAATACAATGCTGCCTCAGCCTATAAAAATTCCTATATTCTAATACAGCAAAACCCAGTCAAACGGGACATAAGAAATCAACATTTACCTTTATATCTGTGAGCAAGATTAACACTCGTTCTCTTTAATATTGAAAGAAATGTCAGAGTTTTTTCCCTTTTGCCTGCTGAATTATAGCAAGCACAGCCAGAAAACTAATAACCTGCTGCCGTCTGTGATGACACACCGATGCTTCCTGGAATCCTTTCTCTTGTGCATCTGCCCTGCGCTGGCTGCTTTGTTCTGCTGTCCCGTGCTCCCCACCCACTGACCCGTTAGCATTCGTCTTTTCTCCACCCTCTCGGCTCTACTGATAATATGTTTAACATTTGCTTTGATGCTAGTCCTTGAGGCTTTTCAAAATCCTTCTTGGAAAGTACACCATTAAAAAGAAACCCTTTGGGGAAAGACGGGGAGGAAAGCTTAAGCAGAAAGTGCATGTGCTTGTGTATAACAAACTCCTCTGTGTTTGTCTTGCTGAAAGCTTGAAGATGGCTTAATGCAAACCTGCATTGCTGGAAATAGGGAATAAATACTGTGCTCTCCTAAAATACAGCTGGGCTAATTCAATAAACTCTGACTTGTTGGCTGCTACTTGTGCAAATATCTGCACATTACATTACAATAAAGTACTAATGAGCTGTCAGATCAATAATACAGATATTCCCAAAGCTGAAAGATTGATGATAGCTTGTCGCTATGTATTTGCTTACTGCTGAGACCACCAGTATGGACTAGCACGGGCCAAACGGCTCCATGCCAGAAACTGTGGAAGAAGTTAAAGATAACCTGAAGTAGCTTATAAAATTTACTCTGCAATTGTCTACTGAGTGTAGCACATAGCATGAATTGAAACCGTATTCAGCTTTCATGTGCCTAAAATAAGACTTTTCAGTGTTTTTCCTGTGGGATAAAATTACCAGTACAGTAAAGAACATGTAATACTAGGAAGGACATCTTATTTTTCTTTCTTTTTCCTCTAATTTTTTTTTCCAGTAGACTTTGTTTAACCCTACATACAAATAATCACACTTTCCTGTGCATTGCTTTTCCATGTTTAAGTTGGGAACGAAATGCGTGGTTTGCCTATAATTTTTTTTAAGTTGGATGTAAAGGAGTATGAGGTCTCTGGATCTTGAGATAAGTTAAAGTTGCCGAGGTAAACAGACACACTTGAACTTGCAGTGACCTTGCAAAATATTGGTGGCTGTTCAGACAAAACTGGATTGCAAGATGGAAGGGAAATCAGTTCATCTTAAGTTTGGTAATTTGGTAATCATTACTGTAAACAGTGTTTTTACTTCTTATTA
The DNA here is from genome assembly GCF_965140915.1 of Aythya marila. Lineage (NCBI taxonomy): Eukaryota > Metazoa > Chordata > Aves > Anseriformes > Anatidae > Aythya > Aythya marila. The sequence goes on along the minus strand of NC_139042.1, from coordinate 69,314,512 downwards.
TGATCACAAGAAGACAATGCATAGCCAGTATTAAACCAGTGCAGATATAGAAGATAAAGGCAAAGCTTAATCTTGGTAGGATTAGTGACTCTAAATTGATATGACTGAAAAAAACATTGAAAAATGCTGAAGCTAGGTAGCTTCAGGGACAAGCAAAATGCCTTGTCTGGTAATTTTCAAAAGTCTTTAGAGACACTGATTGCACCTGGAACCTCTGATTTGATTACTGAAATAAAAAATGCCTACTGTAGTAGCCTCATCTGTACTTTAATTAAGAGCTTTGTATTTAAATATAACCATCTGATCCCCTGAGGTTATTTTTAAAGTAAGCTTCTGGCAAGGCACCAGTATGGTAGATTAGAGGCTTGGAATTGAGGGAAAATCATCATTCAGCATACAGTTTAGAATAATGTGTGCATATATAGAGGTATATACAAAATCATGTAACAAGATACAGGTCTGGATTTATTAAAGCCAAATGGAGAGATATTTCTTCTTTTAATGTTCTTGTTCTCTTTTAATACATGCAACGTACATATTGCACTGCGGTCTGATTCATGTAAACACCGTAACGGCACAATCAATCTACACAAAAACTACAGCCATCACTTAGTTGTCTGCATCTACTACTACATCTCACGCCAGCCACTGAATGTGGTATGGGTACATCAGCTCGCAGTTTACCAGGAAGCACACCAGCATGAGCTGAACAGCAGCAGTGACAAATGAAGCACACTCATGGCAAGCGAGCAGTGAGAAGCAGTGGGGGTGGCAGACTGGGGGTGCCAAGGAGCAGTCTTAAAAGGGGAGGGTGAAGGAAGGGCAAAAGACTCATACAAGACACCGCCAAACATGAAAAGCCAGGTAGCAAGGCATTTTTCTGTATCTTATTTGAGAAAAGAACTTACAGCTTCCAAATTTTAATGGGCAAGCATGTGCATCCATGGGGAAATCTTCAAGCTGCATGGGACACTCAGCAGAGATGGTCAATCTGTGAGGAAGGAAAAGAAAACCTGTCATTTTTCATCGGCTCCTTCCCTCTAGGCCCTTTACGTGTGAGTGCTGACACAAGCAAGCTTTTCCTGATGGCTCCTGGTTCCTGCTGAAAGCACAGCAGCCCCCTGCTAACCTGAACAGGAGATAAACCAGGCAGAGAATGGTGCTTGTGGGCCTTATCTGGTGCTGCTCAGCCACACGGACTGGTTTTTATTTATGCAGGCCGTTTCAGTAAGATCACCCTTTCTTATTTGTACGTGCAGGAGCTCCTGTGCTGGAGCTTCTGCCACAGACCTCATTCTTATCTGCTTTGTGTAGGTACTACCACCAAACCAGGAGTCTGACTGCTGAGTAAAGCACTGGTACAGACACAAAGAAGCACTGACTTTTCCTATCAGAGCCATTGAAAAGGGCCTAGTAATTTAGTTCACCTTCCTTTACCCCAAATTCTCCTCATACAAAAGGGGCAATATTGCCTGCCTTCTGCAAAGCACTTTTGAACAAATGAAAACTGCTGTACATAAAATAAGCATAACTACATTTGTATGACAGACTGTATCATCTCCAATCTCCAAATACTTTTTCTGTTTGTTTGTTTGTTTTCTAAGTGAAAAAAATTCTGCCTGGCTATGTGCTTACTGCTGTGTATTACCATAGTGAAATGGATATTCTGGATACTCCCACCAAGCTAAGCATATAGTACTGGAGTTAGTTTCTGTGCAAGTCATGTGGTATGGGGGCAATCCACTTCAGTTCAACATCCTGTGAAGTACTGTCAGGAAAACACGACTGGGACAGCCCTGCCACTATGTGGGAACTCGAGCTATAGTAGACATATGGGAAGAAGAGGAAAAACCCTTAGAAAAAGCAGACACATCCCATGGATGTTCTGCTTGATACGCAGATCGAGCTGAATGCAAATAAAAGTCTGAGGTACATTTCTGAGCACTGCAATATATCAGTTATACCTATACCAAATATATCAACAGAGCCAAAGCTGAGTTCACTAGGTGTATGCAGCATATAGCACAATGAAAATCTATTTTTAATTAGGCCATTTTGATATTTGCTTGGTACAAATGGTTTGCTTGGGATGGTGAAGACACAAATCTCATTTTACATTATGAATACCCATATGCCTTTCTCACATAATGCAGCTATCCCATCTCAGAGGTGACAGAGCAGAGACAAAGCACCAAGGACTGCCTTGTGCTGGGGTAATGCAGGGCTCTGTTGGAGGGGAGCCCTGGTTCCTTACCAAGCTGCTTCCCCATGGAACAAATCTCTGCAAAGAAATCCACAACATCCTACTACCAGCACATAGAAGTACCCTTTCATATCACAGTAGAGCCATGTAGCCAGACTGCCTAGCTATATGCCCTCAGTGCTACCACACCAAAGCGAGTACTCTTGCTATGAGAACTCCTATCCAAAAGGACCATAAAGTGTGACAATCTGTCTGTGTACAGATGGCACAGCGCTTAGACAGTCCAATTCAATACAACACAATGATGCCTTACTGGGGCACTCAGGCTACATGGACAATAAATTGGGGGAAACAGCTCCACTCACTGCCAACACACAGAAATTCTGGAGCTTTACCAGCAGCTGGAAATGACAAAAATAAGCACACAGAAATGTAATAGTATCGTTGGCTAGGGATCATATTATGAGGATGATCTGGGAAACAGGGAAGGAAAAAGGCAAACTGCAAACAGTAATAGAAGATATAAAGATAATAAACCATATAAAGCAAAAAATGTCCAGCTCAGAACAGAGATAATGTATCATTTTGTAAGAACAGACAGGAAGCCTACAATATAGAAAAGAAGTAACTGAGGCCTGAGATACCTGCCCTTAGGCAAACCTGCTCTTGGAATTTATTTTTATAAAAGAAATTTCAAAATCACTAAAATATGGAGTTGTCTGCAGAGGAGACTGCCCTTGGGCACCAGAGCGAGCAAAGCCAGTCACTGAGAGTGCAACATGGATGAATTTAACAATCTGGTGCTAGCAGCATCCTGTCCAGAACCTGCATGCTTTTCATAAAAATTAATCTAACTGGTACCTGAAAGGCAGCCTGCAACCCTTCCTATGCATTGATATATCTTCTGTATTAAGTATTGCAAATTTAATTTCCTTGATAAGTTCAGAAACCTTGCTCTAAGATAAAGCTGACATGTTTTACTGCAGTACACCTCCTCTCTCTTCGTCTACCAATGGTTATAGTAAGTTGTTTCATAGAACCACAGAATGGTTTGGGTTGGAAGGGACTTTAAAGATTGCCCAGTTCCAACCCCCCCCTACCAGGGGCAGGGACACCTCCCACTAGACCAGGTTGCTCAAAGCCCCATACAGCCTGACCTTGAACACCTCAAGGCTGCAGCTTCATAACACTTACAGTACTTCCCATCTTCAAACATCAAAGGAAAGGATCCCTATATCCATCTTACCAACAGAGCATCTGTGGAATCATGAAGCTAAGTGAAGGAAGATTCAATTCAGAATCATGAATAAGACCTTCTGTTTCATCTGAATGTCTTAGGAATTACAACTTGCTGCCTGAATCTCTGGGAAAAAAAAAAAATAGTCTTATGTATAATGAGGAAGGCTGTTGACATTCCTGAACTGTAATTGTGGAGAAGTGAAGGTGAGGTGCAAAGAGAATGTGACCTAGTGGAATTCAATTACCTCTGCCCCCACCCCCCCCAAAAAAAATTATATATATACATATATATATATATATCTGCCTATATTAAATGAAAGGGTATCAACTACAGCTTTAAGGAACTGTACTGCCAGAACTTGTCTCAGAAGCTGCAATATATCTCAGGTACCAGGGCTACTCTTCTGCCCTCTCTGAAGTCCCCAACCCACCAAAGGCAGCACATTCGTTAGGATGACACCTGGTACTATCTCCTGGGTCTAGCCCAGGTGTAAGGAGAAACGAGTTTAGCAGCTGCAAATGCACTTGGTTACAGCCTTTCCTTTTGTTGCATGGATTCTTTGAAAGAAGTTCCTTTCACTGGTTCTCTCTGATATCTGCATGTTTCTTTCCCTTTCCCATGACTCCAACCTAGGACCACTCCTAATCTGGCCATCTTGAGCAAAAGAGCTGGCTATGCCTGTTATATGCTAATCCTAGGAGCACACAGCTGAATCTCTTATGTACTTTTAAAATGTTTGGTGAACACTCCCCTGGTTACCTCTTACACAGTGTGCACTGCTTGATGCTGGTGCAGGGTCTTGTAAAGGGGAACACAACAGAAACCTTGACTGTGCATTCTGATATATTGCGTAAATGTCACCACCGTAAATTTTTGCACAGCACTCTACGCCCAATGATAGTCATTTTTCATTGAAGTGTGAGGACCTGAAAAACAGCCCCACTGTTTGACTGTGGCCAAAATTGACTTCTGGTTCAAAGAGACTAGATTTTCAACTGCATGCAGGAAAAAAGAAGCTGCACAGCAGCCATCTGTCATGGTCTCAGGGCTGGAAGCGCGGGTCACTGCATAAAGATTTGCTCTTAGGTGCAGAGTACAAAGTACAAATTCAGATAATAGCTCCAAGAATCACAAAGAAACTGGTGTCCAGGTCTGCTCCTTCAAATATCAGCTGGGGTGATATTTGCACACTTCTTTTAGCATTGCGTCACAGGTTACGTACATTTTGCATATCCCATCTTACACAGCTGATTACAACACAGCTACTCCCAGTTTGCAGCTATTGCAGGAAGAGAAAGGAAATCTTGACATGCAAATATAAAACAGCCTTTGTATAATCCTTTTGACATGGTCACTGCAGAGTGACCTTACTGTGCAGTTACCTGAGCTAGAGGCAATCTCAAAACCAGGGTTTTTCTGTCACAGTATCAGCACTGTTCAAACTGCAGTCCTTTCAAACAGAAGCATTTAAAAGCTTCCCTCCTCCACTATCATTCTGTCTTAATAAAAGCTCTATGGGATTAGTTTCACTCAAACAGAGTTTTTGACAAGATTATAAGTAGCTGTTAAAGGTCCATTACAATGGGAGGATGAAACCCTGATTTTACTGAAGTTAAAGGTAAAATTCTCCCTGACATCAATGGGCCTGGTATTCACCCAAAATATGTAAGAAACCCTGGTTACAGCTGCTGATTTATTATTAACTACAAAATTTCACTTTCATAATGCTCCAAATACTTACACTGCTATTCAAAAGGTAATCATCCAGCAAAACCCTATAGCATACCTTTATTACCTGAGAAAAAAAGAAAAGTTGTCTACAAATTATTTAACATATTATTCATAATTGTAAATGAAACTTTCATCAAGCCTATATTATGTGTTGCCTTTACTTTAAGAACATAAAATGATCACCGATGTTCTGTTTCAACAAAGTACACTTCAGATGCATATAATGAATACCCTTCTAAGAAATATAGCAAGACTTCACAGCAAGACATCTTCAGTCCATAAAAGTCATCTTCAAACATTTCTTCTAGAGAATTAAGCATGCTGACTCTTTCATGAGGCCATTCCTTTTTAACAGGTGAGGGAAGAAGGAGGTGTGCGATGAGAGAATAAATGCAGATGCTTGGGACCCAGTCACCCACTGGGTGTGCTGCAAGGAGTTCCTTGGCAGAAGTCCTGGTGGCACAATGCACCCTGCCCCTCAAGACACTTTTACAGGGCACTTCAGGGCTCTCCTCGCTTATCCTGCAGTTGCCCGAGGGGGGCTGAAGGGCACAATACAGGTATTAAGGGATGGGGAGGAGAAGGACGAAGAAAGTTGAGGGATGCTGTCACATATTTCTCTCAATGCAAGGAGCATTACTCTTGGAAAAAGAGTTGGGAGATTGAGCAAAACCGTCATGTCTCTGGCTCCCTGGAAGTGTAGAAAACACTTTCTGGAGTATTATCTGCAGCTGTCAGGCTACAGAGGTGACTGGTGAGGGCAGTCACCTGCTTGGAGAGCTAGCAGACAGCCATGGCAACCTGCTTTTTCTTATCAGCTACTAGGTCTAGTATGCAAACAAATAAAGAGAGAGATTTAGGAGGAGAAAGCAGAAAGACAGAGTTACCAGTGGCTTTTAGAAGTAGTTAAAGCAAGTGTTAAATAATTGAAGAGTTACTGATGAAGGTGATGCGTTGCAGTTGTGACTTGTTGGCTTAGGGGTACTGGAGTCAGGGCGATATGAGGCTCTCCTGCCTGTCTGCCTTAGCCCCCAGACCAGCTCAGTCTTCTGAGTTCCTTGCTTTTGTGCACTGGCCTTGCCTCCAATTAAAGGAAACATTTTAATGCTTTGCTTTGGCCCTGCCTATGCTGGCAACCAGTTACTACTGTGGGGCTCAGGCCAGAATTGATGCAGAGGAGCCAAAATGCCCTGCCCATCATGAAGCTAGCCACAACTATTTTCCTTAGAAAAGGCAAAATGTTTACTTGAAACCCATCTCAAAACTACCTCAGCTTCTCCCAGGAATGCCAAAACAGAGTTAGGTGGATTCAGCCTTACCCAAGACACACCTCATCCAAAACAGCTGGCTGGTTCTCTGCAAAGAGAGACTTCGCTGTTGGGACAGACCCTTCTGCTGGAGGGTCTCCAGAAGCTTCCCCAGGTGCCTACTCCAACGGGACCTCAGCAGAACAGTTCATGCCTTGGTGGCATCTCTGGTACACACCCTTGTTCACTCACATGGATAACAGAAAAATAAAGATTTTTTTTTTTAGACTGAGTTGATTGACAATTGATTACTCTCAGTATTTCAAACACCACCATGCTCACAAAGCTCCATCATCACGTTGGATAAGTGGCCAAAGGAGGATTCAAAGCCTTGTTCTGCCCCTCTTTGTGGGACATGAAGGCAGTTTTTATTTATAATGCTGTTTGTACACTCACTTCCTTGGGATCACCATGTAAAATGACCACAGAACAGAAATTAAAGCATTGAGCTGGAGTGAGGAGATCTGCAGAAACTTCAGTCTTGGCTTATTTCTCTTTCTTAATCACTCTGCCAAGATACTACCCTTTCCCAACTTTTCTGTGTTGCAGAAATGTATTATGTTTATGTGACACTGAAATGTACTTTGGAAATGCCAAAGAGCACAGTCTATGGAAGACTAAGAACTCCAATTACTGATGTTTTTCTGAGCTGTGAATTCAGAGGCATGGTGTACTTGGCAGCAAAACTCATTTTAAGTGAACCAAACCCTTAGCATAGCTTATGCAGATGTGTGAGAACAAGTCTTTAATTGTCTACATTAACTGTGCTGAAGATTAGGTTATCCTGAGATGGTCTGAGGTGGATGGGATTGATTTCAAAAACTGTGCCACTACAGGAACAACCTCCCTGAACACAGAATACCTTGACACATCCTGAGCACACTCGTTAATGGGGGCAAGGAGAGATGTTCAGCCTCTACACACAGGATGTTCTTAGAAAGGCAGTGAAACAACCCATAGGGCACTTAAATTATCTGATTTTGATGGTGATTTGGGAAGATACAGAAACAACTGTGGGGATCGTGGAAAGATATAGACTTTTATCATGGGGATTGGTCTATTCTCCCACGTGCCTGATGACAGGACGAGGGGAAATGGGCTAAAGTTGTGCCAGGGGAGGTTTAGGTTGGATATTAGGAAGAACTTCTTTACTGAAAGGGTTGTTAGGCATTGTAATGGGCTGCCCAGGGAAGTGGTGGAGTCACCATCCCTGGAGGTATTTAAAAGACGTTTAGATGTAGAGCTTAGGGATATGGTTTAGTGGAGGACTTGTTAGTGTTAGGTTAGAGGTTGGAGTCGGTGATCTTGGAGGTCTCTTCCAACCTAATTGTAAAATGTGATTCTGTGAATCACATTTCCAACTCCTGGCAAAAGTTTATAGTAGTGGTAATACCTTTCATTCTACAGTATTTAATCAATATGGGTAAAAACAGTGAACGGAGCACTGAATTTATGCTTATGTATCCTTGCCATGCAAATCCAAGAGCAAAATAACTCTCTCTGAAATAAATCTATTTTTATCAGATTAACTCGTGCAGTCAAAAAAAACACAAGCTTTTGGGCAGTTAAGACCTTCATTAGGTTCTCTGTCTACAAACCTTACTTTCCTAGAGAAACTTTAGACCTATATGGCTGTACTATAAACGCATAGTGCAGTATCACATCTAGTTGATAGTTTCAGTTAAAAGGCTCTCCAAATGTTTCTCCCTTTTGGTCCCCTATATATGATGAACACTCATTGACACTCCATGAAGACAGCCTTCACATCTCTCCCCTGCAGTAGCTTGTATTTTTACTTAATTCTTGAATTTATAATAATAATAATAATAATAATAGTCAACATCATCATCATCATCTAGCTGGTGCTAGCAATACCAATAGCTCATGTCATTTTTGATATAGGTATAATGGTAAATAGGGAAATATCTCAACCAGCCCACACTTCACTATACCATATTGTCCCAAGTCTACATGCTACATGTCTCAACCATGATCACCTAACCAACGTGGCCAGTGGCAGCAGTGTCCGGAGTCACAACAGGGGTCATCTGAGCCTTGTTTTCAGTGTGAGAAGACCCAAGTACACGAGCAACAAGGGAGCACAGAAAGCTCCAGCACATGCCATAGGAAATGGAGGCTAAGGACTGTGATGGATGCAGCACAATGCACCTGCCCTCCAGTTTTGATGCTGCCAATTAAACAATTTGATCAGCACAGATTTTCTGACTGGCCAAAGGGGCTTTTGTTCCTCCATTTCTGTCTGTCAATGTGGCACACAGCCCCCCTTTGGATGAGTGCCACTTGGCTGCACAGCCATCCTTCCTCCCCATTCATACAGCCTTTATATTTGTACAGATAGGCACAAAACCACATGCAGAATTTCCTATAGAAAAAATAAATAAATAAAGCAAAATGGATTTATAAAGTAATAACGGGTGGGGGGGACCAGATGGGCAGTACCAGCTTGTTTGGACTCTCTTACATCAAGACTGGGATGCACATGGTAGGATGGGTAGAAGGGTTTTTGATTTGGCAGCCCTAAACAAAAAGCTGAAATCCTTGATTATTTTCCATGGTTCGGATGAACGATCTAGAGTTCCAAAACATTACATTACAGTTTCCTTTCAGCAACACACATATGACCCCAGACTCCACTTATTCACTTCACATCTCTACGTCCACCTCCCAGGCCCCTCTCATCAAGATCTCTTGTCTTCTGAGTATGTTCCTCCACACTTCTGTGTGAAAGGGGCACACATCAAGTGATTTGATGATCTGCTCTTTCGCTTGGAAACACATGATCTTTACCCTGCTCGTTCACACAGAAACACATGCATATGCATGTACACATGCACCACAGAAAAAGGCCAGCTCAGTGACACCTTCAGAAGTGACAGTAAAGCAAGAGCAGGTAAAACGGTAAAAGACATAATTCTACTATGTTCCAGCACTGGACTTTGCAAATGTAGAGATGGCATTTTGAGTTTTATTGATAATGAAATCAATTTGCATAGTTAATGTTTTTAAGATGCACAGTTTGTAGCAGAAACATAGTAGGTGTTTATTATTTTGACTGAAGAGCGTTTCTTTATTTTCCTGACCTTTTAGATGAATCTCTAAGCCAGAACACAGCATTTTTACATGGACAAGACATATGACAAGTTCATTAGCCACTGAAAAGAAGACTGTGGAGCAATCAGACATCCTCATGAAGTCTGAACTGAGCCTTCTAAATAGCCCAGGGTGTTATCTCCCCTTCTGGTCTCCAAGTTCCCTGGCTCAAATTCCTGACAAGAGTATACAAAGGGAAGGCCACCCTTACTTACAGAAATTCTTCCTAGGTTTTTACATTGGGTATAATGCATATAAAGGACACAACCTCTGGACTTTAGCTAGAACCTGGTGAAAAAAAAAGTCACTTCATAATTTAGAGCAGTTGGATAGAAACAACAGTTCAGAAATTTTTTAAATACATAAATATAATTGTAATATATATTTGTTCATATATTTTCTGGAACTTTTAATTAACAGCAGTGAACAGAGTAGTCAGGCTGAACATCATCATAAGATGTGTTAACATAATAAGACCTCTTAGAAAGTAGCTGAGATCTCCAAAGGTAATGTCTTAAGAGCAGGTAACATGCTGCCAGTGGTACAGACTACCAGTTAAATGACAGACAAGCCATATATATTTCTTCACCCAGACTGCCATACCAAGACACTTTCCTGTAGGAAGGCTGAAGAAGACAAGTGGAAAGGAATGGCATAGGACAACAAAGACTATTCCTACCCAAAAAGAAACTAGGAACCATTCTGTTGCATGACTTTACTCCACTACACGTTAGCAATATGATGAAACCTTCAGAGAAGGGCAAATTACCATGAATTTCCTACAGGGTAATAACATGCCTGTGTTATAACATGCTTTAGGAGTAATCTCTCACTCCACCATGAAGTGTTCATCTGCTCAGATGTTTCTGAAGCATGTTAGAGCAGCATGTTAGACCTCAGATGCCTACACCACAACCTGTATCACTTCTGATTTATTTCCCAGTGACCGTCAGATACTCTCCTCAAAATCCTTCCACACCCATTTCCTACAAAGCCTTATCCCATGCAAGCCCTCAAATGCATCTTCTCAATCCCCAGCTCTTGGCTCAGCCATGGGTTCCTGGCCCACACCAGCACCTAGCTAGCCTCTGGCATCCGTCACCACACAGCCTTTTCCTCACCAACAAAATTCTTACCTAATAGACACCACAAGGGTTTTTCCCTTCATCAAAACTACCAAAGGCAGGATTGCGATTTATAGGGGTTTCTTTTACTCTTCCTATGGTGCATTGTAAAAGTGCAGGAGTGAAACCAATTTAAGTGCACTCACAAGTGCTGTACTTGCACAGCCTTGGGCTTTGTGTTGCATGGAAAGGAAACAGTGAAAGTCCTCCACAACACCGCTGGAGGGCCAGTTGCTGCTCAGAACATTCCACAGCCTTTAGTGGCTTGCACACCAGCAATCTCCAGTCTACATGAGTATGGGAGCAGAAACCCCCTATGGAAGTAAGTAAATGGGATAGGATTTGTGTCACTAGTCGTTGGTACCAATAGCAACAGTAGCATCCCTAGGTTCTTCTTTCTGCCATTGTGAAAAAAAAAATAACAGGAACCCCCGTCAGCGTAACTGGAGAGAAATAAGCATCCTTCATACTGAAGTAGACATCTACAATAATGCAGACAACCAACTTCTTAAAATATTCCCTCCCTTGAACTGGGAGCAATTATGAGCCAAGAGGCTCAGCTGCAGCCATCAGCGTTACAGATGAATGAAATTAGCTGAGGTGAATCCCACCCATACGGCCTGGTATACTCCACCACTGTGTATTACAGATCACTCATTGGCAGGCTACTGCTTCAGCACAAGCATAAATGCACTTCTGGGGATGGTATTTCCAATTAGGCAGATGAAGATTTTAATTTCAGTTTAAGTGAACCAACTAGGGAGTTCACTGCAATGTTTTGCTCCCCTGGTGATAAAAAAGATAGAGTAGCCAAAACAATTCTTCAACATCTAAGAGGTACTTCTGAAGCCCTGAACATAACCTGGGACCTGTCCACACATTTGGGCAAAGAGAGAGTCACCAATGCAGCTGTGCTTTCCTGCTAGCAGCAGCAAACGGTACTTGGCCTAGTTCATTTTTATAAAATGGGAACATGACTGAAATTGTACCATCTCACCTCAACAGAAAGATAGGTCTGCATCAGTGCTCAGTGCTGAGCTGAAACTAAAGGTGGATCTTTTGTAACCCCTCAAAGTCCAGCCAAACATCTCCCTCATCCAAAGAAGGGCTGGCCCTGGTTTGGGTTTTGTCTTTTAATCAATTTTACCCTTGCTGTGAGAGTTCCTGTCTTTGTGATAGAGATCTCTGCAGGGCTCTGCCCACTTTTATTACCAGCAGAATAGGCTATTGTCATGCACTCTGCATAGGGACTATATTTGGGCAGGTAATAATTGCCCTTTTTGATTGTATTACACCACAGTCTCCTCTGATGCCTTTCCCTCCCTGTGGATAATTCCAGCTCTGGATTTTTCAAAACAACAAATCTTGGTTCCATAAAGGACAACTTTTGAGAAATGGGGCAACGTGCAATAAAATCAGAGAAACTGGAACCAATAGGCCTGGTGTTAAAACAAGAATCCTGCTAATACGCTGTCCTCAGGGAAGGGCCTTTCACTTTGTATATCCCTGTTTCTCTTGCTCTGTCAAAATGTGAATTGATGAAAAGCAACTGAGAGTCCTTGGCACCACAGCAGTTTTTTACCACTCTGTAAGATGCAGCCCAAAGTGAAGAAATATTATTTTTTTTTTTTTCTTCCAGCTTCAGGCTTTTTGAAGCTTGAATATGAAAGAAGAGGCAGAAAGCAGCAAGTCTTTAACACAGTGAAAGGAAATGTGTGTTTGTATGGTTTGATAGCTCCTAATTAGTTTTGTAATATTTATACAATGCCCAAAGCATTGCCAGATCCCTTTCTGTAAAAAATAAATGGATGCATAAATGAAATCTTCCCTCTGAAATGAGAACAACACACACAAATTGAACAGAAATGTTCCCGTCCAGATAGCTGGCTGATTGAAAATTAACATCTCTTTTTAAAGTGTAAATTTGCTGGTCACTCCTCACTCAGGGCCACACAAGCAAATCTGCATCTGGGAAAGGGCGCCTTCTGGCACTGACAGCACTTACAAACCCACACATTTCTCATAGAATAATTTTCCCTTAAAAAAAGAAGAAAACAAGAACAAGCAAACAAAACCTGGCTTTCCCAATCAAAACCTTGAAAACAGCAGTGCGTCTTCCAGTTAATTGGCTTTATTGTCAATAGCTCTACAGTTTGAAATGGTTAGCTTGCTAATGAAGTGTTTCATATAGGAGCAGACCGTGTGCTAACATGCACCAAGAACACATGTACACTTGCACTTGCAGTTTTAACGCTCAGTGCTAATGTTAAGAAACTCGATTTTCAGCACGGTTAAACCAGTGCATCAGCTACAGAGCACCCAGCAGCGTGGTGATGCTGCCACCAAGTGGACGGCTAATCTACACACTGCAAAACAGTAAATGTCTTCCATGAATGAACGTAAATTAAAATCTTTCGTATTTTGGGCCTGTACGAAAGATTTTGGAGTTTCTTAACAACGTACTGACAAATATCTTCTTCTCCCAAGCTGATACAAAACGTGTTTGCAGGTTAATGCTACATGTTTAACTGCAAACACTCTCATATTCTCAGATTTTCAGTCGTCATAATACGGGGGAAATCCGTACTTCACACATATGACCAGGTGACATTTAAAATCCCAAATTCCAGAAGATTTCTGGCTACCCAGAGGTAAGAAAGGTGGTATGGGGCTCTCTTCAGAAAGTGATGACACAAAAAGATTGCTCAGTACACAGAAGCTGTGAGAAACCCATCTAAAAACTGCCTATGAAGTACTCTCCAAAAGTTCAAGTGCGATCCAAAAGCTTAGTTCTAGTGAGCGTGCTCTACCTCATATAATTTCTGGCAGTAAAGGCAGTCTGGCAGCACTTGGTAGCACTTTTTCCAGCATTTTACAGCAAAGTTTATCAAAGCTTTTATCTTTATAGTCATTCCCTGCTGAGTAAAAAAAAGGCTGCTCACTGAGACATTTGAGTTCTATTAGCCTGAAAAGGCTACTTAAATCACAGTCCTTGAAATAGAATAGTTTTAAGGAACACATGAGCTTTATGCCTTTTACAGCATTTATTTCTTAACTAAGATATACTAAATAATTTCTGAGTATTTGAAGGGAAAGGGGAATCTCTCACTCTTTTTTTTTTTTTTTTTTTCCCTCCATTTACAAAGCTATTTTCTATACAGATCAGTGAAATATGAAGCACATTTACTAGTGCTTTTTTACCACAGTGCTCTTACTGAAAATAAATAAATAAATAATGAAAATGGAGCTGCAGACAATGCTCCCCTCTAGGGGCGGAAAAAGAATTTGCAACACTTACTTCAGCAGTGTATCATTTGTAAACCACATTATCGAAATAAAACAAATAAGGCCCACCAAATCAAAACCAATCAGAATTATTAAGCTATTCCCTACAGAGAATATTGCTGCCTACAAAATCTATCTAAAGAGCATATTGTGTTCTTATATTCAGGCAGAAGAGTTTTAATAACGCACATTATAGAAGCCTCTTTATTACATTTCCCCAGCAAAATACATCCCATCAACTTCCGACCCAGACAACATATCATCAAATGCAATATGCAAAGAATTCATTTTTTCTTTGTAAGTAAACACATTTATCATGAAAATATATGTACTGACAAGTGCTAAAGCTGGAAGTTTGCTCCACTGATCAAACCGGGTATATTTGGAAGTCAAATAAGATGGAAGGTCAGCATTGGCTCGGCTGCTTTCCTCCTCTTCATTCAGGCAGCCAGATGCGAGGTTGCAAAAGCAATTCCGGCATCGCTGTCAATGACAGAGGGTCCGATCCTCCCTGCACAGATTACTCCTACGTACAGTCTGGGAAGCTCGCGATTCCTCCTTGGAAACAAGGGGAATGCAGAGCTAATGGAGGACTGTCTCCACATCCCCAAATTCTGAGGACCAAGCAAGCCTGGTGGGAGCTGTGGGACATGAAGTACATGCCCCAGCTGGGACCCGCTACCTCCAACCAGCACACCACCACCAGGACGAGAAGTTTTGCCCCAAAAAATCCCCACGGCACCTATCTTCTTGGGGAAAGCCTCACTGGGTAGCGCTGATGAGCTGATACCTCCATGGGAACTTGTGCAGGGCTGGAAGTGGCTGGAGGGGGCTGAGTGAAGGTCATAGACACCACAGTGTGGGTCAGGATGGGCTTCTCCAACCACCTTGTGGCACTGCATCCACTGCTCCCACTGCTGCAGTGTCCTTTGTGAAAGACTGAGACCCCTGAGGTAGCACAGCTCTGTGCACCTTACAAAAACAGTCCCTTGGCTTGGGCTTGAACAGAATAGGATATACACTCTTTTATTTTTAAAGTTATTACTTGCAATAGTGGAAAGAAAGCTATTTAAAAAGCTTTGCGCTCCATTTCTTATCACATACACCACGGTTAGTGGGAATTTATTTCCACACACATGCACACCCCCACACAATACTCTACAAAAACTATATATTTTTTTTAGGCTACAAAAGCATTCTGTGTCTTTCTGTAGTCTATAAATACATCAATTCCAAAGAGCCTTAGCCTAATGTTTTCAGAGAGTGAGTATCCATCCCACCTAACTGTACAAGTGCCTCCCAGAGGTGTAAGTAAGGCTGCTGCTGAAGTCCTCCCTTGTGACTGCTGCTGTCATCCGGGCTGTGCACCCAGGTTTCTTTTCTATGAATACCAGAGGAAAAGACACTGGGGGAGATGATGAGAAAGTCTGGGTCAAGCCCTAATTGCCCAACAAATCTGTGCTCTGCTGCATTTCTTTAACACTGCAGAACCCAGGGCTTTCCTCCCCAAAAAAATCATGCCAGCTGCAAATTTGACACACTGTGTAATGTTTTGCTCCGAGTTGACTGCTAGCCTGCTCTGGGCTTCACCAACACAAGTAATTTACACAGATCATCATGAATCTCTTCTGTGGCAGCCCCTGGTGTTGTATTAGGGCAGTCCTGGCAAGGCTGGCTTTAAGGCCAGCATTAGCTATAGTTATTTTCACTTTCATCCATCTAAACATATATGTGCTTATCCTCACATTATTTCAGGAGTTTATTATTGCTGAAAGCAATAACTTGGCAAAAAAGTGTGAGAAAGAACAGCGATACATATAGCCAGAGAAAATGAGGGGAAATTAGGTTCTTCTCCTTCTTGTAAACATTACCTCTACCATGTCTTAGCCTTTTTAGCACTAGAGCAGGTACAACAGTGACAGTCTAAAGCTGTAAGACATAAGGATACCTTAACTCTTCTAAATCTCTTTTCCTCTTTTCCTGTCAAGACAAGGGATTTAAGGCCAGGGCCAAATAATAAATAAATCAGGGCAGCAACACCTGAAATAAAACTGGGGATGCTCTAGGTGCCTGCATACAGAAGCATAATACCCCAAGCCCTGACAAGCCCAGACGGAGAGAGCTTGGGGCTCCCATAGAGCCAGCCCCACAGAACCAGACACAGCAGGACAGGAGCACTCAGATTTGCTGAAAACCCCCATTTCAAGGCACTTCAGCACTTAATGCCATGCTCCCAGCCTCTTTGATGGGTCTCAGACATCACTACATGCTCATATAAGACAAGCTTAGAATAGTTTTTTTCTTTCATCTCTTTTCAAGTGTTGTCCGTATGACTACACTCTCAGAGAAAGCCCTGTTGAAGATACAAGGCAGTCTTAATTACTACAGCCTAATTACTTTTAATGAGCAAATCGCTGTACACTGATGTGGGATTTAGCCCGAGAAGAACTTCAGACAATCCTCTAATGTTACTGATATTATATCTAATATCTAGGTTATGCAATAATGAATCTTGACAGTATCCTCTAATCAGATGAGGAGCACAACCCTGAAGAACTAAGATGCTGGTTTGCTTCTATGTCAGTGTAATGCACCAGCTTTGTTTTCAGGAAAATACTTGCTAGAACAGCTCCACAGTGCTTCTAACATACATTGTTTATCCCTAAGGTGATTCACCTTTTAGCACAATTAGCAAAATTGAAAAAGTAATAACAAAAGCTTCGAAGGTTCAGGATATACTACCCCAGAACAAGATGCCAATCTCTGGCCTTTGGGACAGTCCTCCTGCAATCAGCACTGCAGCTGCAAACACAAATAGTAAGAGAGAACAGATCTTCACAAAAAATGCTGGACTGAATCATCAAATCTGTTGAGAATATGCCTTCCATTTAATCAAAGGAAATATTTAAGCACCAGCAGTATTCAGAAGCTACAAATTAATTGGTACTTGGAGGCAGTGATTATGTTTTCCACTTTTCTTGATATTCACACAAATATGTGTGAAGGACTGGTTGCCTGGCTTTACTATGGGTGGGGGAAGTGGCATACCCCACCAGTATTTGCAGAGCTAGTTAGGAAACCACATCAGGAGAAATGAATCCAGGTTATTACCTCATGGTATACAGCAGAGTGCCGTCATCCTCAAGGCGCAGAAGTTTGTTTGGGGTTGTCATGTTGTGAGCAATAGACTTCTTGCCATTGTGGAAAAAAGTGTCTGGTGTCCAAATCTTGCTGGCGAGCAGATTGTTAAGGGGGAGGCGCTGCATAGGACCTTTGAATCGAAGTCTTTCATCTTTCCAGCTTTGTCGGAAAAAAACATCAATGGTATATTCCTGGCATAAAGAAACAACCGGGTTATGGCAGGGTCAGAACAGTAGTGATGGTTCTGAAAATGGCTTTAGCCCCGTAAATACAACTGAGCTGGGAGCCACATGCGAGAACTTACCATCTCTGTGTCTGACACGGGACCAAAACTGGTAACATAGATATCTGTTTTCACCTGTGTTATTCTCTCTGTAATAAATATAGGCTCTGAGTCAGTAATTGCTTTAAGATGCAATTCGTGCTTCTGATGCATTTCTCTTTTAACAACTTCTGAATCACTCCAAGATCCCCAAAAGATTGAAATTAAGAAGACATTTGAGGAGGAATTTCTTCCATGATCAAATGCAAACATCGACCTTTGAGAGCCCAGGCTCTTTCCTTATGATCAGTGGAAAGAAACAGGCCCTTCAAAGGTGCAATTCCCCTGACTGATAGCTTTCGATGCCTGCCACAGGATGAAACAAAGTGTGCCTTGGAAAGGCCTATTTCCTTCTGCTGAACTGGGTGATTTGCTCAATGGCAGACATCTACATTATAGATGTCCAAAGCTAGGTGAAATTAATTCCACCCTTAAGACCTTTAGGTCTTGCTGGCATCTTTTCAAACCGAGGACTAATTTAATTTAAGGGCAGAAATTTCAGAAGTTCGTTACGTAAGATAGGAGCATCGAGCCCTATTTTCAAGCATCTCTGCGTAAAGTGAGAGAAGAAGGAGAGAAAGGAACGAAAGCAATGTGTTGGTCTCACAAGAGGAAACGGTGGGGGTAGCCAGATTAAAAAAGGGCCAGGAAGAAACATAACAGATGGTTTACACATGGGAAGGAGATGAGAGAAATCTGGGGGAAAGAGAGCTGAGGGAGGGCTCAACAAGGTTAGGATGGCAAGTAACTATTCACATGTTACGGTTTTAAAATAGCTGCTGTAGAGGTTATCAAAATGACATATCAATAGAGATTTGCTGTAGCTGTCTAAACACGGATGGTTTGAGGTTCTGTTTTAAACAGATTTTTGTTGCTGGCATAATTTTATACATGCTGACCAGCTAAGGAACCCTGCGGCAACCTGCTAGCACCATGTCTCGCTCACCTTAAGAGAGAGAAAAGGAAACCAAAATGAATTCAATTACAGAAAGCATGCATCATGCATGCTCTTCTCATCCAACCTCAAAGGGTTGATGACTGAAATAAAGGGATGTCAGTGACCCCTATATGGAGCCCTGCTTGCCAGGAGACAAGTCTGATTTCTGGCCTGTCTCTCATCAAGGCTGCACCAAGTCCATACGTGAGGGTGGCAGGGGTCACTCTGTAGCACCATCACCCACACAGTTCACCGGCCACAGCCAACATGCCAGTCTACCTCCCAGTCCCGGGCGCAGCCGGTTGTCATAGCCATCCAGCAGACCATCCAAGATCCTGGTGAATATGGTAATGTTATCATTGGCGTCCTCTTTTCCTGGTGCTGTTGGCGTTTGCGAGAAGCTATTTCATGCAAAAGAAAAGAAACACGTCAAAAACTGCATCAATCTCAAGGGACCTCAAGGAAACTTCAAGATGAGAGCCTCCGAGCTTCCTGCCCTCTCCCCTCCCATTTCACCTCATCCTGGTTTTTCCCCGGCAATAGTTCTTCAGTCTTGGGAAACTGCATCAGCTCATGGTAGGGCTGGATGAGCAGCACGGATTTTCCTGGAGATGCTCCCTCAAGTCTGCCTGAAGGTACTATTTAATCCTTACACACCAAACACCTTCTCATTTCTACACGTTACGTAACTTATCCCCAGAACAAAGGACAAATTCTAACCTCATTTGAGGATTACAAACTCCCACTGCATCCAAAAATCCCACCCCAGCTATCACTGGGGTACCTGAAAGGAATACTGCAGCACCAAGACAACAATTCTTCATGCCTCCTCTCTCTTCTGCATAAATTATCCCCCACACACCTTGTAGTATGCAAATAACAACAACATGTAGTGGGCTTTGCTCCATATATTTGCACCAGATTTTTTTTTCTGCATTCAATCTGAACTCCTTTTTTTTTTTTTTTTTTTTTTTTTTAAGTGACTTATGGACAGATATATTTCAGAAAGGGTCCTTCAAGCCAGCAAAATACCACTGATTTTTTATTTTAAACTTGTCTGCTCAGGTATCTAAGGCTCAGACCTAGGAAGCTGGCTTACATAGAAGCACCCACAAGGATTCCCCAGCTTACAGCACTACTAAAACTTGCATTTTTAAATCCATTTCATTTTAATTTAAAGACACTCAGGAGAATCCCCTGCCTACTAATGCCTTTGCTTAACTAAAGAACAGATAAAAGACATGTAAGTTATCCATAAACAGGCTTCACTTGCAGCAAGCAATAAGACCCTCTTAAAATGGCAAGTTTTCTCAGACTTGGTGTTTATTCAGCTTTAAGTCTCTGCTGAAATCACCAAGAAATGTTCCATCTGTGAAAGAGGGCACATCACCCCACAGGTAGCCATACCCTACTTTATGCACCTGATCTCGGTGTGAACTAGTGACCCAGAGATAAAAAAGATAATAATCCTTGGTTATTTATCACCAATCCCCAGGGAAATAAATCTGCAAATAAACAGAGACTCTCCAAGCACTCCTCTGAATAGATTGCCTTGCAGAATGCCTGTAAAATATGCATGATACTTACCTAACAGAACAAGAATTATACGAAGAAAGATAAGTGACCTCAACCTGTACCTCCACAAGATTTACACTAATGCGACCTGGCTGATACCCATGCACTCAGCCTGGGCACAGTCTGGAAGTTTTATGGGCACAAGACCTGGCTCATGACAAGCTGCTGGTGGCCACATAACACCCCCTACACACTAGTCAAACCCAGTTTGGGGGACACACAGTCCTGTGTCTGCCCCCACTACATCTTGTGTGCTTCTGCTGGAAAAAGAAAGGATTGCAGAGCCTCTCAGGAAAGGGAGCAAGGCCAGGCTGGTCTGATTCCCAGAAATGCAGAAGCACATAGAAACTCCTGGCCAAGAGTGGTTCCTCACAGCATGGGTGAGGTTGGCAATGCTGCCACCCTCAACAAGCTCATCATGGGGAGAGCCTGAAGCCACCACAAAAGGACAAGCCACCACAGAAGGACTTTCCCCCTGTACTCAGCTCTGGTGAGGCCGCACCTCGAGTACTGTGTTCAGTTTTGGGCCCCTCCCTACAAGAAGGACATGGAGGTGCTTGAGCGGGTGCAGAGAAGGGCAACGAAGCTGGTGAGGGGCCTGGAGAACAAGTCCTACGAGGAGCGGCTGAGGGAGCTGGGCTTGTTCAGCCTGGAGAAGAGGAGGCTCAGGGGTGACCTTATCGCTCTCTATAGGTACCTCAAGGGAGGCTGTAGCGAGGTGGGGGTTGGCCTGTTCTCCCACGTGCCTGGTGACAGGATGAGGGGGAATGGGCTTAAGTTGAGCCAGGGGAGTTTTAGGTTAGATGTTAGGAAGAACTTCTTCACTGAAAGGGTTGTGAGGCACTGGAACAGGCTGCCCAGGGAAGTGGTGGAGTCACCATCCCTGGAAGTCTTCAAAAGACGTTTAGATGTAGAGCTTAGGGAAATGGTTTAGTGGGGACTGTTAGCGTTAGGTCAGAGGTTGGACTCGATGATCTTGAGGTCTCTTCCAACCTAGAAAATTCTGTGATTCTGTGATTCTGTGACATTCCCGTTGCTGCAGGCAAAAGTTCATCTGTGAATCTCACCCATTTTTTAGGCTGTCCTATCTCTCCATGGTCTGAAGATCAAACTAACGACCAGTTTTCTCTGTTGTGCAACAGTAAGGCAGATATGTTTGACTAAAATGATATGCAGTTAGTCCAGTGGATGCAAACTGATTAAAGAAACTTTATACATCCTGGCACATTGGGCCATCCAAAACAAAAGACTATATATATTTTTTGTCAGTTATAACCAAATGGATTCACTGCTTAGTAAAGGTGTTACATACACATGGTACCTTAACAAAAAGGGACAGGAGATGGAAGTCACACAGGTTCTTCCTATGCAGTTATCATAACTAAAGCTTAGGTAAAAGCACTACTTAAAACTTTTCTCAGTTTCTCTTTAGCCCATTTTCTTGAGAAAGAGACATGTGTCATGCTGTCTGCCTGTTCCGCCATATCAACATAGGAAGCCATTTCCATTTTCCAATCCATCTGACAAAGAAGCAGAGAGATCAAACTTCATTTCGTTCCCACAGGTTTCATGAGAAGCAGTGACTAGACAAGGGGAGAGAGATCTAAATTAGTGCCTCATTAAGTAAAAATGTGAGGTCAGCAGCCGCCTATTCCCTCTGGCTCGCTGACTGGGCCAGTCAGCATGCATGTAGCTCAAAAACAGCCTCAGCAAAACCAGCCCACCTCCTCCCTGCTAATTAAGAGATACGGAGGAGACTTGCAGGGTGATTAGGAAAGATACTGGGAGAAATAGACTGCAGAGGTAAAATGTAGGTATTGCAATGGGAGATGGGAACAAGAGATGCCAAATGTGGAGCTTGGGTTATTGTAAAACTACGGTGCTGAGGACGCAGCATACAGAGCTCCACTAGTTTCTCTGCTCTTGAAAAAAGCTTGTTATTTTTAGTGCTTACGTCTGAATTCAAAGCCAATTGAACTCAGAGGAAAGATTCCCATTGAACTATTTTTGGGGAGACAGGACAAAATATATCTAGTTCTCATAACCTCTCTTCTGCATCTAACATGAGTAATTGATGTTGCTTCTTTCTATCTTGGCTACACACATCTTTCCCCAGAACAGCATACACACCCCAAATACTGAAATACTTGTATAACCCCACAAGAAAAGCTAATTAATAGATGACAAAGATGGGGAAATGACTACCGTGAAGACTCATAAAAAGTCTGTACCTCATCTGCAAAACAGCAATCCAATTTAGATTTGGCAGATCACTTCACCCATACGTGAAAGACAAAGACGGCATCTGATGCTGAATTTTAGAGAAATGTCAGTATTATGTGAAGTTGCGTCTGTACATGGATTACTGTTTGCCATTAATGCAAATGTTATTTTTTATTTCATATAAAAGTTAGGGTGTTGTTTGAATTTCTGAGATTGCTGGTAAAACAGCAGTTCACATTTCAGTTTAAGTGCTGAGGTTGTCTTTTATGACATCAAAGCTTTAAGACTGGACTGTTAAAGTTGCACACATTGTTGAGTATTAGATATTATAGCTGTATGAATAATACAGCTATAAGAAAAGAGGTGATATCCTGAACCAGTTGTTTCCACGCATGTAAAGGTTATGTTTTATCAGCAAATTAGTAGGTAAACACATTATTGTCTTGCTGCAATCAAAAATGGTTTTGAAGGAGACATTTTCAGTTATGGAATATAAATAAACCTTGAAAAGAACCTTAGGAGATGCTAAGAAAATTCAAAGATAATTAAATTTAAAGCTCATTATTGAACATAAACTAAACCAACCAGGAATACTTCTCATTATATTTATTTAATACTGCAATTTCATGGTGACTCAAAAAATCAGAAGCTACAGAAAAGGCCATCAGTGTAAAATGTAATAACTCTCTAAAGATGCTCAACTACCTCTTCTGATGAGTTCATCGCTTACCATTTTAAACATTGTCTTTTTTGCTATCTAGTCAAAATTGTGACATGTTCTATTCATAACTCTGTTGTAATAAGAGGAAAATGTATTGTAGATATTTCATGATTTTCCTGAAACTTTAAAAAAAAAAAAAAATAAAAATAATAATAATAAAGTAAGACACACTAGAAAATAACTGAGGAATATTTTGCAATTGCAAACTTTTTTTATTATTATTATTTTTTTCCTCTCTCTCTTTCTCTCTCTCTCTTACAAGTAAAGTTTCCAAGAACTTGCTTTAATAGGATTGGGAATTATACCAGAACTTGAGACAAATTAACAGTTGGTAGAGAAAACAGTGGAGAATGCATTTGCACAGTTCTGGATGCTGTCAGCTGGACAGATATCAAAGGAAATATGTTTACTTTTCCGAGTGGGCTTCTTCCCATCCCTTTCTTACAGATTCTTCAGATCTAAAAATGCTGATACTTTGTGAATTTTAGCCCTGACAATTCATTTCTTTCACAACGGATTAGGATACAGGAAAGAGATGCCAGAAAATACTGAAACTTTAACAGTCCTTGCAGATGTTTTAAGAATAATTTCATTATTTTATTTACCAAGAGCAGTATTTCACTACCTGCTGGGAATAGGCAATTTTTGAGCAGTGTGACAAAAGCCTGCATCCCATAGAGCGGTATCCTATCACCCTCACCCCTCTTACCCCTTTATGTCCATTTCAGCATCCTGAGCTTCTCCCCAAGATGTTACACACCTCCCAGTACACCCTGCTTCCCCGAGCTGCTGAAATGCAGGCTGACAGAAAGGCAATACATGTGGGATGGCCTGCAGGTAGCACCTGCTACCTGGTCAGCCTGCTTAATGTTGGCAAGGTGGTGATGCTCAAACCACAGCTTTCTGCTCAGCAGAGGAATGAACCTCTTCCTGCCTTCCCTGTGCAGCAATTCCCTTGCTTTTCCAGTTGTGGGAACTGGCTGACGGGTTTCTGACATGTTTGCAAAGCTATCTGGAGGCATGGAGAAGGAAAGCAACACAGGATACAAAAAAAAAAAAAAAAAAAAAAAAAAAAAAAAGATGAGCACAACCATGTAAGCATATGATAATTTTCAGAAAATGAGTCTTAAAAATCCAAGGAAGAACTCCCCAGCATCTGTGACTACTCAGAAAGGCATAACCCATCAGAACAAACTGCTCAGGGTTGCAGAGACGAACTTGAAGCAAATGCCACAGCCTGAAGGAGAGGTATGTTTAGACTAAATAGCAGGATTATGTTCTCAGTGATAAGGACAGTGAGCTAGTGGGAAAGTATGTGAAACTACAGACCCGCTGCAGAGCAAATTCTCACCGCGCACAGAAAAGTGTTGCGTTGGCTAGAGCTACGTTTAATTGGGATCTTCTGTTTCCCGTGTTTCTACTATTATAAATATTATTAGCAGATGGTGACTGAACTGTGGTTACACCAACAACATCCGTCCCTGCTGGTTTAGGCTCTCGGACAGATTTCTGAAATCGCACTCCTAAAACGCAAGCGTGTGCAGGAACTGTCATCAGCTTGTCCCCAAAAATGTCCCCACATGCAGCCTGGGGCTTGTAAAAATGAGCCAAGGCGCAATGAGGCTGGTCAGCATGTGGCTGATCGTGTGCCACCTCATCCCTGGAACATCTCCCTGCTAACCAGCAGCCCATCACCCATCCTCAGGGCTGGGATGGGCAAGATGCTCAGCCCTGCCCCAGCACCCACAGCATCTGCCATGACAGGACCTTGCACAAACTGATTCCACCTGTGGGATGCTCGATCCCACAAACTCCACCTCACTACGTTGATCTTGCAGGGCATCAGTCTGAAGGGGGTGGAATCCAAACTATTTTGAATTTCCACTGACCTGCTGCCAGGAGAGCACCCACTTTCTGCCTGCTTTTGACAGTCTGATCCTTCAGACCTTGCAGGCATGAAACTGTGAGTGAGTTCAGTGCAACCCTTCACGTAAAACAGACAGAAGGAATCAGACTCCTGTCTCATCTGAAAACACCCCCCACAGTTATATTCGATATCTAATTATTGTCTAACCCTAATGTGAATTAACTTTTTTTTTTAGCCCTGAAGTGACCAGCTAGTTGGACCAGATTATCTTTGTAGGTGCTTTCCAACTGAACTATTCTACTCTACGCTATTCTAAATAGCTCACAATGGTCTGTAAGGTAAATATCTCCAAATATTTCAGTACTATATCGTAACTCATTAGATCATGATATAACTTGAGGCTGAAGTCACACAAGCTTGAAAAAGCCTTGACTCGTGGTGGATTCTATGCAGAAGTAGGGTCATAGAAAAATTACACCAATAGGGATAAGGGAATCATATGCTCTTCTCCTTCGACCTATATCCTTGAATCTTAATTCTATGATTTTTCCTTAAATAACTTCTACCAACCATGCCTACAGTCCTCCTCTACGGCCTACTGATGAGGATAACACTCAATAGTCATTCCACATTTATGTTAACCATTAATCACAGACTTTTGCTGAGATTTCTGAAGTAGCCTAGGAGACTGAGATACATAATTCCTGTTTATTTTACCAGGCATTGTGCATCAAAATCCCCAAAGGTGGCTTTAGCTAAGTCATCAAAAACTGTATTTATGATTTAATATAATCATGGAATGACTATGGAGGATCATACACAAATCTCTGCCTTCATCTATAAAGTTTTGCTGCATTTTGCTTTTTAATTTGTGGTCATTTAGCCAATCACTTTTGTTTAGCACATTGCTAAAAGCACTGAAACGTGGCAGTGCAATCCAAACACGGATGAAGCTAATAAAAAAGAATCTGGTAGCAACAGCAAGTATTATCAGTATTAAGTTCTGGATCGTAGCAGTTAATAAAGCAGCCTACATGTAAATTGTACCGTTCCGTCCTGAAGAGTCAGTCCCAAAGCACTTAGCAAATTACACTCTGAAACTGCTTCTGCTTCTGAAACAGAAGCGCTGGAGCATCCTCTGTCTTTTGAGCAGGGTCAAAATTCAGCCCTAAGGCAGCATGTGAATGGCGCAGTGGATTGGTGCTGCTTATCTCTGCAGGCCCTGACTACAATTATGAAATCAGAAAAATTGGGGGTGGGGGGGTGAGGGGTTGTTACGTGATGATCTTGTTGTAGTGCACGCCAGCTTTTTGACTAACTCACAGAAGACGAGTGTCCTACATTCCTGTAACTGTCCTGCTCTGGTTACCTGACAGGTTATGGGACACGATTCCCACCTGAAACTTCTGTTCATAATTTATTTGGGAGTCAAAAGGGAGAGTTAAGCCTCTTTTTTTGCAGTCTCTATTCTTCTGTTCAATGAGCAATGCAGAAGGTAGACAACCCCCCCACCAAAAAGGTTGTGCCAAACTAGTGCAGTTAACACCTTCTGTAGGGATAAGGGCAGTCAGAAAGGACTTGAGGCAACAGTCCTCAAGATGTCCTCAGTGTGGTAATACTTGGTTATACCCCTACCATGTCAAGACAAGTTCAACACCAGTTCCACACCACCTAAGCCCTCTTCATTTCCATCAAGAAGTCCAGTGAGGGTTTTGCCCTAGGCCATAGTGAAAGCAGGACTGAGCTTTTCCAAGGTGAATAAAGCAGACTGCAGCAATTTACCTTCCCTGTGGGTGCAGGTCTGCAGCTGTTCATACATGGCACTATGGTCACAGCTTTCTGTGCACCTACTTAAGACACACACTAAAGACAGGGCTGAGTCTTGCTTACAGTACAGAGAGTTGTCATTCAAGGTTTGGTCTTCTAGTTCCAATCTGGAAAAAAATACTTTGATTGAAATAAGAAGCTAATTTGCATCTCCATTTTGTACCTTCTTTTAGCAAAGAAGTGATGGGTATGCTTGTGAATCAGCACACTGGGAGGATTTTTCTTTTTTTTTTTTTTTTTTTTTACTTTTTTCTGGTGAAATCATAAATAATTGTTCTCCTCCACAAAAAAAGAATCAACCTACGTTTCCAGAGCACTTGCTAAATGTTTCTTCGGGGTTCAGTGGCATAGTCTGATCTTGGAAAGTTCCGAAGATATCTCATTTTAGGGAAAACATGTAAATAGGGTTTTTCTGTTTGTTTTGTGGGTGTGTTTTGAAGAACTACAGTAGGAGTACTTCTTCAATACAGTTTTAAAAATCTCACAATCAAGAAAGCACCCAAAGCAAAAAATGAGGAAGCAGAATTCCTTGCTATGCACCTCAGGGAAATGTAATTTCTAATTACTCTAGCAAGTTTCAAATTCAGCTGTCCTCCTGAGCGGCCACAATCTTACTCACTAAGAAGCCTATACCAGCTAGGAGCATGCACTGGGTCCTGCTGTTGTTGCAGTCTGGCACTGCTGCCTGCAGCCTGTGCCGCCAGGTGAGAGGGAAGGTGCGAGCCCTCCTCAGTGCAACCACACCAGCAGCCAGTGCATCAGCACCCGGCTGTTCCATGGCCAGCTCAGGGCACTCAGCAGCCAAAGGCCCAGGCTGAATTTCCACGTTCCCCCCCTGCAAAAATGATATGAGCATAGAGAGCTGATAGGAAACAGAAAATTGGAGCAGGAAGGCAAACCGCTCCTTTTCTCCCGACACCGGTACATTCAGATCAAATGCAAAGCTTGCTTGTTTTGTGCTGCTGCTCCACACCACATGGAGCCAAAGCTTTTCATTTCCTTCAAAAAGACACAGCAGAAATTCAAACACAATTGGCAACTTACCCGAAGTGGCTGGCTAAACTCATGGAAACGCAGAAGAGGAAGAAGTTTTTGATCATGATAAAGCCAGAGACCGTTCCATTGTCCATTCCAGAGGAGATGAGTAACGCAGGTGGTTGCTTTGGTAAAGGTGCAGCTGCTCACTTTGTTCTCACGCTGCAACAATACAAAAAAAAGAAAAATTATTACATGGACGAGCAGCAGGACAGCCGACTTCAGCTCACACCGCATCTTCTGCTCTCTGTGTTTTTCACAAACTTCTTCAGGCTTATGTAAACATCATCTGTTTATGTAAAATTCTATATCTTCAAGGACATGTTTTACCTTCTGCTGACAGCAAACTGCAAAACAGGAAAAATTCTTAGTGGCCCAGTTTTCCTTTACATTTGTTTGTCATGTAAGTAACTAAAGAAATCGTTTCCCAAATGCCAGTTTTGACCATTTACCTATTTCAACAACTTCCACACGCCTGCAAACCCCAGGCTGTGTGCAGCCTCCGCATCCCTTCGTTCCATCGCAATTTTTTCCCATTAAATACCCGGCTTCCCCTTCCAAAATCCCAGTTAAAATGCCAAGAAACACCTACTGCTTCTTGGAATTCACGCTGCTGATGCACGGCTTAGCAAAAGGAAGGGGGGGTGGGGGGTGTAAAAAAGTGACCTTCCTTGCAAAGGCACATAAACCTCACGCTAGCACCAAGAACACCAGTAACGTTGCTGCTCCAGCGACCGCTGCTTCTCGGATACCTGCCTCAGCCACCAGATCACCAATTTCAGCATCGTGCTCTAACGTTTGCCTCCGTGCCCTATTAAAGAAAAGGAAAAAAAAAAAAAAAAAAAAAAAAAAAAAAAGCAAGCAAAAGAAAAAAAAAAAAAAACAAAAAAAACAAAAAAAACAAAAAAAAAAAAAAAAAAAAAACAAAAACAGAGGGCAGCTGCCTGGATTTTCCACCTGCACCCCGCTCCCACCGGCAAAAACTCACTCCCCCCTCCCGGCCCGGAGCCAAAGACGCCAAACCCAAAGATGTCAAACCCAAAAATGCCAAACCCAAAGATGCCAAATCCAAAGATGCCCAAGCCAAAGATGCTAAGGATGCTAAACCCGAAGCCGAGCCGCCCCCGGGCTGCCCCGCAGCGAGTCCCGCTCGCTCTGCTCCACGCCGGGGGGACGCGGCCGCTGCCCTCCCGCACGGCACCTGCCTGCCCGCGACCCCCGACCCTTCCCCTTCTTTCCCATCTCTTTCCTTCCCCTCCCTTCCCTTCTCGTCCCTTCCCCTCCCTTCCCTTCTCGTCCCTTCCCCACCCCGCCGCCGAAGTTTGCCGCGGCCGTGCGCCGGCCCGTCGGGGCTGGGGGTCCCGGCTCTTACCGGCCGCCCGCGGAGGGGTGGTCGAGGGCGAAGGGGGGCGGTGTCGGCCCCAAAGTTGCGGCGCGGAGCGGGAGCGCCGCCGCTGCCTCTCCCGCCGCTGGCAGGCGCGGCCCCGCCGCAGCGCCGCGCCCGCGCCCGCACCGCCCCCGCGCGCAGCCCGGCGGCGGGAGCGCGGGTCGGTGCGCGGGGGGCGCGCACCCCCGGACCCCCTTCCCAGGGTCGCTCCTGGAGATGGGGACCGTCCAGCGGCCAGGGAGCGCGGCGGTACAAGGGCGGGTGAGGCAGCGGGAGGTTCCCTATGTACCCATATACATCCCCATATGCACGTATAGACACTTATATCCATGCCCACAACATGGATATACCCGAAGATACCCCACTATATACGTATAGACGTATATCCATGCCCACAACATGGATATATCCACATATATCCCCCTATATATGTATAGACACATATATCTGCGCCCGCATCCTTTCCCATAGCTGGTGGACCTGCACTATGCCATCCCAGCTCTTAAATGGAGAAGCTCAGATTTGTGCACCCAGCTTCTTTTGGAGCTCTCGTTGCTTTGCACACACTGGTGTTTCAGGAGGCCTGCAGTAATTTGCGGTTTGGTTGTGTAGGAAAAGGGGTGCGTTCCTTCAGCACCTCAACACAAGCAGTGTTACACTTAGTACCTGCTCAAGCTCAGGCTGCTCGCAGAGAATCGTAGCATCCTGGCATCATCAAGGTTGGAAAAGACCTCCAAGATCATCTGGTCTAACTGTCCTCCTATCACCAGTATCACCCACTAAGGCATGTCCCTAAGAGTGGAGCAGCTGGTGCATTTTGACCCATTCAAAGGATGCAACGAGTGCATCATGGTTTCTGTTTCCCTGGATTCTTTGAAGTGCATGCAACACTTCGTAGCATACACCTTATGTAGGATAAAAGTGATTTAAATGTATACTGCTAAGACTGTACTTTGAATTAATACTCCAAACTCAGTTATTAAATGAGATAATGTCTAACTTTCAGGCAACTTTATGGACCAATGAAGCATGTATTTTTCTTATATCCATTAAAAAACTCTGAGAAATTAATCCTACCAACAAAATCAATGTCGAATCTCTAGCTCATTGCCACCAGTGGTGCTGCTATACATACACCTAGTTCATGGTCTGCACAACTTGAGTTGAAACTTGGTCCTTATGAACTCGAATCTTAATTTTTTTGGTTATATGCAGTGCTTGTCTGTGTCTGGATTTTCAAGCAATGCGTGATCCTGAATGCAGAGCCAATGACATGCACTGTTCCCTGGTGCTCCTCAGTGACTTCAGTAAATATGAAGTTGTGAATGAATGCTGCTATCAGAAGCGCTTTTTGCATGCTTAAAAATATCTAAGTAGCATGAAGCGGCAGTACTTTCTCACGATAATATTCTTGCCTAGGAGGGCTTAAATCAGATTTTTTACAGTGCTTTGATTTCTAGTGCGAACTATTTATATCTCTGTATAGGTGACGTTGTAAAAATATGTTATCTTTAAATAATTTTACGAAAGAAAGACGGAGAAGTATTGGCCTAGAAATTCCCTCTGAGCGGGTGGGAGCTGCACGCTCTTCCGCTGCTTGCTCCAGTTCGCGGAGCCGAGCGTCAATTCCTCTAACTTGCCGGAGCTTCTCCTCAAAGCCATATGCTGTGGATTCACTTCACAAAATCGAAGGAGAAGAAAGCATTTAAGTCTCCGGGATGCAAAACAGCGACAAAAATGTTATAACACGCGTTGGCTTCAGTACACAGGGAAAATAAATAAAAATAAACATAAAAATAAATGAAAATAAAGATTAAAATAAAAATAAAAAAAATAATAATAATAAAAGAAAAACGCCTCCCGCAGTGAAACGGTGAATTTGACGAATACCTCCTGAATTTAGGGTGCGCCCAGCCGACCCCCCCGCCCTGCCAGAGCCCTGCTGCTGCCCCCGAAGGGCCGCCAGGGGGCGGCCCCGCTCCACCGCACCCCGCTCGAGGCTGGGAAGGGGAACGGTGCCCCCACGGAGCCGGCGGAGCGAGGGGCTGAGGCTGGGGGCTCCTGGCAGCATTTTTCTGATTTTTTTTTTCTCTCTCTTTTTTTTTTTTTTTTTTTTTCTTCTTTCTTTTCTATAGTCTTCTGTATGGCAACAGCGTAACCCAGACCAGGTCCGGTTTGCCAGCTAATTATAGCTAATGACGCGGTATCTCTGACACGCGTTGTTTATAACGCAAGGTATTAACTCCTGGGCAAAGGTCCCTTCTCTAGAGCTTGTCAGACATTACTTGTGTAGGTTTTCTAATTGGATCCCTGCAGGATGGTGGCTTTGACCCGTGCTGTTACAAGCCGTAGAGAGATCTTCACTTCGAAGGCTACAGCATTGTGCACGTCCACCGCTGTGTGTTTTTCCAGGCACTCCCCTGTGATTCACACTGACCCTACTTGTATTCTTACCCTCCTTGTTCAGTTTTAAAGGATGTGTTGAATCTAGTATGTGAAATAATTGCTTTTTATTGTGGTCAAGGATATTTTTTTTTTTTCTGTGCTGGTGTTTAGCAAAAGCTGGTGTAGCCTTCAATAAGCCATTTCATACTGTGATTTTCTTCAATATTAGGAGAAGTTCTGCATGGTACCTCTCTGAGATTTCTCCTCCCCCATCATTAATTAATGCAGCTTATTTGCTGAAATGAGTGCATGTGAGCTAGATCACTTTCTATATTGAGGGATAAAAAAAAAAAAAAAAAAACAGGCAAATTGTGCTGTGATTTTTTCCATGATATGAGGGACCACTTGCACACTGGGGAGCTCACCAGGAAATATGCACCAAGTCCTAATGCTGTGAAGCTTCATGCTGGGAGGTAGCCGGTTTCTCCAGCAACCACAGGCAGCTCTGTCAGGGACCAAGCCATTCCTTCTCCTCCCTGCAGAGCTAGAGAAAGCTCCCAAAGTTGCATGGAGGTGTGATGTGCTGTGGGCACTGACCAAAGCAGTAGGCTCCTAGCAGGTATTCTCTACCACCATTTCTCTTGGGACATCCGGGTGGAGAGGACTGCCTGTTTCCTTGAGATTTTCTGGCATTGGCCTCTCAGCTAAGACTCCTCAAAATGCAGTTCTCGGGACTGTGGTTTTGGTGATATGAATCCTTTCCCAGCAGAGAGCAGTCTGAATTCGTCAGTCATCGCATGAACTAGCCATCAGCTAATACTGGTCAGTCTCAACACAGAGACTGAAGGAAAGGTAGAAGCCTTATTTCCACTCCCATCTTTCTCAATATCCCTAGGGATCACAGGCAAGAGGTTTCTGCTAATCCCGGGTGAGTGCTGTCCTCCCTCATACAAGAGACATGGACGTACTGCAGAGAGCCCAGCAAAGGGCTAAGAAGATAGTGAGGGTACTGGAGCATCTCTTATGAGGAGAGGCTGAGAGAGCTGGGACCATTCAGCCTGGAGAAAAGGAGGCTTGGCAGAATTTTATTTACATGTATAAGTACCTGATGGGAGGGAATGCAGAAGAGGGAGCTGCGCTTTGCTCAGTGGTGCCCAGTAACCTGACAAGGGGCAATGGGCACTAATCTAAAACTGTGAAATTCCATCAGAATACAAGAAAACAATTTTACTATGAAAATGGTCAGCAGCACAAGTTGCCCAGAGAGGCGGTGGAGTCTCCGCCTGTGGAGATGTCCCAGACCTGACAGGAACAGCCTGCTGCAGCTGGCCCTGGCTGGCCCTGCCACCAGCCACCCTGTGGCCCCGTGACGAGCAAACAGCGTCATCCTGGGAAACTCTCTATTACTCCTCCCAAAACAGTATCTGGTAGCGAAATGATATAAATAACCTCAGTGACGTGAGAGAGATTAAGCCTGATAGATTTTGAAGCATCATTTTCTGTACTTCTGAACGATAAGAAAGGATACTAAAAGCTTTTTTTTTTTTTTTTTTTTTTTTTCTCCCCTCCCCCCTCCCCTCTTGTACATGCCCTCTCTATGGTGCTGTGGACACCCGTAAAACACAATCAGTCCATTCCTCTTGTCTGTCAAGCCATGCTGCAGACAGAGCTGCATTTAGGACCTGGTGTTTTGTTTGGTTATTTCATGCTTAGCATCCCGGTGGCAATAGAGAGTTACTAAATGGAGCTTTGTGAAACACAGCTGGGTGCAGCGTAACGCTGGGGAGGACTGCTTGGAGACAGAGTTTGTCCCCTTTTGTGTGACAGAATGCATCAGAGGTACCACAGGGAGAAAGAGGCATGACTGCCCTCCCTGCCCCAGCAAAACTCTAGCTGGCTGTGAGAAGGGATGCCTTTAGAAAGCAGCACTGATGCTTCGGTCTGCTATTTGTTGCAATTCCCAAATCTGCAGGTTCAAAGGTCCAAAAACTTTATCTGAGGCTAATCTTCAGTGGATTGCTTTCTGCACACATTCAGTTTAAAAAAGAACAAAAGGCTGCATTTTCTGCTCTTCAGTTCATCCTCTCTGTTGTGGGCAAGCTACTCTCCAACCCATTTCCACACGTTAGACTAACAGCTGAGCGAACATTGAGCGTGTGCCTGAACACTGCTGTCATGGATTTATAGGATGCCCTGAGCTTCACAGTGTTTCAGGAAATCAGACCAGACACTATACCTTACAGAGATATGGGATAAGAACAGCCCTATTTCTCAAAAGTGGCTGGCAAGAAATGTAAATGAGTCCTGACCTGTATTAGACACTTTGCCCCATGAGACATGGGAAATGATATGTAGAGGCAACTCCCCCCCTGCCATGGGAGTGGAGAACATTTCCAACATTTCCCAGTCTATTGTAATGTTTTAAACCCTTGGATTAGAGTATTGAAGCAAAGATTGCCTGTTACTTACAATGGCATCCCTGTTGTTCTGCACCCACACCCCCTTTCTTTTCCCAAAAACCTACCTTACCATCTGACTCCTTACCATTCCCTCTCCCTTCCAGCTCCAATTCTTCCTGCAAACTAGCCCATCTTGTCCAGATTTACATGGTTAAGTGCCACTAGTTGGTCAGGAGCATTGGGTCAGGGCCAAAGGTGGCCCTGCACTGGCCCCTCAGAGCTGTTTTGGGAAAGCACTGAACACAGGCAGGTTCCCATTGCTCACTCATGTCAGTCCAGCTTGCCAATGAGGCAGCTGTTTTCTCCTCTGCCCTGGAAAAGAGGCACTTTTCTTTACACCACTGGGCAGCAATGCAAAGAGAAAGTGTGGGGTCAAGCCTGATCACGGGTGGTTTTCACATGAAAGAGCTGAGGTATTATCCACATTCCTGCCAGGTTCAGATGTGAAATCCTCTCCCTGTTCATACAGAGCCTACTGAAGTCTGCCCTTCAGATTTCAAGTCAAAGGGATTTGCAGCATGTGCCACATCAAGAACTGGTAGTTCATTGTCCCTGTTTGGGGGAAAGAAGGGGCCACCCAGCAGCAGTCCCATCCTGTATCCTGAAATTCCCAGGCAATTGACTGCGCATCTTCCACTGCTCCAGAATTTAAATTTTAGGCATGAAATACATAAACCCTACTTTTGCATATAAAGCGGTAATAGTGTAAAGGATGAGTAAGTGTTCTTCTAAACATGTAGAATACTTGTGACTAATGTGTTCGGCTAGATTATGCTAAACACTGGCGATACATGCTTACATCTAAAATGTTGCAGTTTTCTGTGTACGCTTAGATATTTTTACTGCACACAAGTGGGCATCGAATAAGAAAGCTTCTGAACTGAGTCTTCATGATCTTATAATATATAAAATATCTTTAGTTAATTTCTTCAAAATGGCTAAATTCGCTGGTTAGTATTTTAGCTGGCTAGAGTAGCAGTTATGGCTATACTTGAAAAATAATGGGCCATTAAGGTAGCACTGTATTTCATCATTAAGGCCTCAGTCCTCCTGTCTAGTGGTTCAGCTTCATCTTTTCTGTAAGTATCACAGCACATGGTGCACTTCTTGAGAGGACAGAGTACACCTTTAAATATACACGTGACCAGAAAAACAACTGACTGTATTCTGAAGCATCTAAGAAAGCACTTGATGGAGAATAACCACAATGATTCAGATTCATGCATATGATTCATAAAGACAGATTAATCAGGTTGAAACTGGAGGATACAAGTTGTACATCAAT
The DNA here is from genome assembly GCF_965140915.1 of Aythya marila. Taxonomy (NCBI): domain Eukaryota; kingdom Metazoa; phylum Chordata; class Aves; order Anseriformes; family Anatidae; genus Aythya; species Aythya marila. The sequence goes on along the minus strand of NC_139042.1, from coordinate 69,279,347 downwards.
ATTCAAGGTTTTATGCATACGCTACTATACATGTAATTCCTTCATAGCAGGAAGGAGAGAACAAATCTTAGAAGGAACAACATAAAAATCATTGAAATAAGATGGACAGACTGATGCTGATAAATTCTTCATTAGGCATTTATTGAAGCATCCATAATAGATGGAAGACGAATGTACAATATAGGACTGAAGTAACCTAATGTACTTAGTGATGTTAAGAACAGAGCATGTGAAGTTTAGAAATTGGTTAAATACAGACAATTTTATTATGTATACATATGTATGTATGGATATCTCTGTCATATTTAGGTTATAAACTATAAATATTTATGTCTATTTATACATATTTGTACATAACAAATCTACCTGTCATCTGGGTTTTGGCTATGTAAATGCTAAGATAAGATTGGATTAGCGTGTTTTAAGTTGTTTTGATGAACTCACATCTTTTTTGCCTGCTATAGTTGCCATATGTACTGCATTTCTCTGAGTTGTTTATACGTGCACTGGGCATATTGACAGAACTCATTATTTCTGTCTGTGATCAACACAGGTAGCTGTCAAAGATACCAGCAAATATTAGTTTCCACTCTTGTAAAATTTTATAAATGCTTTCAAGTCACCCTGTAATGATTCATAGTAATAATTAGCTGCTGCTACAAAAAATACATTAATGCATACCATTTGGAAAGCTGTAGACACAACTTACATTTATTTTAGGATTTGCAATATACTGCTTTTCAGGCTGAATTTATTGGCAAAGGTTAGGTGGGAATAAATGTTCTCAGCACTTCCAAATCCCATTAAAGCTGACTTCTGTTATATAGATTCAAGTGCTATAATTAATAAAATTTTGAGAAAAATTAGTTTTTAAATGGTTCGATCTAGAATTACCAGTTACAGAAAATGGAAAGAGCTGGGGGAAAAAAAAAAAAAAAAAAAAAAAAAAGCACCCTGTTTTGGAAAACATATTGGTAGGGATTTCATGGTGATCTACATGTAACATTACAGGATGATAAATCTTAATGATTGAACTATATACCACACCAATGCAGGCGATGTCAGGATGTCAGTCCTACAGCTTTGTGCAAAATCCTTTTGTCAGTTCCAGTGCACTAGAATTCAGAAAGATACAAATTATAGTATATATTACGTTTATCAGTCAACAAGCCAAATCTTCATGTACAATCTTCAAATTGGTTTAAGTGAAGGGCAGTGGAGCTAAGTCTATACATCAGCTGAGGTTATGCCTTGAGTGTGACCCAATAATTATGAGTCAGTCAATGAGAGCTTGCTGAAGAATGAGATTTGAGCAAATATTAAGTCGAGTTCTTCCTTCCATTCCCACCCCCCCCCTTTTTTTTCCCTCAGTTTATTCAATAAAACATGCAGGTGGCTTGCTCTTGAAACAACTGCACAGCAGTCTAAAATCTGGCAGCTGGATTAGCCAAAGGAAAAAAAAAAAAAAAAAAAAAAAAAAAGTAGACAACAATACAACAATACTGGAGATATTAAGCATTTTTATTTTGGTATTTCTAAAAAAAAAAAAAAAAAAGTCAGACGCCATTTGGGATGGAAGAAGAGGATAATGGCACAAAAATAGTTAAAAACAGCTGTGAGGAACTGGCATGCAACCCATGCTAAAGATATTCCCTTGGCCATGAGAAACACAGATCAACCCTTTGTTATGGGCAGGCATTATCTCTTTGAACTTAGGGAACTTTGTATGGGTGTTCCTTGGTCTTTCCTGGCAAACAGTTCCACTTTTACAGAAGTGATTAAGTTTTCAGTGGGTCAGCAGTCCAGTGGAAATGAACACCTGTGTGCCAGCCTGCAACCTCCAGCAGCTTTCTTTGGCCATTTCTGCTGTAGTTTTGGAAGGGAGTAAAGGGGCACAAGGGCAGGAGGGACACCATGGCACACTCTTTCCAGGTCCCTGGGCTGCAAAAATAGGTATCAGGATCTGCCGAGTAGCCCTGCATTGATACACTCATGGCCTTGCTTTGAAGTCTACACCCACTCCATGAGATGCAGTTTTTGGAGAAATGGTACTACTTGCGTAAGCAAGATGAACTGGATTTATCATCATGCTTTTCACACCTTCAGCAACTGAACACTAGTGCATTAGATTCAAATTTCCAGCTATACGTCTGAATGGATGTCAGGCAGTTGGTCAATTGTATACAGGCAATTTATAGACTTTTCTAAACAGCATTACTTGTGGATTCAGAGAGCTAACACCCAGATTAATTTTAGCATCTCTATGTTCACACGATAGCAGCCAGAGAGTGGGAATGGTCAATGAACCTACCATCTCAGGTGAACAGACGAGGATCAAAAGGATATCTTCAAAGAGAAAAAAAGTGAACTAAATAAAAGATGACTGCTGGAGTGATTGCAGTTTGATCTACTGGTGTTTTCCCAGTTTGCTAAAGAGACACAAAACAAGAACCACCAAATGTGAATCGGTTGCTTTTGGTGTAAAGAGCGCAGGGGCAGAAACCTGGACATGCTCAAGACAGCAGGAGGGAATGAGTTTCAGGTGAAGGAGACCTCGAGCCTGTCAGTAGGTTTTCCACTCTAAATGTGTTTTTTCATAAAGCACCATTTTGAAATGAAATCATGGTGCATGTAAGACAGCTTTTTGAGTTCCAGCATGGTTGCTTGGGGAAAGTGAGTTTGCTTTCCTGCCCATCCTGCCATCGCCAGCACCCTGGTCACTATGGCATTCACCCAGAGTTGGCTGGATCAGGTTCAAGACCATTTTGTAAACACTGGGCTCAAGTATTAGTTTCTTAATGTGATGATAAACCCATTACTCTAGCAGCTGACTATTAACTGTGTGTCTTATTTCATGGATGACCAGCTTGGGCTGCCCAAGGCTTATAGAGCAAAGCTGAGCTCTTACAGTGGTAGATGAAGTTGGTGAGAGCTGCAGTTTCTCAGCACCTCCTACAAGGCAGTGCAGTCTCCAATAATGTGTATAGGGTTGCAAGCCGTGAATTTTAATCCTTACTCTGCCACTAATTCACTGTGTTGCTCCAGGCAAGTCCCTATCTCTTCAGCTGTAAAATGGGAATAATAATAATGGTCTCCTATCTTTCGACAATGATAAATTCATCTGTGTTCTTGAGGCATGCAAATACTACAGCGATGAGTGGCCCAGAAAAGACCAGGAAAAAATGAATAATTCTGTATTTACTGCAGACTTTGGGTATGCAGTAAATAAGGCACTACTAACTGGCTGGTGAAGATTACTTTTCCAAGTAGCTGCTTATTCAGTAGGTGCCATGTAATCAGTACTTATTTATCCTGTGTGATGAATGATAAAGGGCTCTCCGGGGAAAAGAAAAAAAAAAAAAAAAAAAAAAAAAAAGATAAAATACATTTGAAAAAAAAGCTTAATACTGATGTACAGGAAAGCACAGTTAGGACTTCATCGTCCATTCAGATTATAGTGTTCTCTGACTTTAAACCACTTGATTTTGGCAGCCATCATAACATACTTCTAAGGCAATTGTCTTCTGTGCCGGCATGTGAATAGGTCTGTAACTTGCACCTTGCCACAAGAGCTTTACTCAAAAATAGCATTTTGACTGTGCAAATGTATCCGTTCTTCATGTGCAATTATTTTTGTCTGAAAAACGGGAAAAACAAATGGCCTTTTTAAATTTTATTTTATTCCTTCTTAATATCTGTTCTGATGACACAATCTCTTTCCTGTTTTGATATTGCTTTTTTTTTTTTTTTTTTTTTTTTTTTTTTTTTTTCCCTGGATTCTCACATCACTTGCAGGTTAGGCAACCTATTTAATTTCTTCACACTTTGTATAAAAAGGAATCTTCTTTCAATAAAGATAGCAAGGAAAATAATGATCACTGTACCCAGTGGCTTGCTTACACTTCAAGTCAAACTTTATTAGAGCAGTCTGACCATGTTTAATCTTCAATTTAACTGCTTAGTAGACCATTGCTATCACATCTGTGAAAAGCATGTGCAATACACAAAACAAGCTGCCAAATGTCCCTTCACAATTACATCATTCAGAGATCTGTGTTGTCGTTCTCTGTTTTGTATTTGTGTATGCGGTGTGTCATTGCAGCACTCCCCTGACAGGGCTCATTTGAGTACAGTCAGACTCATGTTTACTTTTCTATATATGAGGAGATCTAAACTCTGCCAAGACAGAACTTGTACAGATTTGCTGGGCTTATTTCTGCCCCATTTGTTGATGTTAGATTTAAAATTTGGACTTATAGAATTAGAATCGTGATATCTGAAGTAGTCTTGACATAAAAGGGAATCATCCACTGCATAATACTTACAACCTTTTGGTGTGTTTAATAAAGGAATATACTTTATTGAACTCTAATTCTACACATTTCTAGACATTTACTTGATTTTCTTATCTGTGATATCTGAGAGCTACTTGAGATAATAGGAACATACTATATAAAATAAAACAATATATGACCCTAAAGAAAAAGGTAAAAGGATATCTTTAAAGCATTTTTTCTTGCTACTTACATGAGAATCTTCATGAGCAAATATTCTGGAGCAAATTATTTCCATAAGCATCTCCTTCTATGCCCTGATCTGTGCACATGATTCATTCTGGCCATGTGAATTTGTTGCAACTGAACCCACGTGCAAAGTTAGCGCTGTGATTAACTCACTAGAAAGATGTTTGCAACAATCTCCTTCAGGTTTCTACTTTCCACTTTACAAACAGTGCTACCAGTGATGAGCAGGATAGAAACAATAGGCACAAAATTATTGTCAGGGATGGCTGCTACCTCTAGTCACTTATGAATTAAACATCTGCTGTCTCACACTGAAAATGTTTTAAGAACATTTTGCATATGAAAAGGATGACTGTAAAAGAGATTTCAGTGAAGAAATCTCTCGGATGTTCTAAACACAGAAGCCTTGTTGCTCAGTAAAAGTCTGCCAGAGGTACATCACCCTTTGCGTTGCTGCCTGACAGAATCTGATGGCCTAAATTTCTTTTAATATATTTTGCTTAACGTTCCTATTGACTAGTTTCACATCTTCAGATACACCTAGATATAAGAAAAAACAATAAAATAAGTAGAGTGGGGGTCATCTGAACTTGAGTTTTCATCTGGGCTCCCTCGTGACAGAGTGGCCAGTCGAAAATACCCATTCCCCTTAACCACTCATGATAATACTCCGTGGAAAATGCCTCCTACCACAAAAATCCTGGAAAACTAGGAAAATAAATAGGGGAAAAAAATAGGAAAAAAAGAACTAGGAAGAAAAAGAAATGGAAGACTAGGGCCACAAATAATGCTGCTGTTGTGAGGTAGGGGACGAACATGACTGCAACAAGCAGAATTTCAGCAAGAACCGTGCCATCAGTGCTAGGATATATCAGAATGATTGTAACCTGGCTGTAGCTGGAGTTAAAACTCATGTCTTCTTGGAACAATTTGAAACTGTGATGTCTGTTTCTTGGTGTCAGGGAAGGAGATTAAGGAGAAAGAGCCATTCTTCATAACATGGAATGTACTTTGAAAAGGTCACAGTGAGACCAGAGCAAAACCTGAATGGAGGGTGGATGGACATATATCACCACTGCAGGGCTGGTTGCAATGCAGAGCTGTGAGCCAGTACCACAAGCATAAGAATGATGTCTAAACCCAACATAATCTGTGGTGGCAAGCAGTGGCTATGCAACAATGTTTTTTATTATTTTTATTTTATTTTTATTTTTATTTTTTTTACTGTCAAAAGGATCTTATGCTGTTTTGTTTGTTTGTTTGTTTGTTTTTGTGTAACTGTTTTTGTTGAGACAAAGATAGTTGTCTCTTTTGTTGAGACTGAGATAGTTGAGGGTATCTGGAGGCCACTCAGGTGACAGCAGGGAAATGTAATGTGCCCTATTATGCAGGAAAACTGAACCATTCAGATTTCCTATCTTTGTGGAAAAAAAAAAAAAAAAAAAAGAGAACAGATATGGCTGCTACTACATGGCTCTTAGGCCTTCAGATGCCTGTATAAATAATGGAAATCTTCCCTGCTATTCTCTCTATTGTATGTAGATGTTCCACTGTATTGGTCACTTTGGCAGTTGCTGAAGTGGGTCATTTCAGTTCAGTCTATTATTTTATTTTTCATTTTCCTCCAATCTTTCCTTATATCTATTTCCCCAGTGGCTGAAAGATTAACGATTAACCTCCCATTAGGGAGGAACAAGAAGATGGCTGCAGCATTATTTATTTATTATTCTTTTTCTTAGCTGGAAATTGAATTATTGAATCCCTATTTAAGACCCTTCTAATAAAAACGTCAGTTATCATAAACCAAATGTTCTTTAATAGTACCAGTACATAGCTAGCCAGTAGAGCAGAACAGCAAGAGGGGAAAAAAAGCAAACTCAGGTTTAGAATTGTGCATATCTACACATGGAAACAGAAAAGCACCTTACAAATATGAATGAATAAATCCTCAGTGTTCCCTGGGATATGGTCCAGTCTTTCTGAGTGACAGGAGGAAAATATTAACAAGGATGGCTATGTGGTTTGATAGGACCAAAATTTAAGTTGTCCTAGATGTGAGATAAGTGCTTCTATTTGTAAAATCTTCTGACTCCTCTTAATGAATGTATGAAACAAAAGTCCTAAAATATCCCTTGCTGACCATGTCTCCTAGCAGATGGTGCACCAAGGTCTTCAAAGATCATTGGGGTTTCCCACAGTTCAGGCTAACCAATTTGTTTACTCTAGTTGGTAGATGTTGCTATCCAGTATGGTGGTTTTTTTTCCCATACATTGAATTTGTTATGGTCGGAGAGCTGCGTTTTCTGTATCTTCCTAACTGAGAACCCTTCTAATGTCTGAAATGTTAGGCAACAATTCCGGGCTAAGTGACAGCTCTGAGTTGGGTCACAGCAGCAAAGCCATGCCCGGACACTGAATACTATTTAGAGAACAGGAGGAGAAGACTTGGGCCCCGCCTGGCCCCTGGATTCAATGGTGCATCACATGGCATTGCTCAGGCTCATGTTGCTTTCTGGGCATAGTGGGGAGGCAGTTGGCTTATATTGACCCTTCTCAGCTCAGTCTGGAGTGTGCTTTGATTATTCACAGACTAAACAACATAACAGTTAAAAAGAGTGACACCCTGCATGTATGAAAACTCTAGTCACTCTTGGGGTTTTATCACTGTTCAAAGTTGATGGGAATATCAAGAGCTTTTATTCATCCATAGGCATCCATAAGAGATACTTCCTAAACAGTCATATGACCTAACACAAGCCTACCCCTACCCCTGAAGTAAGGGGGGGGGGCGGGGAGGAGGAATATCTGTGTGTGGGAGGGTGTGTGTGTGTGTGTCAACAGAGCATTTGAGGTGTGTGCAGGAAGGGGCACATGTATGTGTGTGTGCTACCATGTTCTTCCAAGGCAGAGTTGTGCATTTTTCTGGGGACTGTGTCTGCATCGGGATCCCTGGTCTGCCAACTTGTGGTGGTTTTACCCAGCTGGACAGCTGAACTCCACCACAACCACTCTCTCATTCCCCCTTCCCAGAGGGAAAAGGGGAGAAAATATAATGGAAAAGGCTCAAGGGTTGAAATAAGGACAGGGAGATCACTCAATAATTATTATCACAGGCAAAACACAATCAGCATAGGGAGATTAATATTATTTATTGTCTATCACTCAGCATAGGGAGATTAATATTATTTATTGTCTATCACTAGCAGACTAGAACTGTGAGAAACAAACACCTTCCCCTCCATCCACCCTCTTCTACCTCCTCTCCCCAGGTGGTGCAAGGGAATGGGGGCTGTGGTCAGTCTATAGAGCTTCAGCTCCTTCACAGTCCCTCTCTACCCCTGCTCCCCGTGGGATCTCTCCCATGGGATGCTGTCCTTCCCAAACTGAGCCTGCGGGGGCTGCCCACAGGCAGCAGCTCTTCAAGCACTGCTCCCACATGGCTCTGTCCCAGGGGGTGCATCCATCCATCCCCCAGGAGCAAACTGCTCCAGCACGGGTCCCCCATGGGTGGGCGGCAGCTCCCCCCAGGCCTCCTGCTCCTGCGTGGGCTCCTCTCCACGGGCTGCAGCTCCGGCCCAGGGCTTGCTCCTGCAGGGGCTCTCCATGGGCCGCAGCCTCCTCCAGGCCACATCCACCTGCTCCACCGGGGGCTCCTCCACCCATGGGGGGGCTGCAGCATGGAGATCTGCTCCATGTGGGACCCATGGGCTGCAGGGGGACAGCCTGCTCCACCAGGGGCTTCTCCACAGGCTGTAGGGTAACTGCTGCTGTGTGCATGGAGCACCTCCTGCCCTTTTGCTGCACTGACCTGGAGGGCTGCAGGGCTGCTTCTCACTCCTCTCTCCTAGCTGCTGCTGCCCAGCAGTATTTTTCCCCTTCCTTACATCTGCTCTTCCAGAGGCCCACCCAGTGTTGCTCCCTGACTTGGCTCTAGCCAACCTTTTGGAGCCAGATAGAGCTGGCTCTGCTCTGACATGGGGCAGCTGCTGGGCTCTGCTCGCAGAGGCCACCTCTGCAACCTTCTGCTATCAAAACCTTGACACATAAACCCAATACACAGCCATCTTCCACAATGGGACAATAAAATATCATGGCCTTCCACCCTGGCCAAACACACAGAAGTGCACAGGACATAAGCCTGGGAAGGTGCAGCATCTGGTGTGTCTCCACTGTGCCTGACAGAACTCTAGAGGTCCCAATGGGCTGCACAGCTTGCCACAACCTCCAGAGTAGGCATGTTCATGTGTGGTACAATCTGGCCTGTAGTTTCACATAACTACCTTAATTTAACAGAAAAATAGAGAGAAAGTTGTTACTCTTAATAATGTTTTCTTTAGCTTGGGATTATTGCTTTTTAATTATTGTTCTAAGCGAATTGTATGCATAAGTGCCAGTGAAAACAGATTAGAAAAAAAATATAACTAAAAAATATTGATTTATGTTACAAGATAAATTAATCTTTCCAGGAGAGAAACTGGAAAAGACGCCAAAACATGCCACACTGGAACATAGAAACTGTCAGCCCCATCGGTTCCTCTTTCAGTCTAGCATCAATTACAGTGGACTTATAGCGATTTCATTTAATACTGAAGGGATCATGTTAAGGAAGGAATAAATGTTGATGAAGTATGTGTTTTGTTCAATTTGCTACTGTTTTAAAGAATGAGGTTTTAAACTTTCTGAAAGTTATTGGATTGTATGCATTCAATGAAAAGCAAGAAAATTTGTAAAGCATAATATGACACTGATTTCTAAAGCAAAAAAAGAAATTGGATCTAAAGTTCAGTGAACTATAACTTATTTTCATTATGGACATTTCTACCAAGATACTCTGCTAAGATTTAAAGCTGCTGCTAAGTATACAGACACCTAGTGAAATGGCAAATCTCTGTACAGCTATGAGCTTGTAAGAGTGGGAACATTGCATATCCTATTCAGTGATTTCCTGTAGAAACTTACAGAAAGTGAGAAAGAAGAGGGCAAGTACTTACAGAGCCACCAGGAGAGTGGGCAGTTCCCTCAAGCCCAGCAGTAGTGAAGACCCAGCACATCCTGACAGCCTCACTGTGCTCCTGTTCAGCCGGGGCTCCGCATGCCCAACTTCAAAAGGATTCAGGGTAGCGGTGAAAGGGAACAAGAAGTAAGTGGGTAGTTTTGGAGCAATGAGAACTTTTCTGGTATGGAGGAATTAGTGTCTCATTTGCCCAATGACCAAAATTGCATTCACTGGCACACAGCTTTCAGTGGGAAGTCAATTCCTCCATAACTCTTAAATTTCAGCAATCTCTAGTTCAATGTTAATCTATATTTAATCATGTACATCTATAAAAGAGTTATGCATGCCAAAATGAAGAGTATCAGAATGTCTGAAGTACTGTAAAATGGATGTTGAATTGATTTATTTTGTCTAAAGCACTCTTGAATATAGAATTGCTTTCATGGGTGGAAAATACCACCTATGTTTCCTAGAAAACAGAACAAAGTATTGGGTGTGAGGAGACACATTCTCCTCCTTATCTGCCAGGGAAACCTTACAACTAGGACTCGTGGGATAGCATTGACAAATGATTTAATTCCATGATGCTTGACCCATATTCCTTAAGTGGGATTTTTAAATGGTGATGAAATACCCACTTTCTTCTCTGAGGTTTCATGTGCCTCAGTATTACATCGTCTAATATAACTACATATATGCAACATTTGAGAGCTTTGAAAGAAAAATGCCAATTATAGCTTAAAACCATATTAAATCCTTTTAGCCATTTTGCATGTATAGTACAATTACTAAAGATGATGAATAAAGCCAGGCAATTTAGAGAATCTAGTGGGTGAATAGACACTGCATGAATATGAACAAATGAAGGAGTATGAATAGATGTTGTTGTTGTTTTCTGGCTATATATATATAAAAAAAAAAAAAAAAAAAAAAAGTATTTCAGACTTACCCAAAACTCTTCATAAAATTCTTGATGAGCTGAGGTATTGAAAAATGTGTTTTGGATTTCAGCAGTCTTTTTTTTTTTTTTTTTTTTTTTTTTTTTTTTTTTTTCACGCTAAAGCACTTCACCATGTTTTAAAATATAGATGGAGGGAATTTTGAAACATCACTTGAATAAAAATATCTCAACTACTTAATTCTTAAAAGTCAATATTTTCCTTTTTAGCAAAGTCAAGAGGACACTGAGAGTTTTTCAGTGTCACTAGAAGTTCATTTTGCATTTTAAACAAAAGTTTCATCTGTGGAAGTTCCACTGAGCCTTATTAAAAGCATTAAATTAGAATAAAGGACTCCTGCAACAGATGGTGGGATGTCCCAGTATATTCAGGACAGTTTACATGTACAGTCACATCTCAAAAACCTGTAAAAAATGCTGTTAGTTCCTCTGATTCATTTTTAAAGCAAAGACCATTTTCATGTTTTCTGATTCATGGAACATTTCCAATTTTTTTTTTTTTTTTTTGTAGCCTGCCATGACTGTTTAACTAAACTTTACAGTTCTCTCACCCTCACACTTGACACGAAGTAGGGAAAATGGAGAGATGCATACACTCTGTTACCATCTTGTTTCTCTTTTAAATCAAAACTTCTGATGTTTAAAGAAGAGTTGTGGATGAAAGAAAGTATAGCTCGAGGCTATGATACAATGCACTTAAAGGTCCCAAAAGAAATATTCTTAACAGTTACAACCAGCTCTGAAACATAACCTAGGAATGTAAATGTTAGGGCTGGGCTCTTACATTCAAATTTCCTGACACACTGTGGGCTGACAGCCTTTAAATTTATAAAGACTTCCTACCTAAACAACCAAAAGAGCTAAAGATCACTTAGAATAATTATTCTGATCTGTAGTTACAAAACAGTAGCAACCTGTGAGGAAGTATTATCATGCATATACCCAACTGATTATTTCTTCTGATCATATACCTCTTCAACATCTTGACTTTTTTTTTTTTTTTTTTTTTGATTTTTCAGTGCACAATTTGGAAGCTAGCTTTGTCTGCACAAGTACATTGTTTGGTGTGTGTGTTTATGTCAGGGCATTCCTAACCCTATTACACACATTTCTGTAAAACAATACCATTCACAATGGTTTAGAATGGACTGAGAAGTTCTTCTTCTTCATGACAGTTTTTCAAATAAATATAATACTTGGGTATTTCATGGAAAAAACTTTTATCCTCTCTTTCTAGAATTTTATTTTTCAAAACAGAACAAAAGAAATAATTTTTTGGGTCTCCTGTGACTGTCCACAATCCAAGGAATGATCAATAAAAGCCCTAAATTCTAAGGAGAACAAGGGCACCTTAAATTTTGGCACTAAAAGTATACCTGAGGGTTACCTAATGGGCCCTGTCAAATAGATGTGCTCATTGGCATGGCTATTGTAGAACAGCACCAAGTTCAGCACAGAGCTTGTTAGCAACACTACTTTCATTCAAAACTGTCATAACTTTGGGTCAGGATGACCTCTACGTTGTGTAATACAGGTCATTGAGTAACATTTAAAATCCCCAGCTGGACACAAGGATGAGACTCAAGGCTCCCTTCTGCTTCCCATATAACTTTGCATGGAAAAGCTAAGGTCCCCCTGTGGGCAGCTGGCCTTTACAGTCATGAGCTGTCCAGAAGTGGTATCAACTACTCTTCATTAATTAATTTTTATTTTACTTGGACTACTACCCTTCATTCTGAAAATGAAAAACTAAAGTAAAATTTGAAAAAAAAATGAAAGAAATTGAAGAGATTGAGAGAGTGGGTTTCTTTCTAAGTCGGAATTTCGAATTTCTCATGCTACTGAAGTTGCAATGCACTCCAATTCACATCAAAGGTGCACAATCCTTGTACTGAGAAGTACATCTCACACTTTTTATAATTAGGACACTTGCTGAATACATATGTATTCTGGTCTGTGAAAGTGTAGAGAGGGTGTGGGATTTTTTTTTTTTTCCTTACAGGATTTTATGTACACTAAATGCATCTGAAAGGTTTTTTCTTTCTTACTTTCTTAAAAGAACGCATGTATTTTGTGACAGCACTCTAATAGCTCAGGAATGTCAAACTTTTGATCATTCTGGCATGTATGCAAATGCTTCAGGTGGTGGGAGAACAAAAACCTGAAATATGCAACTGCGTGAATTTCTGGGGTGAAGAACTGCTGACATAAGGACAGAGAAACAAAATCGTTGGTTTATCTGTGGAGAGTATAGTAATGCAAACAGCAGGACAGTTGAAGATCTGAAAATTGTTTTAGGTCTGAGCGACAGTAGATCAAGAACATGTATTTCTGCTCACACTAAACATAAAAAATTCCCATATGGATTCAAGCCAAATCTGCATCCAGTTGAGTCTCCTGCATCTGAAAATGGGCAGTAGCACATACTTTAGGAAGAGCATAAGAAATGGGACAGATGGAAGGTAATTCTTTCCTACGTATAACCTTCCAGCTTCAGGCAGTCTGAGGTTTATGGACTTCCTCGGCCAGAGGGTGCATTCCAAACATTGATTTTAATAGCCATTGATGGAGCTCCCTTTCATGCATTTGTCTAATGGATTTTTGAGCCCATTTATAACTTTGGCCTCCACAGCTTCCTGTGGCAATGAACTCCACAATTTAATTATGCATTGTGTGAAAAAGGACTTTGTATTGCTTGCTTTAGACCCATTGCCTTGGTCATCTGAGTGCTCCTTTACATATATATATATATATATAGTACAAGCAATAACAAATGATCATTTATGCAGCCTGTGACTTCAGATACATCTATCAAATCTCCCCTTCCTCATCTGTTTTCCAGACTTAACAGTCTCAGCCTAAGTCTCTTTTTTCTTACTGATGCCATTTCATACATCTAATCATCCCTGTTGCTTTTTCCTGTACCTTTATCTATCTCTCAAGCTCTTTGAGCAGCACAGCACTAAGTTTACAGGATGTGGGTAAACCACAGATTTATACAATACTGTACCAGTCCTGTTCAGTCCTGTTATGTTCACATGTTTACCAAAGAGAAAGAGAAAGAGAAAGAGAAGAGAAGAGAAGAGAAGAGAAGAGAAGAGAAGAGAAGAGAAGAGAAGAGAAGAGAAGAGAAGAGAAGAGAAGAGAAGAGAAGAGAAGAGAAGAGAAGAGAAGAAAAAAAGAAAAGAAAAGAAAAGAAAAGAAAAGAAAAGAAAAGAAAAGAAAAGAAAAGAAAAGAAAAGAAAAGAAAAGAAAAGAAAAGAAAAGAAAAGAAAAGAAAAGAAAAGAAAAGAAAAGAAAAGAAAAGAAAAGAAAAAGAGAAAGGGAAACCCGATAGGAAAAAAAAAAAAAAAACAAAAAAAAAAAAAAACAGAAAATGATGGATTTCAACAAGAACTATACACTTCAAGAGTATCAGTGATTTAAAATGTGATTAAATAGGAGTCTACATCCTGACATATTCTGACTTCATCCTTCCCACCTTGCTCTTAAATGCCAATGAACAGGCTTGCAGACTTGCTAATTCATTGGCATGTTTCTGAGCAACACTAAACTTCCCAGCTCTGGCTGATGTCAAAAGGAGTCAAGAGTGGCTAGCCCTCATAGAATTGGACCTGAAAAGCATTGTTCTGGTAACTGTTTATGCTATGTGACATTGTCACTTCCATATTATTTGTGGAGCTTGATGCTGGGAAAAATGAATTTCTAGAGAGGTTATGAAAGATCAGGGATGCTATAATGTCATCATAATTACATGTAACTTGGGCATTGGCATTACATAAAAGCATATTGAATGCTTACTTAACATAACATTTGAATAAATCATGTTTAAAATCATCATGTTCACTGAAACATTTATTTCAGCTAGAGCCACATAGTTTAAGCTTCTCATACATAAACATTTTTGGCATTATTTATGAAAACTTGGCTTGCATCCACTTAATTTATACTTTCAAAAATAAAAGATAGCTATGTGAATTGTACATTTCTAGCAGAAACCTCCATCATCTGATGCTTACTGAGGTTTCAGCAGCTCTACAATGGTAATTCAATAACTGTGTCTATAATATCTCAGGAGTCTTAAACACAGTTTCCCATTTTTACATTTGGCATTTCAGTCTGTACTTTCTTATCTTGATAGGCTGAAATTATTTGTTAGTACCTATCTTGCTGGATGACAGTGATGCTCTGGAATATCCAGCCCAGTTAGCATGGATTGAAACGCCTCAGAAAAGAGAAAGTGAATTTTTTGACTCATTGGTGTGGGTGCCTCACTGCTTCTGAAGTTTCTGGAGGGAGGGTTGGCAAGGTGAGTTGAGCAGTCCTGAGGTAGAAGCCCGGAAGCTGCTGTTCTCAGGAGGAAGTTTTACCTTGAAGCTTTGCATCTGTCTGTTACAATTGGTAGTTATTGCACCAAAGCCATGTAGTACAGGCTTAATTTGGACTCTGTGGTATATGGTGGGTCAATCAACAGAAGTATTTTCTTCACTTCAGAATAAAAAAACCTCTAGGTATGCATTCTTCAAGTCTGTGGAGAGGGAGTTCAGCATCCCTTTTGTTTTTCATTCTGTTTGTACACGGCTTGTGCAAAGTGTGCAGAGTTCTTTTTAGAGTAGAAAAGGAAAGTATTCTCAATAGTAGTGTCAATGTTCAGATGCTTTCAGAATCTGAAGCTGAAATAGCTATTTCTTGTTGTTAGCATTATCTTCCGAGCTATAAATATTAGCCTTTGTATCTATATTTTTATGCTGAATCATTTTAGTAGATACACAACATCAAGAGTACTTGTTAAGCGTTCTGTGATTCACTAACATTGCTTTGTGCCCTGGCCTGAATCCAGAAGGGGCTTTTACATTTCACTCTCCTAAAGATTATTTTCAAATTAATATGATATTTAACTTAATTTTTGCTTTTATATGATCTTGTAAGATTTAAAGGTGTGACACAAAATGATGATTTATGTTTAAAATTTAACTTACATTTAGTTAAAAGACACTACCAATTCCAGCAATAGAGTACTAATATAACAGCTTTCCTGTTTCTTTGCTGCCTAACTTCCATTAGCAGACATATTCCTCATGGAGATCCAACTTAAAACATGTATGACATCTTGATGATAAGCTGATAAGCTTTTGGAGGGCAATATCATCAATATATGGAAACACATCTAGCTTTCCTTCCCGTTAAATCACCATGGGTGGAATTTATCTCATGCAATATTGCACACCCAAAAGTTAGGCATCTAGCTAAGTACAGGCTCTGTTCATAGTTACTGCGAAGGATGATTCATCTACACTGCTTTAGTCTTTTTCAGTCTTTGGAGTTGCTTTCAGTCTTTGGACTTTTTTTTTTGTTTGTTTTTCTTTTCCATTGATTATTAAAGTAGCCTATGGTAACCATCTCAGACACATTTAATTTTTGACGTTTACATCAGTAAGGAGGAATCCCAGTGACAGACATCCTGAACTGTGGTATCATCTAGGAACAGTTCAGGCTTTAAAAAAGACCATAAAGAGCTATTTTTTGTAGTTCAGAAAAGTTCTAACCTTCCAGTATAGGTTGCTCATGGTATCTTTTCCTGTATTATACTGAGTGGGACTTGAAGGGAGCTGGGAAAAAAAAAAAAAAAAAAGCAGAAATATGAGCTACTATTTTTGTTAGTTTAATAATCCTAAATACAAAACATTAGCTCTTTCTAGCAACAAAAACTCCACCAGCAGCAATACTAAAACCATATGCCCTCCATTTGATTTACCATCAACAACTGCCTGGCTGCACACAGAGCCTCTCTGCTAATAGTGGCTCTAGGCAAGTGCATGTATAATATTCAAAGCAGTTTTGTTCTTTTATTAAAGTTGTGATAAGGATGCAAAGCATTTTAATGGGAATAATCAATTATATAATGATATTCATATACAACAAAGTGCTTTTAATATAAGTACTTTTAATGTGGTGCTTTTGTGATGGGGGAATTACTTCTGTAATACTTTCAGAAGCATGTCTTCTACTGGTGCCAGGCAGACAGCAGTAGGAGACTTCTGTAGGAGATGAACTCAATTTACTCATCATTCACAAGGAGGCATTTTTCAATGCAGAGACCAAAGGATTTTACCACTCTGCTGAATAAGAGAATTTCAACAACAAGACGTGTCTACATTTTTCTATGAGAAGAAAAAAAATGGAGTGCATTATCAGTCTGAATAAAAGCCCATTGTGAAACTTCAACATTTAAAAGATGACATTTGATTCTTTCCTGATACATTTGCCTAACCGTTTTCCCAGCCTCCCTTGCTATTACAATTTTTCTTCTAAAAAAAAGAAGCTAAGTTAATTCTGTCCTGATATTGGCATTTTTGCTGATGGATGCTAAAAGTTATAAAATAAATGGTGGCCATACAAGATGTTTGCACTCTTTTGAAATTTTTTAAATAAATATATTAACAGAAACTGTAAATTTATGCAAGTGTCTTTTTATCTAATATGTATGGATATATTTAGCTAAGGGAATCAAAACCAGACACTTACATGTATACCATCTATACTGTACATGGTAATGTAGAAATGGTGCCCTCTTCCACCCATAGCTCATTTGCTATCAATCCCATGCCATTTTTCTGGATATCAGTTAAGATGCATCTTCAGCTGCCATTCCTTTGGCTATGTTTGGGAGCATAGTCCTAAAGGAATACTAAGGCTGAGCATGCTCCCTCACTCTATATCCAACCTCTGCAAATGTAGAGTTCTTACTCTGATATCTTCCAGCAAGTGGCCTTGGACATTTTGGGAAAGAGCCCAGACTTCTTCTCAACACTGACCATGTGACTCTACCAAAAGGAGATATACGACCATAGTCAGGGGGTAAATTTGGGCCAATCCTGGGGCTTGAGATGCTCCTTTGATATCCTTCCTCCCCTCCTCTCTCGTTTGCTAAGCTAAAGAAATTACCCCAAGCCTACTCTGAGTCATGGTGGACCAGACAAGAAGTATGGACATCAGAAAAAACTGTCCTTGAGAATGGCAATCTAACCACAACAGAGGTGTGGTCTCAGGCACGCAATACTGTGATCTTTACAGTTTACAGCAATGTGGTTTGTGAATCCTGATTCCTAGACCTATAAAAAGAAGTATCAAAGAATAGGATTCAAGTGAAGATTAGATGTAGGTGTCTACATGAGAACTGGGTGCTCCCATTGTGTCAACAGAGATACAGTCAACTCAGTGAACTGAGCCTACATATTGGAAGATGGGGATCTTTGTCTTGTATGGGATCTGACCCAGGAGGCTCAACTCAGTTCCCAGACACAAGCATCCCTGGCCATTAAGATGCTCCAAGGTATCCCCATTGGACTCCAGTCACCTCTCCAGAAAAGTGTAAGTCTCCTCTAGGTCCTGTGTTACATCGCAGCCCTATGCAGTGTCTCAAGTAACTTAGGGCATCTTAAATGCACTAGATGGTGGCATCTAACTGGAAAGCTGCCCAGCTCCACCAGTTCTGTTTTAGATGGCTGGCTATTACAAGGGGATCCATGGCATGAGAGACCCTCCACATCTCCCCACCCAATGTACAAAGAAATCAGGCATTCACAATATTCAGTGGTTAACATCCTTTATCCAGTGCATATTTAATGCAAGATGCATAACCATTCCAGGAACAGGGACCAAACCCAATATCTACCTTTCCCATGTAAGTGGAGCTTAATGCATTCATACTCAGGATCATTTACCCCATGCTTTTAGTTCCTTCTCTTTAACATCTCTAAGCAGACAGGTAAAGTAATGCACAGAGACATAAATCAGATTGGAAGATACAAATCAATATTTATTATGGAGTGCCCCTTACATTCATCACGCCTTATCAGAAACTACTTAGCTAAAGCTTATATTTTATTGCTGATTCCAGCAAAGCCAACACATTCCAGACAGTATCTCCTTGTGTTCTATCTTAAACCCCTTAAACCAGTGGCATTATTTCAGGAGAGCCTTTTATTCCCACATATTCTGAAACAAACCAAAAATGTCAGAAAGAAAATCTCTTCTCTAGTCAAAAAATTCAAAATGTTTTCTGCAAAGTCAGAGGGATTTCAGTTGAAGAAGCTCAGAAATACAGAATTAAGCTTCAAGTCTTCAAATTTTCCCCTTTTTAAATCGATTTCATTTCTTCAAACACATTAAAATATTCAAAATCTCACAAAATATTTATTTTTATATTGAATATATTGCATTCAACTTCAGTAAGATTTTTTGGTTAGACTTATAAAAATAATAAAATAACTGAATTGGATAATGTTCGTCTGGATCAATTAGATTTATTTTTTTTCTGAAAATTATTCACATAGCTTGATCGAAACTATATTGTTGTATTGTGTTTTTCACAAAAGCAGTGACTACTTTTTTCCTTTTTCATTTCTTGGCAACAGAGTTATGGATCTATAATTAAAAACCACTTAGACAATTTCCAAGAGATTATTACAATGCTGTGATGCCAGGGGTTGAACAAGTCAATTTAAAGATTTTCTTCCTATCCCTAGTTTCTACAATGATGGTCTGAAAACCTTTAAGGCCCTAAACTCTGGGTTGTTTTTTTTTTTTGGCAATGGACACAGGGCATGCAAATGATATTCTCTCATTCTCTCTTTTCAGGAATGCAGTTGAAGAAAACAAAAAATTATATGCAATTTATGACACAAGGTGAGTAACAAAAAGTATTTTTAAAATGTGATTATTATCTATAAATGGAATGTTAATTCTTTAACAGTAACTATTATTAACATTTATTTTAAAACCTTATTTTTCCTGAGCCATGACATAATCTTTAAATTAAGGAATAATAACACATGTTTTAGATCATCATGCTCAAAATTCTATATCTACCTAATAATGTTTCCCTTTTATAGAGAGAGATTACCCTTTGTATACAGAGAATACGACAGAGAAATTTACTTACACAGCCATCTTAATTTACATGTTATCCCACAGATGGAATATGGCCCATGATCCCATTCTGTGTATTATGAGCTTAACTGTGGCCGTTTCTGATGCCAGTGCTTTGGGACCCAGAGAGAAGGGCAGCTTGGGGAAGAGGGGATGCATTTAAAAAGACAACAAGGCACTTCCACAAGCACAGTGCTGCATCTTGGCAGTGAATGGTGGGGATGTAGCCTCTGTATAAACATACCTCCACACTCTCCACACTCTGAAACATTTCCTTTCCCCCTCCTTAGCATAAATTACACAAACAAACAACACAACACAAAACAAACAAACAAATAAAACTACCTAGAGAGCAAGACATAAATCAGTTTCACTTTATTCAATCCGTAGCTTTTTTTTGTTACCCTGTATTATAGTGTTTTAGCCAGTCCTTATAGAGATACATCAGCTAGAATACTTATTTGATCTTCCTTTAAATATACATAATACTAAATATAAGCAATTCAAACACTTGTCTTCCTCACTCCGTATAATGTCCTGCACAATTTAGCTTTGGTTTTGACGTCGAATTTTGTCCACTCTAGTAAAAATGCATAAACAATAATTATGGCAAAATAAATTCATAATGTTATTGCCTAAATATGAAAACACAAAGAAAGGGGCTATAGCATTCTATTTAATCCAGACTTAGAGAGAAAAGGTAACTGCTTCATATTATTTTTTTAAGAGTAATGTGCTTCTGACAAAGGGATTTAGATGAAAACACTCAAGTAGAAACACTTAAGAATGAAGTCCTATGTAAAATAATTCTTCCTCAACTGCAGCTGCAGTAAAAAAAATATAAATCAAAACTCAGTTACTTGTTTTTCTAAACACAGACTGTGTCTTCATCAGGACAGAGACTTAAAGAGTTGTACTTCCAAAGCACCAAGGCTTCTCTAATGCATTTGTGTTATTTCAGCGCATAATCATTAATCTTTATGATGAAAAAATGTGAGTTATAAAGAGCCTCAATTATTTCTTCCTCTGCCAAAGTGTCAATGGATTTTTATTTTGATGTCTGACTCATAATGTGCATAATCCAGAGGTTTTGCCTCCAAAGAGATGGAACAGTGCAGGAATGCTATTCTAAATTCATTCAGATAACGCAAATTTTTGTTCTATTTTCTTGAATATGAAGAAAAATAACCATCTGAAAATTAAACAGAAGTTCAAAACAAATTGGGTCAAGCCTCTTATCAAAGGCAGGTTTTTGTCCCCATTACTCATATCGATTAATACCTCATTCTTGTGTGGCCCACTGAAACATTAAGATCTCTACTACATCAGAACTGTTGACATAACAACATAAATATTTCAGTATAATTAAATGAAAACCAGCAAATTATACAACCAAAGGAAATGGATTCGTGCAACACTGCAATCTGCCTGACAGAAATGGGGACAATGAGTATAAACCCAGCGTAAACTCAACATCAGCAAACATTACATACATTTTCTGACAAATATAGATAAATACATTACATACATTATACACTAGGTAAATATAATACTGTTTTCCTTGCATAGCATAACCAACAATCATTGCTCATTATTTGAAGAACCAGAGCGCAGCGCATAAAACTGTCCAACTGCAGAGTATTCCCTAAGCCCTGATGCCATGCATCCACTCCCCAGCCTTCTGTTGTCACTCTAAAGCTCAATTTCTACTAAGGTACTATAGAAAGAAAAGCAAAAAAGCTGAGCTTTCTGAAGAAAGCATTAAGTTTCTGTTGAATGGTGCTTTAGAAAAAATGCCCATCAACTTTTGATTAAATAAAGTAAAAAGGAAACCAAGCTTGGAAAGGGAAAAAACAAAACAAAACAAAACAACAACAAAAAAAAAACTTGAAAATTTTCTTGTGGATTTTTTTTTTCCAGCCTGTTTTATTAATTACACCTTCTCAGCAGGTTAAACCAGCAGGCTATTAAAATTGCTGCAAGGCAGAATAGGTAAGCAGCAGCATGAGTCTCAGCCAAGTAAGATTAATGTCCTGTGTTCCTCAGAAGACAACACTTCAGCTGTAGCAGCAATTCTTCCTACATTTCTTTAGTTTCTGTCTGTCTCTGTTTTGTACCTCTGAACCTTCCGTGATTGCAGTTTGCTTCAGGATAAGACTGGATCTCTGTCAAAATCAGTTAAATGACAGAGAAGCCAGAGAGGAAAATGAAAAAGAAAATGTTCTGATAAGTGATTCTGACCTCAGCGTGTAAGTTGGGTTATGTTCATTTTGTCAGGTAAAGCCTCGGTACCACTTTCCAGTGTAAGAGCTCAATGATATATTGCATGGTGTGATCAAATACTTCTTCCCTGATTCTCAAGCCAGTCCTTCTCCTACAGTCTGGTGACTGATAGTAGTAGTTCTGCAAATGCATCTGTTATAAGCAGACCTTTCTCCTTCTCTAGGTGATCCAGTCATTGGCTCCTCTTCTGTATCTCCACTAGCATTGAGAGGGATGAACAAACCTAGAATTCATTCCAAAGTTTTGAGAGACTCTTCATTCCATTCCCAATGCCTTCAACAATTTCTATCCTTTAACCAAGTCTGAGTGTGCTCTGCTCTAGCTCCTCCTGAAAGGAGATGATGAGTGCATCCACACGGCACGTTAGGGCAAATCAGGACTGTGCTCATGAATTGAATTGTTTGATCATTCCCACTTACTGTGCTTTGGTTCACTTCACAGAGCAGTCTCAAAGCACATGATCTGGATTCCTTTCTACAAAACTAAGGTGGATAATGCACTCCAGCAGCATACCAAATGTGGTCCAGCTGCTAACAAGAATTTCAAACTGTTTCTAAGAAAACACACCCAAAATGTGTATAGCATGGATGTTGGGTCCTCAGAAACAGCTGTTCTGAGCTACACAGCAGCCTCAGTATTTGCTAACACCGGCACAGCCAAGGAATCCATTGCAACCCCACTCAACCCAAGGATTTCTTTCACATCCAGGCCTGGCAGGTGTACT
The DNA here is from genome assembly GCF_965140915.1 of Aythya marila. Classification (NCBI taxonomy): domain Eukaryota; kingdom Metazoa; phylum Chordata; class Aves; order Anseriformes; family Anatidae; genus Aythya; species Aythya marila. The sequence goes on along the minus strand of NC_139042.1, from coordinate 69,256,932 downwards.
CTTCCACATGTATTTGCATCAGCCCAAGGGCAGTCCTTTTGCTCCTCCACACATAATGCTTGCCTTTGCAGATTAGACTTAATCAATTTTTTGAAGCATCCTTTACCAATATTGGCAATGCCAAGGAAGAAAACAGTATTACCATGCTTGCCTTATTGATCAAAATTTGATCAGGAGCATAGATCTTAACTGTCCAGTGGCCTAAAGGCTAGAACACTCACTGCAGCAGAAACCATGATCAATTTTAGTCCCTGAACTACAACATTTGAAGTCTTATCTTTTACAGGAAGAGTTTTGCTGGAACAGAAAGACTGTATGTTAGAAAAAGAGCAAGAGTAAGAATGAGTTATGATTGTGGCTAAGGGAAGCAGAGAATCAGGTTCCATTTATTTTATCCAGTAATTAGTTCATGAATTACTTGATTATGAAACAATGGGACTTTATAGATAACAGCCAAACCAGTAGGCCACAAACTCATGTTAACTCTTTCCCCCTCACTTATTTAAGTATTTGCTGTAAAGTAAACCATTTCAAAAGAGAAAACCTTACCCTGATGTCCTGCAGCTCAGGCTGATCTCAGGAGACACGTCCTCAGCTGTTCTTGGACCTAGCACCTGCATGCTCTGACTGGGTGCTTTGTTTTTCTGAATAAAAGTAGCCAGACTCCTTCCTGACTTGTTTTGAAATAAGCTTCTTGCTTTTTGAAAGGAAAAGTTTAGGAGCTTAATTCCAGGAATAGAGTAAGGGTGGTGAATTTTGGGGCAGAACAAGGAACCTATTTCCGTGCCTTTTTCTTCCTACTGACCACATTAAACAGCTCTCCAAAAATCTTTGCATCCATCATTTCCTTAAATACTCTGTGCTCCATGGAGCTTGTCTGAGCCTCACCTCCAGACTGGTGCTACAGAAGATGTGTTCTGAGTCTTCTCTGTGCGCAAAACCTGAAGTGCCATTTTCACAGTAAATGTCACATGTACAGAGAAGTCAAGATGATTTTTACCTTTCATGAAATTCATTCTAAATTTCTCATTTGTAATGTCATTCAGCTATTGCTAAGCCTAACTGAATTCAAAATCCCAAAGAATAAATGCTCCAAACCCCCCTAGCTACTTTCCTGTCCCATCAGCTCCAGTCTGGGTTATCTTTAAAATACCCACAAACACATAGAAACAATTGCTTTGAAAGCTCAGGAAGATAAATACTTAAATGAAGTGATAAAATGTCAGACTCTACATCACTTTTGATTCATTCATACCTCAGATGTGTTTTCAAAGTACCAGAATAGTGCATTAATCAGAAGTACTGTTCTCTAAAATATTTTATTTCTGTTATAAAACTGACATCCTATTTAAGAAAAGTTATTAGTGTTCAAATACACTTTTAAATCACATTAAATTCTTTGTAAGAAATATTTTCATTGGTGTTAATGTTCTCTTCCGGCATTTAGGGAGACAGAAATGGGTTGGTACCCTTCCCTAACTTCACTTTCTCTGAAGACTTTGAAAGATCTAGTATTCAGGACTGCCCATCCCATAGTATTAAAAATGAAGAAACAACAACAACAAAAAAATGATCCAGGTTCCTCAAATCAGTTATGTATGTACATACACGTGTTTAATGTTTGAGCCCCTGAGTCAGGTATACTTCATGTCACGACTCAAGTTTTCAAATAAAAGATACGATTTCACCTACTTTGTAATCATAGTAATTACGGCACTGTAAAAAACAAACAAAACAAAACAAACACACAAAACAACAACAACAAAACCCAACAACTTATAATGAAATCAGATTTGGCAACAGTCAGTTCCTCCACATTTTTCCTCATGGCCTATATGTTTTTTCATTGTTTTTAAAGCTGGGCCTGCTCTCCCCTTTTTTTGTAGGTTTCTTATTAATTGCAGGCCAGTACATACAACATGGACTGCACTCCTCTTTCTTCTCAATAATTTGTTGGGGGAGACACAAAAAGCTGCCCGTGCTTTCTCACCCTTACACAAAAACGCAGCATTCCTCAAGTGTCTGTCCTCTTCCTTGCAGTTTCTCTGAGGGAAGAAGAGATGTAGAAAGTATAACAGGTTGTAAGAGAAGAAGTGCAAAAAAAAATGTATTGTTTTCCCCCCCTTGCCTAGTAAAATTTTGTGCTCTGGGATAAATTGGAGCCCACCGATCGCGGTGTAACCAGAACCCGGATCTGGCTAGGGATCTGTTTACGCTGCCGGTAGGGCATGGCAGAGAGGTCCCTGTATTGGCATTGACAAAGAGCTGGCTCTGGAGCCGAAAGCAATATAGCCAAGTCAGCGTGCTTCTGTTTCCACGCCAATTAGTCCTGCTGAAAGGCCTAATTAACCTGGAAGGAGGTTAACAATAACAACAACTGCGCTGCCTCCACCCCAACTAGCATTTCACCAGGAGCACCCAGAGCCTCGCAGGCAACCCCACAGTCAGCGGGCAGCCCCCGCAGCACGCCTCTTTGGCACGGGGCCGTCTCCCTTCATTACCCCGGGGTAATTAACGAAGACTGGGAGCCGGCGGGTTCGGCTCTCAGTAGACACACGGCGACAGCCACCTGACAGGCCGGGTACCCCCACACGTCCCCCTGCCATGTCGGGGGACACCCCCGTGCCCCTGGCACCCCCTTGGAGGCCCGGAGCGTTTGCTCCTGAGGGGCTGCGGCCACCTGAGAGGCGGCGGAGGGCGGCTGCCCCCTCGCCCCCGGCCTCACGGGGTGGCTATGACAGGGCAGTGGGGTGGCCGTGATGTGAGGGGGGGTGGCCATGATGGGGCGGGGGGTGGCCATGATGTGGGGGGGGGGCTCTCAGGGGGCGCCGCGGGTTGCCCCGGCTGCCAGCCCCGGTGCTCGAGGGGTGCCTGGGGAGCTGTCCCCGCCGTCCCCGGCGAGCCCCCCCTCCCCGCGGCGCCCTCCCCTCCCCTCCTCTCCTCTCCCGGCAGGCGGGAGGGCACCGGCGGAGGGCGGCTTCCTCCGGGGCTCGGCGGCCGCGGGGTGGGCGCGGGCGGCTGCTGCGGTGTCGGGGCGGGGGTGGGGGCTTTTTTTTGGGGTGGGAGGGCGGGGTGGGGTGGGGGGGAGAACGGGGGACTGTCGCCTCCGCCTCTTCCTCAGCGGCAGCCGGGGCAGCCGGATCGCGGCGGTGGCGGCGGCGGCTGCTGCTGCTGCTGCTGCTGCGCGGAGGGAGCCCGGGGAGGAGGGATGTGGGGCTTTGGGGGAGGCAGGATCTTCGGGATCTTCTCCGCTCCCGTCCTGGTGGCCGTGGTCTGCTGCGCCCAGAGGTAGGAGGCAGCGTGCCCCGGCGGCGGGGGACCGCGCTGATGGATGGGCTCTGCCCCCCGCCCCGCTCCCCAACCCCGGCCCCTGCCTCCCCCGTCTCTCTCGCCCCCACAGTGTGAACGATCCCGGCAACATGTCCTTCGTGAAAGAAACTGTGGATAAACTGCTGAAGGGCTACGACATCCGCCTCCGCCCGGATTTCGGAGGTGAGTGGCACCGGCCGCCGCTTCCCTCATCCCCCCCGTTTTGTCCCGGGGCTGCCCGGCCCGGCCCGGCTCGGCTCGGCTCGGCTCGGCTCAGCTCGGCTCCCCGGCTGACCGAGTGTGCTCTGCCCGCAGGTCCGCCCGTCTGCGTCGGGATGAACATCGACATCGCCAGCATCGACATGGTTTCCGAGGTCAACATGGTGAGTGAGTGAGGGGGTGCCCGTCCTCCCCCCTCCCCTTCTCCCCCCCGTTCACCGCCGCTCTGCCCGGGCAGGTCGAGCCCGGCCGGGTGCTGAGTGCAGCCCCTCGCGGTCTCCAAACTTTCCATCCCTGTAGGACTCGCTTTTTCGGATTTCGCTCCTTCCCCTCTCGGTGCGAGCAGAGCGGGGCTGGGGCTGGCAGCGGCCGCCCGTACAGTCCGGGCTTCTCGGGGAGGGCGAAAAGCGGAAAAAAAAAAAAAAAAAAAAAAAGGGTCTCGGCGGCGGCCAAGCTCTCACCCGAGCACCGGGGAGCGATGCTGAGAGCACCAGGACGGGGCTGCACTTGGGAGGCATCTCGCTTTTTGCTCCTCCGAGTGGTTTTTCGGGGGCTGTCGGGTTGACCGAGGGACCGGCGTGCGTTCAGTGCCTTGCTGCAGCCCGGCCCCCGAGGCAGCGCGGCTGGGTGGGCAGGCGTCGGCAGGTGGGTTTGCCATTTCTTGTCCTGATCCTTAATCCCAGGTGGAGTTTCCGAGCGTTTCTGAGCAAATTCCCCGTTCCTCCTCGGTCTCGGGTTCTTCCTCCTAGCCTTCCTTTAGCAAACCTAGCGTGGTTTTTTTTTTTTTTTAGTAAAACGAGCGGGCTACGCTGTGTTTCTGTAGCTACGTCTATGTCATTACAAATAATCCTGTACATTAAAAAGCCGAGCTATTTTTCAGTAATTAATGATGCTAACACCAGCTGTACCCCCCCCTTCAACGCATTGTTGCAGTGTTACAAGCTGACAGAGCCTGGTTTTGTAGGTGATCTGTGTGTTTTACTTAATTCTGCCCCATCCTTCCCCTGCTTTACCCAAAATGCTGAGATAGAAACTTTTTGCTGTGTTTCTGATCTTTTACAGATGTTTTATGTAGACATACAGCCTGTTTACGGTTAAAGCGCCACCAACATCCTCCTGTATACTCATTTAGGAGGGGCAATTGAGGTAGCTCTCGTTTGTAAGAGTTTGTTTTAGGCTTCCTGCAAATTCAGGCAGCAGCAGGGACATCTCTTATATTCCACAGGCTCTCCTGTACCTGTAGCATTGCTTCGCAATAAAATGAAAGCTGAGTCCTTGAAGAGTAATTCAAAAGTCTGACTTCACTGTTCCCACTGCAACCTTCCCACCTTTGGCTATGCTTCATTCTTAGCAAAGCAGTGAATTACAAATTGAATTTATATACAACATTCTCTATGTGTGAAGTGCTGCATTGGCAGTAAATATGAAAAACAGACCAAGATGTGAAAGAAAACGACAGGATATGCAGTGATTTTTTTTTTTTTTTTCAGCTATGGGAAAGCCTGTTACATTTAAATAATTTGTCCAACCCACTGTAGCAGGGATATGAGGAAAAATTACATATGCTGCTTGTTATGCTGCTAGACTGAGCATTTAGATCTTAAATGAGACAGGAGCTCCTCGAGAGGACAGGTGAGCCAGCCCAGTACTTGCTTTAGTTTCTAGCAGGGGTACAAGTTAGTGCTCGCTGTTTCCCATGACTTGGCAGAGAATTAAAGAAATGAAGAGTTTCCTTCTATGTCCTCTAATGGGGCAAGGCAAAGTGTAAAAAAGAGTAATCCTGATCTTCCAACAGAAACAAAGAACTGTTTCTGAAAGGAAGTACTGAAGTATTGTTGGTACAAAAACTGTACGTATTTACTTCAGGAAAAAATGAGCAGAAACGGCATCTGGTTGGTGAACTACAGCTGGACTTGCAGTTGGTCTTGTCGCTTATGTCTTGGAAAGAAGTCTTCTTTGACTAAACTCAGACAGTGCTGTACTCAAGCACTGTCTGAATTGATTAATTTCAGTTATTCAGGTAATTTCATACTCATCTGCAAAGATTCTTGTGTAAATATCAAGAAGCAGTGAATAAGGAAGAAAAGAAGGAGCTTTTAAGAATTGCTAAAGCTTACATTTTAAGATAGTACTTTGGAGGGGAAAAAAAGTCACTGCTAGTTTGAAGACCTGAGGTGTGTCTGGTGAACTTCACGCAAGTTACCAATGAAACTTTTAATCTTTGACATATTCTTCTACTTAGTGCCAAGCAGATATTTTTAGCTTCGACCTTTAGCCTCATTAACTATTGAAATGTCTTACAAGAATCTCTCTGAACTGTGGTAGCATGGACATTAATTCCTTTGATTTAAATCTAGACATTGATGTAACCTTTTATAAATTAGCTTGTTAAAATTCATCTCTATATTAAAAATAAAATAACCAGGGAATTAACATTCTTCAATTTTATGAATATAAATAAAAAGTTATTACAGCAAGTTTTATTGTACTGCCTTCTAGGCAGCCTGTAATGTAGCTTTCAGTGATATGATGACAATTCTTTGTAATAAGAATTACAGCTTGTGTCATACTCTTCTATTTTTAATCAAACTGTAGCCTTATTCTTAATGAATCTTCAGTTACTAGGTATTCACTTCACTTTCCAATGGTTTAAAAAATTATTTGTGTATTTTTGGTCTTCCTGTTGAAAATTACTGGAAGTCCTTTACTCTCCATAAGTCCAGGTTACCTCCAGCTATCCTTTAGAAGAGATGAATTGAATAGTAATATACATCATACTTAGGTTACATGGAAAAGTTAACATTTTTCTTTACTTATGGTGCTGTAACGCTAATCTGGATCAAGAGAACTGATGCAAGTATCAGATTGTTTTACTGCAAAGTTTTAAATCAGCAGTTTCTATTTGATTTCATAACATCTTGAAAACATCGAGGAGCTTTATTGTTACTTGACCATACTATTTACATCATACTGAAAATACAAAATATTTATGAAGTAAAAATAATATGCTTTCATGCTTATACTTTTACATATGTGGTATCAACAATAGATTAATCAAGTTGAATGTACGAAGCGCATTTTTCTAGGAAGGGCTGCAGTCTGTTAATGACCTGCAAGTATAAATATGTGTAAATATACATATATATATCCATAAGTGCTTTATTTCCCTATTATAGTTATGCATGCTTTCACATGATTATTTGCCTATTTCACAAAATTTACCTGAAATTGGGTACTTAACCATCTACTTGTTTTTGTGCATACCTACAATAATTGCATTTAAAACTACTGTAAGTGCATGTAAATTGTACGTTAATGTATATCTCTAAACAAAATACTAATCGATAATACCAGAATAATACTGAGAAAATACTATAAATGCTTTTTACCAAATAAGAGTACTGAAGATTACAGTTGTCTTATTACAAGAGTTTAGCTTTATGATACATAATTTTACATGATTTTGGTTGATTGTGTTCTGTACTTTCTCTGTTTTGGAGGAATGTTTTCTTTGGTTTTTTGGCAAATTGAAAGAGAGTTTTTATGCTTTTTACTAGTCTGTCAACCTGTTTCTGATAAGACTACATCCACAATTACTGATTTTTTATAGTCTGTTTTTTTCATCGTTGTTCAACATTTGGTCTGCGAATCAAATGTGTTAGTTCCAGACATATAATTTCCAAACAGCCAAATACTTCCATAGCGTTTTATCCCTAAGAAGTTAAATAATCAATACATTGATTATCCCAAAAACCCCCTCTTTAAACTCATCATTGTAGCTGGAAGACTAAGGTGCTGTGCTTTCATTTCCCCACCATTTTAGGATGTGGTTTATAGCTTATGGGAGATAAAGCTATAAAGTGGATAGAGAAAATGAGGGGATCAGTACAAAAATAAACCTTTCTCCTTAGAGATAATGTTTTGCAGAAAATAGTGTGATCTCCTGAAAGCAAGGAATCTTGTGCTACTACTCACTAAACTGCTCTCTGCATTCTCTTTGTGCATACAGGGGACTTCAGAGCTGTTGATCAAGGGTTTTTCAAAAGCTCTAATTTCAATAAAATTAAACCAGGAAAACCCAGGAGGCATCATTGGCTATATCGTCCTCCTGCTGTTTTTGAGAATACTGTACTAAGAAAATTAGTTTGACATAAAGTCAGATCATAAAGCTTATGAGTTGTTGTTTCTGAAAAAGATGTAATCTGTTCTATGCTAGCACTGTAATTTTTTATTTTTACATATGTTCCAATATAAAACTTCAAGTACACATATGGACTCCATAGGGTGCCTGCTATTTTCTAAGCAATTTTGACATTTTTCTGACAAACTGTGTTTTACTTGCTGCTTTAAGGTCAACTGACGTTCTTACTTAGGACAAATACTGCCTATGTTCCTTAGATAGCAATGCATAAAGAATTATTTCTAGGTGAATTAATTCATACTTCACCTGAAGTACTGGAGACACTGAACCTTCATGCTTCCATTGCTGAGACTTGTCTAGTCTTTCTTTAGATGCCTGAAAAATAGGGTGTGACTCAGTTCATGTAAACTGAACAACTGTATACAATTAGTTTTCTAAATGTGAGCTGAATTGGTACGCTCTGGGACTGTAGTTAATGGAGATGTAGGACAGAATTTGTCTGCTTAGGCAAAGGTGTCTATTGTCATTCTGCCTCTCATGCATCATACTTGCCCTCCAATTTCCAATTCATAAGTTCTGTGTCACGTCTGCATGCTCTGTGCAGCTGTGTTGGATGTCATACCAGCTGCTGAAGTTTAAACAATTGTCTTATCTTGTCAATACAGCCAATGGAGATCTATTTAGCTTAAAATAAAGAGGACACTTAAATAGTACTTCCTAAATATTTGAAATTCCCCAAGGTATCCATTTCGGACTCTGACTACCTGTCCAGAAGGGTACAAGACTCCTATAGGTCTTGTGCTGTACCTTCCAGCCCTATGCAAATGTTTTTACACAATCCAGAGCATCCAAAACAGCACCAGACAGCCACATTTAGGTAAGTGAATTATTTCCTTATTAGGGAATTCCAGCCCTTAGGCTGCACATCCCAAGCTCATCATCCAGGTTCCTTCAAGAATCAGGAGATGGAGGCAGACACCGAGTCTTCGGGCAGCCACAGTGCTAGGCACGGTGAAACGTAACCTCCGTTTTCTATCATAAACATAACCTGTATTTCCTGCCATGTACATCTACCTTCTGAATACTTTGCAAGCAGAATATCAAAGTTACCTCATGCAGGAAATTATGACTGATTTGTGGCGTATTTTGCTTTGAAGATTCAGATGGAGAAATTGAGTTGTAATAATAGAGTGTAATCGTGGCTATTACAAACAAGTTTTCTAGCTAGAAGATTCATGTGTGCAATGCTTATAGTAAAGCACAAGATTTTAAAATAGAATATATAATTTTATATGTTTTGAAATGTTATTTTATAATTTAATTTCCATAGGGAGACTAGCAGACCATAGTGAGTAGATATGATATACATGAAAAAAATTATTTATATGATCTATATATATGTATTGGATAGATCATACAAGGTGGAAACAAAGAAAAAAAAGAACAACCAAAAAGAAACCCTGCCCAAGCAGGAAAGCATATCTTGAGGCCAGCATAACCTTGCAGACTGGTGTCACTGTGCTGGTGATGAGCCAGCAAGACAGCTAGGAGGCAGCAGCAACGGGTACTGCTTGAGGAGAACAGCCTATCTCAGCAGGTTACCTGCCCTCTAGTTGCCAACTGGCAAGAAGAACATCCGTCCTTCTAATCCTCTCTCTTGGTTGCATGCATTTTTCTTCTCTCACAGAGTGTCCATGGACTTGCCCAGCGTGCTTCTCTGTATCTGTTCACTCCTGGATGTTCCCTAGCTCTTGCTGACAGAGGGGGAAGTGCTTGTGGATGGTGTGATAGAAGTATGACTCCTGTTTGGCCAAGGAAATTGGTGATAAGCTTCTGGGAAAGTGGCTGCTGTGGTATGTAGGGTTCTGACTGTGAAGGAGAAGAAATACCTGGTTTTGGAGAAACCAGGGGATAGTTAATGTTGCTGGAGGGTGACAAGGGCTTTTTAAAGGCTAAATCCAGTTGCTAATGTTGAATCATCCTGACTTGCATGATAGATATGATCTGCAATGATATCAACCTGGAATACTTGCAAACATTTCAGGGGACAAAAAATGAATTCACAACGATCTTTACAAATAAGAGGAATGGTTCTATATAAAGAATGTATTATTAGTGGCAAGCACAAAGTGCTATGTTTTGTAAGAAAGGAAGAATCAGTTATTAAAAAGAGAAAAGATTGGATAGGCAGCAAGGCAAAAAAAAAAAAGAGGATGTGGAGGCTTTGCTGAACTAGAGTCTAAAGTAAGTGGAAAAAGTTAATCCAAGTCTGAAAACAGACGCATCTTGTTTTCAGGTACATGAATAGGAGTGTTACTCACAAGACATGAGTTTCTCTGTCTGCTATTGGTGAAGGCTGAGCAGGAACGCTGTGTCCAGTGTTTCTGCACTGTTTTTCAGGGAGATGTTAATGAACAGGAGATACAAGAGAGGGAAACAAATGTGTCTAATTAAAGTAATTAGAAAGCAGTGTGTATGTGGCAATGTTGAAGTAAATGGGTTTGTTTGGCACTGAAAAATAGAATGGAGAAAGGGCATACATTTCCTAGTATGTAGGAAGCTGATGGTGAGAGGGTGATGATCAATTCCAATTTAGAACCAATAGGAGTAACACTTGAAGAAATTAATTCATTTCAGATTATTTTTCAGCCAGCTGCTTTGTTGTACCATCTTTGTTGCAGATTTTTAGGAAGAGACCAGAAAAATACCTCTTTGATGGTGTTGCTCTTGCTTCTAGAAGAGTTAGGCTTTGAGATCTCTTCCAGCACTGTATTTCTGTGAATCTGTGCTCCAATTTAAGTATTTCTGATAGGGTAGGTGCCTCTGAGTTGCACACACAAGCTTGTCTTCATGCGTTTTCAGATGCCCTTGTCAGTCTTATGCTGGTGCTTTAGAATACCAGGAGTCTCCCAGAAGCCATTTGTAATAATATGCAACTGTTGTAGGGGTGTGGCAGGCCATCTGAGGTGTCATTAGTTACCAATGTATGCATAGCTTCATCATGTTCTCAGTATCTTGGCACTGATTGTAACAGGTGTTGAATGTATATTCTTTAAAATATGTTGTAAAGGCAAAAAAAAAAAAAAAAGAGTATGAGATTATGACTTCCATGCATATAACCATAAGTGATTTTTTTAATTCTGTTGACAGCCTTACTGAATGGCCAAGTGATGAAGAAGTCATTCAATTAGGTTATGGGAGTTGAAAATTCAAAGAAGCTTTACGGATTTATACCCATTATGTCTAGCATTTCTTCCATTCCTTTGAAGACAGAAAGAGGTAGAGAAAGAAAAGCGTGATATTTATATGAAGATCTTTATTCATGCACTGAATCCTTATTCATATTGAGTGTAGTCATACAGAAAGCTTAGCAGTTTCATAAAGGCATTGCAGACAATCTCATGCTTGGCAGAAGACAACAGCAAACATAAGAACATCCCATGGCGCATCTGACTAAAGGTCCATCTGGCCAAGTATCCTGACTGTGTTGCTGACTGGTAAGGGACACTCAGGGAAGAATAAATGTGTGTTAATACTTCTCTAGTGCATGCTTTTGACCTCCTCTAATTCGTGATTTGAGATTTCCTGAGTCAGAGAGAGCAATTCTTTAAGCATAACCAGAGAATTAGGATCCTTTAGTAATACACTTTTCATCACAACTTTCATTTTAATATGGGTTTGATTATATAAACATTTCTAACTGATGTAATATCAAGTGCAATCCATTAACATTGAAAGAGAATAAAAACTTTCTGTGGAAGAGGTTGGGTAATACTAAGTTTCCATTAGGGGTTTTAGCTTGTCCAGGACAAACTTTCGTTTTTCTCCCCTATGACACACTCATTTAAAAAAAAAATAGCTGGAAGAGAAATCATTTCAAAAGGAGAGTTCATTTAGTATTTGTAATTGAATTTCACAGTTCCTTATAACTATTGAGATTGCAATGAAAAAATTCCTAAGTCTAGGCATGTCTAATTCATTATTCACTATTACAGATTTGAACCAATAATTTTGGCAAAATAATTTGTTCTCTTAGCAGTTAGAAACCAGTTACAGGTTGCTGTGTTAATGTAACCTGCAATATGAATCTAATATTGCATGCAGCAGAGAGGGAAGGTAGAACAGCTGTGCTGGGAGGTCTGCAGTTACACTGGGTAATTGGCAGCTCAGTAGCAGTTAATGACTTTTTTCTTTATACTAATATGAATGTTGAATTTTCATTAGTTCATGGGTATGTCTCCACGGCACAGCACAGCGCTCTGCAGAGATGCCGGGGTGCTTGTGGTGCAGCTAGTACAGTTTCTGGAAGCTGTTAAGTGAAGCCAGCACAGAGCTCAGTACCAGGTAGTTGTGTCAGGGGGAGCTAGGTTGCAGGACTTGTTTTTCACATCTCTACATGGGTTGTACAGCGTCCCGTTGGAGCTGCCCCTAACAGAGGGGGGCGTAAGATGGTGCCTGTCTGGAAGTACTAGCAGGGAGGTGGTGGGGGAGACAACCAGATTTGATTGTCCTAGGATAGATGCTCAGCATTTAGTTACTGTTGAGAGGAATTCAGCCTGTTGTTCTTCCTTATCCAGTCTTTTTGAAGGTAAGTGGAGGGTGTACTGAAGTGGTACATAGCTGATCTTCAGCAGCAGCAAATAATACTGCCCAGCAGGTTAAGAGCCACATAAAATTCTGTGCCTAGTTTAAACTACTGAGGGTATTTCATGTAGACTCCGTGCACATCCTGAATTAAAATACGTGTAGGACACGGATGATAACCTTTAAAAGCAAGCTCAAATCCATGCGATTAAAAGTAACTCATCCTGTGAGCTTTTAATTGAGATGTAGGATAGCCCTGCTATCGTTCTGTGCTGGTCTGTTAACCCTGCTGATACTTGAAGAGCATATTCTTGAGTCAAACGTGGATGTTTGCTGATCACAAAGATGTTTTAACATCTTCCATCTAGATGCTTTTTTATTCATCATGGGCTGAGCAGGGATCTCATTGCTTAGGTGCAACATCAAATGCTGTGGGTGTAATGCAGTTCGTGCGCTATGTGAGCTCTGTTGGGCATGGCCCTCCACTCCTTAGGACTGGGCTGTTGCAGAGCCTTTTCAGGATCTGAGTCCTTCTCCCATTTTTAATGGGGAGGTAAGTCTGGAAGAGTGAGAAATCAAATCTAATTAGAATACTAAGATGTAAACCAGTGGAAACATTTTTCTGCTTAACCAAAAATAATTCTGTGAGCAGATAGCAGGGTTTCTTGGTGGTTTCTATGCTACTGTAGCTTTAAAAATGCAATGAAATTTTAAAATTAAAATTAAGAGATAATAAAATAGACTTAAATATGGAGTTTTAAAATGCACCAACTCAAGATGGGAGGACTGAGTAATACAGTAAGTCTTATTATTCATTACAGATACAGAAGATGAACTTAAGCCCTTTTTTTTTTTGGTAACATAACACAATGATATGGATATGTTTCTCTGCAGCAGAAGTGGTTAGCTGTAGCTTCTGACCTCTTAGGCTATTCAGATAATGACACATGGCCTTTCTAAGCTTTTCCCAAACAGGTAAAACAGACTTTCTGTTTGAATAACAAAAACATCTCCCAAACCAACTGTAATTTTGTGTAGCAGAATGTTTTCTGGACTTGCAGAATAGATATGACTAAAAATTTTTTCCTGGAAGAAGACTGTGAGCTACAAATCTGCTAGATTTAAGAGCTGCCACTCTTGCTAGTCTCAAAAAATGCCAAGACTTCAATGCACGAGCTCGTTGCTTGAGGTCTGACATGCATTCATGATCTGTTAAAACATTAGCACGGTTTTGGCTTGGTGTTTCCTCACATGGTGCTTAGGTCCTCTCCAGAGATCAGTGCAGGCTAGGTCCATTCCCAGCAGGCAGCCTGGGTGCAGCTACTTGTTCTGTGAAGTCAGTCAGTTCATCCACACAGGAACAGGCTGTGCAATGCCATGCCTCTCGTCCCTGAGACCAGAGAACTCCCTCGCTGGCTTCCCTAGGTTAGATATATCCAAAAAATGCAGTTCATTGCATCCCTGCAAAATTATCTAAGTCATCCTTTGTAGTGGAAGAGAAGTGATTCCAGAGGAGGATGCATCCTATCTGGCTGTCAGTGGCAGCATTAGAAGACAACTTGTTGTGGAGAGCTTGCTTCTTTGCATTCTTTGTACAGGGAACGGGGAACATGGCTTAGGCCAAATGCCTGTCTTTGGTTTCTGGAAGCAGTTGGCGTGAATGCCACCTGCATGTCCTCTCATCTCTGTCTTGCTGTCTGAGCTCTTTGTTCCTCCCTGGTAATGTGTTCCTAAAGGTAGCATGTGGACAAATAACTCCCTGTGCATTAGAAAACTGTTGTCGCAAACTTGTTTATCAGGGATCAGTTCTGCCTTTTGGTCTTGCTTGTCTTCATACCCATTTGCACTGATTTTTCATAATGCTCTGCGTTAATCTGCATTACACAGCAGAAAGCAGGTAGATGAGCAGTAGCTAGCAATGTGTAGAGGAAAGGGCTTGAGGTGGGATCTGAGCTGTCTGTGCTGGGCACTTAACATGCGCTTAAACCAGATGGAGATGTTCACCTCGGTTTGGGTGGATACGGTCTTTCCATGGAGGGTTTCTGTGGAGGGTACTGACCTGTCTTCATTAATGCAAACTGAAGGAATGCAGGTGCAAGTTAGTGGCTTACAGAAGATGGACTGAGCTTCATCTGGGCTTTGTGTCTCAGAGAAAGCAGTTTGTCCTTGAGTAATAAAAACCTATGAAATGTGAAGAGAAGTAGTTAGCAGCACCTGCATGTTTGTGTGATGAACGAGAGGTGATTAAGAGAAATCAATTTTAAGGAGGGATGTTTCATTTCCTTTTAATCAAAAAGTGGTGTCTCCTTTGGCATTTCTTCCATCTTTTTTTTTTTTTTTTTTTTTTTTTTTTCTTCTGAAAAATAGTTGAGTTAGTTTGGGAATAGATTAGCCATTTAAAAAATGTTGATGAGCTGCCTCCAATTCTTTTTATAAACCCTCCCTCTTAAGTGGACAGAAAAAAAAATGAAGAAAAGGATGGGCAGTGAATTAGAAAATGCATTTAAGATAGTTGATCAGCTTATCTTTCCAGTAGACTCACTTTAGTCGCATGCTCATATATTATTAACCTGACTGTAAAGTACTGCATCAAGGTTGAAATGGTATGTCTTTCCCGGCATACCCATTTATGTGGTGTGAGGTGCCCTCTGAATTGCATGCTGATGCTGTCATTTGGAGAGGGAAACCAGAAGTTTGCATAAAGTAATCCTGTTATCCATCAATGAAGTATTTATTTATTTTTACATTTAAAAAGATATTTTTCAGTCCCTGAAGAAGATACCTTTTGCTTAGCCTTCCTAAAGAGATCATCTACCCCTAACAGTTGTGATATTATCCCTTTCCTTCATTAGTCACATCTAAAAGGATCTCATTTATAATATTGCCTTATATTGCTCTAATTACCCACAGAGACAAATGTATAATGTCAAGTAACCTGCTGGCACAAAGGTTTCTATATGTGCAAAGTGATTTGAGTGGAGAAAAAAAAAAAAAAGAATTATTCAACTCAGGTTCCTTTTAATTTGACTACTGGTGCTAACTGAACAGCAGTCTTTAAGACAGAAGTCATAGTCATTTATTAGTACTTTTCACTAAAAGTCCCTGAACGATTTTTTTGAATAGTTCAAGAAAGTGACCAAACCTCATGTGACTCCTTGTATGAATCTTTTGCAATTTTCCTTCTACTCTCCCTTGACTCTTGATTATCTACGTCTATTGTGCTTTAAAGCAGGAGGTTGAATTTTTGTGATCATTATTTTTCTAGTTCTTTTCCTAAGGTGCACAATCTAAAAAAGAAACCTGAATTGGGAAAGACAGATCCCTCCCTCTCCCTGGAAACACTGCCGAATTAAACTAAGTATGAATGTAGCTTTCTATTTTCTGGCATGTAATTAGAAAGTCTTTCTGAGCTTGACTACAGCACATGCTTGCTACTGCTTGGCATGACAATAAATTAGTTATAAAATCTATTGCAATACTCTATGCTGTTTGATTACAACATCTACAGAGCATCATCTTCACGCTGCTCTCTGTGGCATTGCTGATTTCCATACGCCTTTTTACACACTAGTACCTTATTGTGACCACCTTCATGATAATGAAATCAAAGCAAACCTGAAACCAAATGTTACAATGAATCAATACTTAATGGAAGATCATTTGTGAGGAATTCAATTAAAACGCAGCAATAATGCAGTAACAATGCTGAAGATTTAGAAGATGGATTTATTTAATTGCTTCTAGAGGACACAAAATGAAATACTGTCTTTCAAAGATGAGCGATAAATCTTCAGATACATAGAAGTAATGGGTATGAAAAATTGACTAGATGTAGTGTTGATGAAGGCAATCAAAAGATGAAAGTGTCAGTGTCAATCTGTCATTAAATTGTGGCCATCTATCGCAGAAACCATATTTTGTCCTAGCTTCTCCTGAGACTTCTGCTTTATTTCCTCCTTCTTCTCCCTGTTCTTCTGCTCCCATCTTTTTCTCCCTGTTGTCTCTTGCTGAATCTTCATGTCTATTACTGCCTAGTCATCTTTTTGTCAGAAGTATGGCATTTTTTCACCAGTTCTTGCAGCACACCCAACTCAGTGCCACTTAGGCTTTTTCATATTCTTCAAAATGCCCATTCCTACAGGAGGGCTTTCTTGCCTCATCTCTCAGCTGCTGATCATTTTCTATGTCTCTTTAACTACACAACACTAGTGTGTTGTGGCTCTCAATACAGGCCTGTTTGGTTCTTTGAAAACAGAAAGTGCTTATATTTAGTGATGCAGTTTTGCTGTGTTTTATGTTTTTGGTTATTTTTACTTGATTAACAGATGAGTGTGCCACATAAATAAGTATAAAAAGGGATAAATAACATTGAAAGAATAGAGTGACAAAACTTTTGTGAAAAAAAATCTCTGGTTTACATCTGCCTGTTCATTGTGCCGTTCTATCAGTTGTGAGTATTTCTCCAACAAACCTAGGGAACACAAGGAAGGCAGGTGTGTGTGTGGCAGGTCTTGTTAAATTTTTGGATTGCTGTGAGACTGTAGTTCAGTGAAAATTTGATTTAATTTGGTTATCATTGCTCAGAAGAGACAGAGTACATTTCTTGTTTTCCACAGAAAGCATTGGTAAATAGGTAGTTACTCACAAGGAGCTCTAGTCTCCACCTGATAAAAAGCATGTATTAAGTATTCCTGCAGAACACTTATTTTAGCAATTGACTGAAAAAAAACTCCAGAGTAGACTATTTTGGCATATTATGTCACATTAGACTTCTGAGCGACACATTTGCCTCTTCTTTCCAGGGAAAACACAGCGTCAAATTTGGCTATTTCATACAATTTCGGTAGTGTCCCATATCTGTCAGTTGTCACACAGGTTGACAGAAGCAAAGCAATCCAGCACTAATGGTATATCTGACTGCAGACTTATTCCATTGTGTCTTCCTGTGATGGCTCCAAAGTTACAGATACACAAATCTTTAAATCAAGACTGAAATGGTTAATACTAAGTATCATAGATTGAATTACTAGGTGCTTTGAAGTGGCCATGCAGTCCATCTTGTGTAAGTTCCTCAAAAAACTAGGACCATAGCTTTCTGAGTACTGGTGACCATGTTAAAAGCAGAAGAATTATATGCAATTGTAAGTCTAAATCCTGAAAATACTTTTTTTTTTTTTTTTTTTTTTTTTAACTTCCCACTAGGTAGTGTTTGGAGAGACACTTGTCAGGACCAGCAGAGGACAAATTTGTTGTGCTATGTGGTGTATTGGAGGTGGAGTTGACTGGGCAGGGTCATGACAAGAGGCAATGGCCACAAAATGGAGCCCAGGAAGTTCTGCGCCAACATGTGAAAGAACTTCACAGTGAGGATGACAGAGCACTGGAACAGGCTGCCCAGGGAGGTTGTGGAGTCTCCTTTTCTGGAGATATTCAAGGCCCATCTGGACGCCTACCTGGGCAGCCTGCTCTAGGGAACCTGCTTTGTCAGGGGGAGTCGGACCTGATGATCTCTGAAGGTCCCTTCCAACCCCTATGATTCTGTTATGTTTATGTGGTCCTTATGCTGGTGCAGTTCATGCCAGGAGCTGTCCCGGTCTGGCCACTTCAGAATGAAGAAGAACAAGAAGCTGATTTAAGACAACTTTTCCCATTTTTCCCTTCAGCTGCTTAGACTGGAAACTCCATCTGGTGAAGACCCAATCAGTACATTTTCAAAGCATCATTTTCTTAATTCTTTTAAAGCAAAACTCCCAGTGAAAAATATTGAAACTGAATTTAAAAAAATAAAAATGTTTAGCTTAATGTCTTCTATCTACCAGCAGGTCCAACACCATTTTTTCCCTTGGTTTCCCTTTATGGGAATAAACAAACTGTAGCCACTGATAAAAAGGGAGAAAAACTGTTTTATTAATTATTCACTAATCTCCAGAGGCTCAGTGTCCTTTAGAGTTACTGTACATCCCAAAGAAATTATTAAAGACTTTACAGCTTAACTGTTACTGCCAGACTGCAGAAATTATCCCTGGGACCAGAATTTCTTGGACCTGTGTGCCTCTGTTTCTTCTGTTATACCGCAACTGCCAGCTTTCTCCATCAGCTTCCACAAACATGGCGTGGAACACCCCTGTGTGGACACCTGTGTGAACAGCCTACTCTATGTGGGTACACTGAACAGCTTTGGAAAAGGTTCCTGAGTACTGAAACTCAAACCAGCTCTACCAATAAGTTGTTGGAGTGCTTTCTCACTTGGCTTTGGCCTCCTGAGCATGTCCCAGGTGCTGCTCAGGAGCTAGGGCCAGCCAGAGATGGGTTCTGGCACACAGGTAGTGTCCAGCATCCCTTTTCTGGAGGGTGAGAAAGCTTAATAGTACAGACTCGAGTTGTTCTTGCCAGATGGCTTTGGTGCCAGAGAACATGTTTGGTATTCTGGTCATGTTTAATTCAATGGTAGAGACCTGGCCACTGAATCTCTTTGAGAATGTATATCATGACCTGTAGGCATAATAAATTCAGCTCTTTTTTGGTACCGGAGGTACCAGCTGTACTGCATGAAGCCTTAGTGAACACCCTCACTAAGTCTTGACACTTGAACTTCTCAAGGAAGGTGAATTCTAAGCTGGAATTAAATCAAGAGCAGGTAAAAATTATCCATGGTTTTCTGTGCAAAAAGCTGTGGCTCCAGTGATGTTTGCAGGTCAGCTTTACCTAAAGATATTTTTTCTGCGGGACTGTGGACCAATAATTGCTGCTAGAGGGTCAGGTTGCCCCTCCACAGCTGGCCTTGCCTGGCCACTCTGTAGGTTTGTTGCCCACATGCTTCTCATCCTTGGCACCATCACAGCCTTTCTGTGGCATGAAGTTCCCTTCACTGTCCCTTGCAGTGCTCCAAAGAACAATTCAATATTAGGAGTGCTTGAGAGATGAGGGAGAAAATTACTATAAACATAGGTAAACATTTGTTTGATGTGTGCTAGTCAGGCCAGGTATTTGTTTTTAATCCTGTGTAGAATTGTTTTGCAGGATTTGTAAACAAAAAGTTGTAAGCTATCATCTTGGGAATATGGCAGTGGAGAATAAAACCCTCTGAGATCTCTGTTTATCTGTAAGATTTCCATTAAAAAATGCCTTTTCTGCATGAAGCTGATGGGACTGCATGTAATCTCCATAGGCTGGCCTTGGAGCTGCTAACACTGTCTAGAGGGTTTGTGCAGTTTGAGGTATATCCAAATGCTTCTGTTTGTTAGGAAACAGACTGACAAGCGATATGTGTGCAGGGAAAAGGTTTACACAGGCAAGGTACCATGCTGTGAGTCTGTAAGTGAATGGATTACCAGAATGTAGTATTAACCATGCATTCGAGATAATTGTTGAAATTGCTTTTCATTGGTAGGTCTCAAAGCTCTGTCTATAGGAATTAAATACTCTTATGATATGGGGCCACAGAAAAGAGGGGAAGCGTGTCCTCCATCATTTAGGAGATCCATTCCAGTTTTTGATCACAAAGGCTAGCACAGTGCAGCACAACAGGTGCAGGTCTGCAGAATGAAGCTGGATGCCCAATGTCTGCATTAAATGCCTTTGTTGGGAGTGCACTGTCGTAATAGTAGTTCTGCTTTGGTTCAGTGGACCACACAGCAATTTATCCTTGGAGCTTTAGGTGTACTTATGGAGGGCAATTCTGGTTTGGAGCCATCCAAAAGGCGGAAAGTTTATGTGCTGCCAAACAGCTTTGCAGCATGAGCCAAAGCATGGTAAGGCAGAACAGTAGGAAGATTCGCATCAGAAACACGTTCCTGATTTGGACTGCAGTGCTAATATAGGTAACTCAAGGCCCAGCTGAATCCCATTTTTGGAATGGATTGTCATTTCATTTTGGGACACTGAAGCACATCCCCATCTGATGTGTTGTTTAGTCATCACTTAATTAACAACTAGCTCTGAAGTTATATCTTCATCTTTATTCTCATTTCTCTGCTGCTTATGAGAAGCAAGGGTAAACAGATGTAAGAATTGCTGTATCAGCTCATACCAAATGTCTCTCAGCCCAGTATCACATCTCTGACTGTGGCTAGTAGCAGATGTCTAACAAATAGCATAAAAAGTGATACTTCCCTGGTAAAATATTCCAGACCCAATGTTTTCCAGTTCAGAAATACCTAGTTGCAGTTGGTGTCTTAATATTTAAGCTAAAGGATATTTCCTAAATGAGGGATATCTATATATGCAGTTTTTGGTTACATTTGTCCTTGTAGATCATACTTTTTAGAGGATGTTGTTGTAGTGCATGTCATCATAGTTGCTGGTAGTGTTCATTAAATCCCTAAAGCTCTCCAGTGTTAATCAGTGAAATTTCCCTTCTATCATTCATTCATATTTCTGGAAGTTGTTTGTTTTCATCAACTGTTTTCTGTGAATACTAGAAAGCTTCAATGTAAAGTATCATGTGTGTCTGCAATTTTAAAGGGGAAAAACTAAACTCTCCCCTAAACCCTTCCATTTCAGAAATCTCAAAGCAGCAGTTCATTTGCTTTCAGCTGCACTAGTCCTCAAAAATCTTTGTGAAGCAATGTCTGAATTATGTTATTGTGAATTCAAGAAGAGAAAATCCAAATGTCTTTGGATAGTCAGTCATGGATTAATTTATGTCTGAGACTACTTTTCTTCAAGCTCCTTTTGCCTACAATATTGGCTTCTGTGATATAAGGGATGGGATTGTGTAAGCCCCGAGAGGAGAGTTTCTGATGACTTAAATGAACTTTAAAAAAATAAACTGTAGTGCAATTTGAAAGCTGTTGAAATCTGTATTTTTAATGCAGAATGGGAACTGAGAGCAGAGATGGGTATTCTTTCAAGAACTTATGACTACTCCCTTTTCAATAAGACAAAGGTTCAGAATGAAATTGTCATGAAATCTAGGGCAGAAAATCAATTAGAGATCAGCATTAAATATTGCATGTCCTGAGATGGACTATGTAATTTTTATTTACATCATAAAAAGGTGAATGTCAGGATATTTCTCCTGTGGCCAGTGTGTTCTTGAGGTATGGCACCCATAGGCATGCACCATTTTCCTGGAGCTGGCAATGAGATCCCAGGTGTCACAGATCAGACACCACCTATGGTTCCTGCTACACATGCAGACCTTTCATTGACACATGGTTTTAACTGCTCAGCATGTGCTTCCTCGTTTTCTTCACCTCAGCATCTCTTTCACTGGAACTAGTATAGATTTTTTCCAGGTAAGTCAATCACTGTAGCCTAAGGTATGATAAAAAACAAGAGGAGAACAGAGAGCAGGCAGACAAAGGGAGAAGCTAATCCTCTCAGCAGTTTTTTCATTCTGTTGTGATGCTGTGAACTGCTCAATTTCTTCTCTTGTGGGTTATTTCACAGTATTTCAAGACTAGTTTGCCAAAACTTGCTGATCAGATGGTGTAAGAGAAGTCCTGAGTGCCTATACGTTCTCCACCCATCCTTAACCATAGCTGTGAGTTGCCAGAGTGCAGCATGGATTCCTGCTGCGATCGAAGATGCAGACAACAGGCAGAACACACCTTTCAAGGAATTAGAGTCCTTAATCTTGCATGGTATGCAGAACCCTTGTAGAAGCCTTCCAAAAGAAGTCTGGAGAGTAGGAGAGGAGGGCAAGAAGTAATGGACTTCCTGGGATGCACAGTCTTCTCTTGAGGCCATGTCCAGATATAAACCATTAATTCAGAGAGCTGTGTGGAAACCAGACTGTACACCTAATGGCATGTTTATTATTAAAACATATGATCTGGCCTAGAATCGAAGAAAAAAATATATATATATTTTCAGTGGAACATATTTTAAAAATCCTTCTTGGGATCAGTCAAAAGGGGTTTTATAATTTTTTTTCAAACACTTCAGGTTTTTTTCTAAATGATATTTTGTCAAAATCAATATATTTTGGAAAAACAAAGAAGGGTAATTTTGATGCCATAATACTTTTCAGCAGTGTGGAACTACAGCACTATTGCAATCTACTTAATATTTTGATAAGTGCTCCCAGCAAAATATAGCTGCTTTTGTAAGAATTCCTGGCATAGCTGTGCCTGCTGAATCTCTTTAGTACAAGTTGGAAAATAAAGTCTTAGAATAGCCTGCACTTACTTGATACCATGTAGTGGCAATGACAACTAGCTCCAGGACTGCAGAAGCATATTGAAGCCTGAGCTTTCTTGTTCCTGTCTTCACCATTACTTTAGACTGCACATGTAACACTAGCATTTTAGCACATGATGAGCACATCATTTGCTCTGTCACCACATACCATGACATGCTCTATCAAATTTCTGCTTGAAATCAATTTATTGCATAGATATGCTTATTTGTTTATTGCTTATCTTTTCTTCCCTGAGTCTTCTGTGGAACAGTTTAGTCTTTTAAAGTGGAATCCGGTTTTACCAGATACTTTCAGAGAAGTAAATTTACATATGTATTAAAAATGTCTCTGAGGTTATATAGTTATGGTTGATTAACTATACCTGATCAGGCAGACTTATGATCTTTTGTGAAGTTGAATCCACTCAATGAAGGCCTATTGATTTGAGAGTACTGTTTGTTCTATTATCTGAATTAGCATATTAAGTATATGTGGGATGATACCTGGTCCTTCTCACTTTGAACAGGGCCAGATGTGGAAGGGCATTAGTGTTTTTTGCCTGATGAAGCCTAGGTTGAGAGGTGCAGCAGCAGGACTGGCTATACAGGTATACCAGTGAGTTCTTAAACACGCCATAAACTTATTGAACTGAAGCAGACTCTAACTGTGTTTTTCTACACTGGGATTCTAAAAGTTGTTAACTGATGCATGTTTATATTGGGCCCTTAATTCCTAGGTAAGATTGCAGGTATGACAAAACTCACAGAATGCCTTAGACCCTCAGTGTAGACTTACTACTGGAGTCATACTGGGATAATTTTATACTCCTCAAGATCCTGCTGTTGTGCTTACAGTCCAAGCTCAGGAAGGTAGCACCATGTGCATGCAGTGATGTGGCACTTGTAAAGAGCATGTCATTGCATTAGAATGATTGCTGCTGTAGCAGCAAGTCAGCTTTAGAAATTACTCTTAAATAGAGACTGAATCTTCTGTTTGATGTGTAATTTGTCCATTTGTTTTTCCCATGGATTTATTTAATGTTTTTATACACTTAAACCATCACACATAAGTTATATTCTGCATCTTCAGTAACATATGTACCTATATGTAATAGTGAGTTATTGTGAGGAGGAGAATAAATATTGTAACTGAAAGTGTTTCTTGAAGTTGCAGCATATTCAATACTGACTTCCAATTTGACCGGTTGTTACAGTAGCAGAGAGGGGCACATCAGTGAGATACCTTCTTGCAAGAACCTCTTGAATTGCTGCAATTTTTTTCTTCTTTTTGGTGCTGACACATGACGTGCATATCAGACTCTGCCCTGCTTCCTCTTGTCAGGCACCTGATGTAGTTTCTTAGCTGAAATCATTGTATGACCTATGTATGCCTCTGTCTGGAATACCTTAGTTTTGAAGTTAGGAATACCATCTCATTTCATGTTAGTTGGGAATTAGTATTTGAAGATGCTGCATAAAATTTCTTCCATACAAATAAAATTATATTCAACTATGCTACATTTCACTAGTTCAGTTTAGATTCAAAACCATAGAACAAAGTTAGGGATCTAGTTAATCAATCCTTTCTTTGATAGTCAGGTTTTGTTCAGGCTATTCTTTTAGGCAAGTGCTGCGTTTCCTTCCTTTGCATGTGAAATAACTGAGTGTCTGAGTGGCATCACTTAAATTGTGTTAGTTACATATATGGGGAAAATACTCCATGAGTCTTCCCCTTGGCTTGGGGAAGAACAACTGGAAAGCTGCCTAGCAGGAAAGCACCTGGAGGTGCTGGTTGATGGCTGGCTGAACACAAGCCAGCAGCAGGCCCAGGTGTCCAAGAAGGCCAACGCATCCTGGCCTCCATCAGAAATGGTGTGGCCAGCAGGACAAGGAAAGTGATTGTTCCTGTGTAATAGGGACTGGTGAGACCACACTAGGCTTAATGATCTTATTTTAATCAAAGCATTAGATTATCAGTACTCTGTGCACGTTAGGGTTAAATACAACTAAAAATTATTAATTTAATAGTGCTTAGACCAGCTAAAAATTAAAACTTGTTGATTGCTTAATGGCATGTGTCATCTGAGTTTTCATGTGATTTTCTGTTATGATATCTCATAATTTTGGAAATAAACAAACACTTAGAACATTTTACATAAGTGTGTCCTGGCCTGTTGTCAGTGAATTTTTCAAAATGACATTTTGCTTTTTGTTTAAATCCTGTTTCTGCTTCAACAGCTTATAAGCATTTCTGTAGTATCTGAACTACTTCTTCTAAGGTAGGCATTTGCCTCCAAGGTCCAGTACTGTATTGCACTCAGTCTTCTGCAAATTCAGTTAATGTTTTAGATGGGAGAAATCATGGATAATTCTTTCTCAAAGAGGAGTATGCAATATGAGCCAAAATTAATATTTGTTAAACAGTATCTTTCTTTTAGACCTGCAGTGCTGGTAAAACTAACTCCCATTTTCATCCCTACTGTGAACATTTTTTTTCCAAGTACTTAGCTGCATAAGATTTTAAGATTAAAATGAAGTGTTTATTTTGATCTATATTTCCTTTTACCAGAGTTGGTGAATATTTTTAATAATAAAGTAGATGAATGGAAGCAAATATTAAAGGAGCAGCACTGGGTAGATTTACTTTGTCCTTTCTCTCCTGCAATTACACTATTATATTAAAAGTTTTCAAAACCAGCTGTAGATTTTTACTTACTAACATGCTGTAGTTAAAATTGTAAGGTATACTTTTTCATTATTTTTACTGCATTCTGATAAAATAGCAGTTTTAACCTTCTTCCTTCTCTCTGTTATTAAAAATGGCATTTTATGCTTTGAGAGCTCAAAAGAAATACCTAATGCTAGTGTCAGTGAAGTTTGTTAACAGTTCTGGTGCTGTGGTTGTATGTAGCACATATCATAATGCAGCAGGGCAGCCACTAAAGCAAAAAAAACCTCTAAATATGCTGTGGCTGAGTTCACAAATCCCAGAGCAATCCAAAGATTCTCTGGAGGCACTATGTAGATTTTCTGCTCTGTTAATTAAAAACGATTTCTTTAATGTAGAGAACCTGCCTTGATTATAGTCATAAATTTCTAATCCCTTCATTGTCATCTTTTAGAAGTATGGATGATTTCTGACTAGAGTTCTTCATTTTGGCTTAAATGTTTTTATCATGTTCTTTAATGGAAATGTGAGCAAACGCAACATCACCATTTGGGAATTGAAGCTATTTTAAAAGATAACTTTATCTTGCTATTTTTATTATTTTCTGTATCAGGGAGAAGCAGCGAAATGTGGAGTCAGGAAAAAGAAATAATTCTTTCTTCAATCCTAAATGCACTGCTTCCCGCAGAAATTAGATCTAGTTTGAAATCCTTACTGTCCCTCAGAGGCACTAGATTAAATCAGGCTGAGGTTACTTAAGGCTCCCAGTTAATGCTTTGGAGAGGTGGCTGAGGGAGCGGATGACACTCTTGGTGTGGAGATGTGGGGGCCTCGGCCTGCAGCAGGTCCTCACCCCAGGGGACCGGTGCCCCTCATTGTAGGCTATGCAATGGTGCAGCACTTCTGGCCTTTCAGTGCCTTTCCCCTCTTCCTGATACTGCTGCCCATCAGACCTTCTTCAAAGAGAATTGCTTAGGTTACTAGGAAATTTCCTTTAGGTTTATCTACCGAAAAAAAACCCACCTAGGTAATGACAGCATTCTGGCTGATTCTAGTCATAGTTCTGTGGGAGATGTTTCTGCTTCATTTCTGGTGACGTTATGGCACAGCAGTGCAGAAAGATGGAAAACAAGGGCAGAGCTTCACCAGAATTGTTAAAACTGGCAGTGGTATTTTAAGGTGTAAGTTCTGCATCACCATGAGGCACACTGTGGTCAGCAGAGTTAAATGCATGCCTAATGTGAAGTGATTTGCTAAATACAAGTAAATAAACATGCTTTTCTGACTTGATGTAATTGGGAAAATGCTCTTTTAAAGGATTTATTTGTGGAAAACTTTAATAGATACATTTTCAAGATTCATGGTCCTTTTAAAGATACAATTCGATAAATGAATTCATAATCATATAAAAAATACTTTATGACTAAAACCTTATTTTTCCCTTACACTGTTTTCATACTTGCTAATTTGAGAGCAACATTATTCTTGTGTAGTGTATTAACTGGCATTTTGTTCTAGGTCACATGATATTTTTGCATTTAAAATTTTAAATTGAATAAAATGAAGTGAACATTCTGTAGGAAAAAGAGAAAAAGGTAAAATAATTGGTATTTAATTAGAAATTATTTACTTCTCAGTGAAGGATTGCCAAATTGAGTTATGATTTAAAGGCTGTGGATGTGGTCTACCTTGACTTCAGCAAGGCTTTTGACACTGTTTCCCACAGCATTCTCCTCAAGAAACTGGCTACTCATGGCTTGGACTGCTTTGTTGGGTTAGAAACTGGCTGGATAGCCGGGCCCGAAGAGTCATGTTGAATGGAGTTAAATCCAGTTGGAGGCTGGTCACTAGTGGAGTACCCCAGGGCTCAGTACTGGGGCCAGTTCTCTTTAATATCTTTATCAATGATCTGGACGAGGGCATTGAGTGCACCCTCAGTAAGTTTGCAGATGACACCAAGCTAGGTGCATGTGTCGATCTGCTCAAGGGTAGGAAGGCTCTGCAGGAGGATCTGGATAGGCTGCACCGATGGGCTGAGGTCAACTGCATTAAGTTCAACAAGGCCAAGTGCTGGGTTCTCCACCTGGGGTGCAACAACCCCAAGCAGAGCTACAGGCTGGGAGAGGAGTGGTTAGAAAGCTGCCTGACAGAGAAAGACCAGGGAGTATTGGTGGATAGTCGGCTGAATATGAGCCAGCAGTGTCCTCAGGTGACCAAGAAGGCCAACAGCATCCTGGCTTGTATAAGAAGCAGCGTGACCAGCAGGGCTAGGGAGGTGATCGTCCCCCTGTACTCAGCTCTGGTGAGGCCGCACCTCGAGTACCGTGTTCAGTTTTGGGCCCCTCGCTACAAGAAGGACATCGAGGTGCTCAAGCGAGTCCAGAGAAGGGCAACAAAGCTGGTTAGGGGCCTGTGATTGTTCAGCCTGGAGGAGACTCAGGGGCAACCTTTTTGCACTCTACAGGTACCTTAAAGGAGGCTGTAGTGAGGTGGGGGTAGGTCTATTCTCCCACGTGCCTGGTGACAGGATGAGGGGGAATGGGCTGAAGTTGCACCAGGGAAGGTTTAGGTTGGATATTAGGAAGAACTTCTTTACCGAAAGGGCTGCTAGGCATTGGAATAGGCTGCCCAGGGAAGTGGTGGAGTCTCCATCCCTTGGTTTCTTTATAAGACATTTAGATGTAGAGCTTAGGGATATGGTTTAGTGGAGGACTGGTTACTGTTAGGTCAGAGGTTGGATTCGGTGATCTTGGAGGTTTTTTCCCACCTAGATGATTCTGTGATTAACTGACATCAGCTCAAGCAGAAGAACATTTTCTCTGACCACCTGATAAATTAACACCCTTATCGTGGGATAATCTCTTTGTGTAGTGTAGAGATATTGAAAAGATAACGAGCAGTTCAGTGTCATTCAAGGAGACACAATGTGTATATATACCATACAAATACTGTATATAGCAGTGGTTTAGAACAAATATGAGGGAAGGGCTGCCAGTGGGAGGTTTTGGAACAGATTTACAGTTAAACAGTGGAAATCTCCGTTTGTAACTGTACCAACATATGTGTGCATGAAAAAGCAATTTTGAAATATTAAGTGACCAGATTAGTGGGAATACTCAGTATCTTTTGCTATCTCTACAATAAGCATGTAAAGAAAAAAATCTCACTTTGTTCTGCATGATGTTTTTATTTTTTTCTTTCAGGCCGTATAATGTAGTTGGTCTCATGCCCTTTTTTTTCTGTGCACCTGCATTTGTTTTTTTTCTTTCCTTTTTGATTAATTTGTGCGTGGAGGTTTCAGATGAGGCACTGCGTTCTGCACCACTGACAGGCTCTGGCTCCGAGGTTGAGACATCAGTAAATTTCACCTGTTTAAAAGATCTAGAATGAGATCAAATGAACAGCAGCAGACACCTTAAAATAAAGTTCTGGAAGGATATGAAGTCCTGAACTGTGTCAGAGTGTTAAGACCAGAAAACCCAGGACAACAGGAGCTCTGAGGGAAATGGTTTGCATGGCGTTTTTGTAGGTGCTCGTCAGTACTAATGTGTGGGAAAATGTCATAACATTCAGATTTTCGTTTGTTTTCTAAACTTGTTTTTTAAATCTGAATAAGTAATCTGGCATGTACACATTTCATTTGGATACAACATACTTTCTTGATACCATTGTGACCTACCCTACTACAAAATGATTGAGAATGTAGAAAAGGTAGGCTTCCAATATTTCCCCTTCAGGACCTCCTCTAACGTTTGTTGTTTTCAGTAAATTTTTGAATCAGGGTCTAAATCATATTGGTGATGTGATCTTGACCTCCAAGAATATAGCATGGAATTGGGGCACTGCAAAATCTATATGCAGTGATAAATTCCGGAGCCAGTGCTGGAACTGAGAACTGGGCTGGATGGGAGTCATCTGGCAGAAGGAGCAGCATGGAGTGGAGAGGTGGCTGTGGTTTGTTTTAAAGCCATGTGCCAAGTGCAGAGTCTAATGATGGCTGTTGCATGTTGAAACCCATTACGAAGCTGAATTGTGGTAGTGTTTGTCAGATAAAGAAAAAAAAAAAAAAAAGCAAGGAGTTTTATTGTTTTATGGAGTTTTTATGGAGTTTGAGCAGTGAGAGTTCACATTTTCAAGTATTTTTTTCCTACTGTAAGGACTAGAAATTATAATTTAAATAAAGGCCAAACAAAAACAAGACAAACAAAAAACTTGTGTAATTTATATGACTCTAAAACCAGAGTTTATTTCCTGTACCTTTCCTTTTTATACTGAGCTCCTGTCTGAAGTTATGTCTCTGAACAGAACTTCTGCAGCCAAGAAGACTATGAACTCATAAGCATAGAACTTGGGTAAGAAATCAGGTAGGTAGTCAGGACCGAGAAACGGAAGTGCAGGGGTGAACTTGAAATAGTTTCATGACACTTAAAAAACAAAACCAACAACAATAAAACAAAGAAAAGTATGCTCTAAAAGTCACAGGTGTTCAATAGGGTTTATTTTTCCATGACATTTCTGTGAAGCATGTGTTGTCTTTGAGTCTTCTCCCATTAAGTTGGTCCTTTAAAAAGTCTTTATGCAGGGCCCTGCAAGGTCCTGCTTGACATGAATTTGGAGTAATGTGGGTAACTCATAAGTGACTGAAGGAAGCAAGTTATACCAGCTCTATGAATAGTATCTAAATTTCTTTAGTCTGCTGTCAGGCCTTTGTATATAGTAAAGAGCTCATTTTTCTATTCATCTGGTAGAGGAAAAGTGGGAGGACTTGGTTATAAAAGCAGATAGCTTTTAATTTTACTGCAGTTCTACTTTTCAGGCATGTGTCCAGAGAGCTTGTAGGTATTTCTAGCTGTATGTCAACAACAAGCATATTTGAAAATGTTGAAGAAAAGGGTCCAAATTTTCTGAAAGATATCATGATTTGTTATTACTCCTCCCAGCAAGACATTGCATGCCAGACAGATCTAAAGCTGTCATTTTATATAATTTTTCAGACAATTTGTAGGTAACAGAAACAGGGCAGGTTGCATGGAAGTTGTTTTACCTGGATATCACTGAGAAAATGCAATGGATAATTCCCCTATTGGCTTATATTTTAATAGGAAGTCATAATGTCTGCATAGTATTTATCAAGAGTATATTCAGCATAGTTTAGTACCATTATTACCTGAAACCTGGCTGCAATGTGGAAGACTTTGATTTGAAGACATACTTTTTTTTTTCAAATCTATATATATATAGATATATATAACTAAGAATTTTACTTGTATATAGGCAATAGGCACCCTTTTTTTCAGAGAATGAAATCAGATTAAGAACCGATAAATGCCAGTGTCATATGCAAATCACATATTTAGACTCGGTGTTTACACTTCAGCAGGCTCCTCAGTGTTTGCCCACTCAGAGGACTGCTGCTGGTCATTTAACCAACAGTGTATTTATTGAATGGATATGAAATGATACGATATGCAGTGAAATTGTGTTGAAAGTTGCAATCTTACAATGTTTGATAACCACAAAATTACTCATTTTAACTTACTTTGGTAACAGTTAATATAACTAAATTGAAACAGGGTTGCAAGGCATGTTTAGGAAAAGCTTTGCTGTGTCATGAATTGTTTAAAGGAAAGGAGAACAAAAGTGACCTGGGTCATCTGCTACCTAAAGCTTGTGTATAGTTTTAGCAGGACTACTTTATACCATTTACCTGATGTCCATCCGTATTTGTTTGAAAAATGGAGTGATAGCTGTGGGAAGGTTTGAAAAGACTGTGACTGGTGTTTGCAGAGGTTTCATTCTATATGGTAAGCTGTTGTCAAACCCCTTCACAGACTGATGGATTCGGGCATATTTAATCAGAATAATTGGTTGCATTTGGGACACAATTTTTGATCTGAAGGATGTAGAGAAAGCTATTTTAAACTGTACGCACTAAGCTGATCAAACTGAAAGTTTATCTCAGTGATCAGAGGATTGGACTAAGGCTGCTTCTGGAGTTTAGGGATGAGAAAATGACCATAGACCTCAATTACATATGCTCCAGTTTTAAAATAAAATAAACCTTCCCTGCTTTTACTGATTCTATCAGTGCTACTGCATACTTTCAAGTGATGGATCGTAAATCCCACTTCTGATTGTCACATGCCAGGGTGAGTAAACCTAATTTAGTGAACATCAGCTTGAATAACTGATGCTCACAATTACAAAATATTGAAGTCCTGTAGAAACAGTATCTACAGAAGAAATTACTAGTAAATAAAAAAAAACGTGGGTCAACATTTGGTATGCCATTGTCCATGGCAGAAGGGATACATTTGGTATAGGAGTGTAATGTAAATGCATAATAAGTTGTTTACTGTGGCAATGTTGAATATTTTAAAAGGTAATGGAACAAAAAGAATATTGCTGCTTACAGAGTTCAGGAACAATTAATACTGATAAAAATGTTATTTTTATTGTTTCTGCTTCTCTAATGATAGCACCCCTATAATTTCAATAGTTTTGTTGTTGGATCAAACATGGCCAGTCCTGGCTATCAGGGGAGGTCCCAGTCGACCGGCGGCTAGCAAACATGACGCCCATCTACAAGAAGGGCCAGAGGGCAGACCCGGGAAACTACAGGCCTGTCAGTTTGACCTCAGTGCCAGGGAAGCTCATGGAGCAGATCCTCCTGAGAGTCATCACGCAGCACTTGCAGGGCAAGCAGGCGATCAGGCCCAGTCAGCATGGGTTTATGAAAGGCAGGTCCTGCTTGACGAACCTGATCTCCTTCTATGACAAAGTGACGCTCTGGGTGGATGAGGGAAAGGCTGTGGATGTGGTCTACCTTGACTTCAGCAAGGCTTTTGACACAGTCTCCCACAGCATTCTCCTCAAGAAACTGGCTGCTCTTGACTTGGACTGGCGCACGCTTCGTTGGGTTAGAAACTGGCTGGATAGCCGGGCCCAAAGAGTCGTGGTGAATGGAGCCAAGTCCAGTTGGAAGCCAGTCACTAGTGGCGTCCCCCAGGGTTCGGTGCTGGGGCCGGTCCTCTTTAATATCTTCATCGATGATCTGGACGAGGGCATTGAGTGCACCCTCAGTAAGTTTGCAGATGACACCAAGCTATGCGCGTGTGTCAACCTGCTCGAGGGTAGGAAGGCGCTGCAGGAGGATCTGGATAGGCTGCACCGATGGGCTGAGGCCAACTGTATGAAGTTCAACAAGGCCAAGTGCCAGGTCCTCCACCTGGGGCGCAATAACCCCAAGCTGAGCTACAGGCTGGGAGATGAGTGGTTGGAGAGCTGCCAGGCAGAGAAGGACCTGGGAGTGATGGTGGATAGTCAGCTGAATATGAGCCAGCAGTGTGCTCAGGTGGCCAAGAAGGCCAACAGCATCCTGGCTTGTATCAGGAACAGCGTGACCAGCAGGGCTAGGGAGGTGATCGTCCCCCTGTACTCAGCTCTGGTGAGGCCGCACCTCGAGTACCGTGTTCAGTTTTGGGCCCCTCGCTACAAGAAGGACATCGAGGTGCTCAAGCGAGTCCAGAGAAGGGCGACAAAGCTGGTTAGGGGCCTGGAGAACAAGTCCTATGAGGAGCAGCTGAGGGAGCTGGGCTTGTTCAGTCTGGAGAAAAGGAGGCTCAGGGGTGATCTTATTGCTCTTTACAGATACCTTAAAGGAGGCTGTAGCGAGGTGGGGGTTGGTCTGTTCTCCCACATGCCTGGTGACAGGACAAGGGGGAATGGGCTTAAGTTGCACCAGGGGAGTTTTAGGTTGGATGTTAGAAAGAACTTCTTTACCGAAAGGGTTGTTAGACATTGGAACAGGCTGCCCAGGGAAGTGGTGGAGTCACCATCCCTGGAAGTCTTTAAAAGACATTTAGATGTAGAGCTTAGGGATATAGTTTAGTTGGGACTGTTAGTGTTAGGTCAGAGGTTGGACTCGATGATCTTGAGGTCTCTTCCAACCTATAAATTCTGTGATTCTGTGATTCTATGGCAAAAATGTTGCCTGGATTTTTAGTACAGAATTCCTTCTGCCCTTTATTATCCTAGTGTGATGGATAGTAAGACTTTTATTGAGTGACTGCATGGAAATAATGCTTTTACTTAACCCTGATTTGACTAGGCTGGGATTTGGATTGGTTAAGGTGAAAATGTCTGATGTTCCTTCTTTGCCTCTGTAGAAGAAGAAAAAATGGAGGAGATGTAAAATAAGGATCAAATGCTTTGAATTGTACAGATGATGTTTGTACTTCTTTTAGTAATGTTGGGATACGTTGCCATCATTTATATCTTCAAAAAAAAAAAAAAAAAAAGGTTTTGAATGATTGCTTTCATAAATGCTCAGCCTGGGCTGCCTTTTCTTTTTTTTTTTTTTTTTTTTTTAATTTTGACAGTGGACTATTAAATGATGCAGATATGTTCTGTTTTTCTGCTGTATTACAGCCCAAATTGTTTTCTTCCTGAAATATTTAGTAAAGTTTTAATGTTTAGTTAACAGTTCATATTTATCGCCGTGCATACTGCAGATGATAGGCAACAACTGCTTACATATATTCTTAATATATATATATATATATAAAATAAAATTCTGACACGTCAAACAAAAAGTGCCTAGCTCTAAATAGTTTAGGAAGATGTTGGTTGAAATGATATGTCTGCTGAAATGGAATGAATCATCAAAAATTTGTGATACAACTTGGAAGTTCTTGACTACTAAATCCACCACTTTTGGAATGAAGAAAAAATGGTGTACCAAATGATCTTAGTGCTCCTTGTCCTTTGTCTACATCTTTGTCTCTATCTTCTTTGGTGCTGTCTTCTCCTAGCAGCTGGTTCTTTCACCAGAATAATTGCCTTATGTTTGTTTGTTTGTTTTTGTTGTTGTTTTCTGCTTTTCTGCTTCTTTATTTTCCTCTCAATTTAGTAAAATGTCAGTCTTTTTTCTACCAGAAATTTTCAGACTTACCTATTCTGAACAAGACAACGATAGGACAGCATTAATATCCCTTTCCTGAAGATACTCCACACTCAAACACAAAATTGATATCTGGATAGTTTCTGCTTCATTTGCAGCCATCTACTTCCGGACAGTGAACATCCTCACATTGTGGAAGACTAAATTGGCTGGGAAAGAATATATTCCTCCATGAAGTTTAATCTCAGTGGGATTTATGCCTCCAAGAACATATTGAAAAAAGCAGTGGCTGAGCTGTTGTAATTACACAATGGTGTAATTGTGTCCCCATCCTGTACAGCTGTTGTGTTTTCAGGACTCAGGACTTAGGTACTACCTCTGTGTGATGATGCAGACCTATCCCTAAAGCTTTCAAGCACCGTAGGCACAAGAGCTGTCAGTGGGACCATTTAACTCTCTGTTGTTATTGGCCAGATATATTTGTTGAGTTTACTGAATTCCCCTGTGTGTCACCTGCAGTGCAGAAAAACCTATCATGTCTAAAGAATTTCTCTTTTGCAGTCCTTCATTTACTTTTGGAGGCAGACCTGGTCAAGTACCACCCATGATGTGAGTATGTGAAAATGCAGTTTATAGCATATAAATGCTAGAATGGCCTTATCAAGCAGATCACGATCTGCCAAATTTAATCTGTCAGTCTTCACTGATGATCCACTTGGATTTTAAGGAGATTAATGTGGGACCGTTTTGGTCTCGAAGCTGAAAAAGAGGTCCCTACCCAAGATATGTCAAACAGTTTAAATTGTATGTAAGGCCATAGATACTGGAAATTATAGTGGGTGATTTGTCCATTTAAATTCCCATACCATAGACTAATGGTTCCATCAGCTGTGGTAGGAAAATTATAAATGAGGTTCCTGAGTTTTTTGAAAAGGCACTGTTTACTGCAGTGCATGGAGCAGGCACTGCTTATATTTATGCTATTTATATTGTGTGTGCCTTCTACAGACATTGAAGCAATTTCTGTTTTACCCATAGAAATGCTCAGGACATGAGAACATTAAGCTTGCTAACTGGAAGTCATGCCTTTTACATAGTGATTAGTAGTATAGTAGTAAAACAAAGGTTCGGCTAGTCTTAGGCTGATGAACCTTAATTTAAGATCTTGCTTCTGCCTTTCTAATCCCCCTGGTTAGTAATTTGCTCTTAGTTCTCTCAGTGGAGGGAGTTTTTACTCTGTCTAATCCTGTCATTGGAAGGGCTGGGATTCAGTAACCTCAATGGTATTTTCCTTTCTGTGCTCATATGCTTGTTAGTCCCTTTAGACTGAAATATTCTATTCTGTTCTATTCTATTCTGTTCCAATCTTTTAGTGGATTTATTTAAATGCAATTAGTATTTTACCCATTTATACAGTAAAGTACTCCACCATGCCACGTGTGTAACATGAATAGTTGGCAGGATTTGGTCAATAAGAAGCTAAATAATTCTAACCTTCAGGGCTAGGGCTGTGCATGCCAGTGTATAGGCTTAAATTATTTGAATATTTGCTAATCTTGCTTAATTGCTGTGTGTCATGAAAAGTGTTCCTTTCCCCAGTGAGACTCAGAACGCCAAAACGCTGAAAATAACTTCATGGAAAAAAGTCAATATGCTAAATTAGCCTGGACAGTCCTACAACTGCAGCTATAGCCTACCAGTCTTCAAATAACTACGTGAGGGTTTCTTCAGAGATTGTGTGTCTGTGTGTTGTTTATCCTCACCCATTGTACTGTGCAACATAAAGAAACAGTTTTATTAATTTATTTTTATTTTTATTTTTTTAAAGCATTGTCATAGAAAGTATGATTTCCCATTTAAGAATTAATTCTCCTAAGATTGTTTGACTTTGATCAGTCTGATCTGTACAACTTGGGTAACAAATCAACAGTAGCAAATGCTTCTATGAGCAGTTTGCAGCCAATCCACAGATGGAAATATACGGTGTGAACTGTAAGCAGTGATGCTTGTTTAATGACTGCTGTGTGTAGAATGCCCAGGTGGTAGTAAATAAGTGATGCTGATGAGATATGGAGACACCTGTACAGGTTTATGTGTAGTAACGAGTTTTTATAGGACATTTCATGACGCCAGTTTATGCCTGAGCCAATGTGTGCTGCTGTGTCCTTCACCTTGCACACCATTCCTGCTCCAGAATGTGCTTGCAACTGGGGAACTTTTCTGGTTATCCAGTGAAGAGGTAGAATTTGTAAATTAGAATTTTGGCAATTCAATTCATCATGTTCCAGCTGTAATGGTGAGGTCAATGCCACCTCAGTGGTTGAAGACAGATTTTCAAATTAGAAACCAGAGTTTTGGCAAGGCTCTGTTCCTTTGCAGGTGTTGGAATTTGTATTGGGTATTTTGCCAGTCAGTACTCATGATGTCAATTGATCTGACTAACAGATCTTTTATTGTTACTGTTACCTCAGTGTATCATATCACTTCTTTGTCATTTTGGTGTTTATGGTGGCTCAAGTTCTAACATATGTCAGGTAGCAAAACAGTTACATCACTGATTTTCTTCCTCTTGAGCTTCATTATGCTGTGAAAGTCCTGATTCTCTGTACCCTCTATCCATGGCATATTTAAGTAGACAGGAGTGTGATTGACATGGCCATTGCCATCAGTGCCTCTCTGCATTGACCGGAGTCTGTTACAACTTGTCTTACTTTTCTTATTTCCCTTTCTCTGGCTTTGCTTACTGTAGCTAAAATGGTCTGATTTCTATCTGTTATCAACTGTCTGTGGTAGCATTCTTCAAAACCAAACATTTAACTTAGGGACCAAGAAATCAGACCAGTCAGTACATTATAATACAGGCATTCTATCTCTAATACTTTACCAATACATTTCATAAAAATTTACACAAAAATAATTTACCCATCAAAACAAAAGAACAAAACAAAAAGAGAATTGTTTAATATCTAAATTATTGCAAATAGCTTGGTTATGTGTTTTTCAGTAAAAACAAATTTTCTGGGATTTTCCTAAATTTCAATTTTTTTTCAAGTCATGTCTGTGTTTTAATAAGAAACAGTATGAAATTTCACTATGGAAAAAGACAGAATAGGGTGAGATTCTGATATTCCTACCCTTACTGATCAGTCCTTTTATATTTGGGGTCCTTTCGTGTTAGTGATTGGTTTACTCTAGTAGAGTAGAGGCACTAGTCTAGCCTCCCATACAGTTGTCTTACGTAACTTTAGCAAGTCTGTGGTAATATAATATTATTTATATTATATTTATAATATTTATTTATATTTATTTTTCTATATTTATCTATATTTATATATTTATAATATTATATTATAATATAATATGTTCTGTGACAGAATTTGCATTAAAAGATTCCCACCATACTTTTCCACTCTCACATAGAGCTTCGGTTGCTTTCCCATTCAGAATACAAAGAATGTCCTGACTGTAACCCTCTCTGAAGTGTGCTTCCAAAATCCATTAGGAAGTTTCTGTTTAAAAATAAATAAATAAATAAATAAATAAAAATAGTGAGATAAATTTTGCCCAGAGAGTTTCAGTCCTGCTGAATGATTATTATTTTTTTTTCTGCTGTTTAATTTACTTAAGGACAGTTTTTCATAATAAACACTTCAAGTACTTCTTTCTTTGTATTCAGCCCCTACTGATTCAGAAAGTATCAATCACTGAAATAGTTGTTAAAATTCTTAGTGAGTAGATGTAATTTAAGAGACCCAGACTGTCCAGAGGGCAGTAGACATAGATCACTGCTAAAAATGCAAGACTTGTAAACTAATTTTTGCCAGCAGTTAATCAATAGCATGAAAAGTAGAAAACTTCTGGCATGGTTATAAGTTTAATTTTTCTCCTTTTCACTCTGGTAGATAGCATTTCCTCTTAATTTTTGTTGAAAGGAACAGAGTATCATATATTACTACAAAATTTTCTGGGCATGACACACCAGGGGTGATCAGATTTGGCTTTTTTGAATTTGGACTTTTTCCCTTCTTTTGGAACTGGAATGCCTACAGTGCACTAGATGTTGTTTAATACATGCAGTTTAACATATGTGATAGTGAATATATACTTAAAGAAACATTCATGTTATTCTTGGAATTTGTTTCTACTCATTGCAACACCAATCCCTATTTTTCTAATACATGCATGTGTAAGTATTTTAAGTGTTTGACTAATCCTTTTTTTTTTTTTTTTTGAGTTATAGAAAGTAGATTGTGTGCCCAAGGGAATTAAGTGGATTGTAAGAACAGCCTTTTCAACCTTGGCTGTGCTACCTGCTTATCTTGTTGCTGATTCCTGGGGTGCAGGGGAAGCCAATTGACTTCCAATGAAATCATGCTAGGATGCTACTCACTCCCACACTTAGAAATGGAAGAAGGCAAAGACCCTAGAAGATTTGTTGCAGAAAAAAACAAATGCTTTTGCTATTGGGATGCAGGAGTATGCATGCATGCCCTTAATCTTTTCTCAGTGTGGAAGAAAAAAGTGCAGTCCAGGTAGGTAGTAAGATGATGTATTTGTTCTAAGACTGAAGTAGGGAACCCAAAGCAAAGCAAAACAACAGGCAAGGCTTTTACAGCACAGCAGAGTGATAATGTTTTAGAGCATATGAGTCTTCAAAACAAAAAAAATGTGCCTTTGATTTACAAAGAGCAAAATATAAGAAAATTCTGCATGGTTATCTCTCTATGGCAGCTAAAGAAGATTGACTTGGTTGGAGCTTCAAGAAGCACCTCAGGTGATTGCAGTTTCAGCTGCATACACATTTTTTGCTTATTTCATGCTGCTTCAGCACTGTACAAAATAAAGTCATTGTCGCTTAAGTGAACATACATAATACAACAGATTTGGTTGATGAATTACATTGGTCCAAAGTCTTCCTTGTGAATATTCTCTGGAACTGTGCCACAGATGAAACCAGAGCTTGTTTTTTTTTTTTTTTTTTTTTTTTTTTTGTTTGTTTGTTTGTTTGTTTTTTTCTTCACATTGCACTAAATTATTTTCTGAGTTATTATTTTGCATCAAAAGGCAAATTCTAATAATAGAAGTCAGCTTTCTCAGTCCAACATCCTAAGTGTTTTAATGGCATAATGATTTCAGATATTGTGCTTTATCAGCAGTATGCTCGGGGATTTTGCCAGTCTAAGAGTACATGGTATGAAGTAACACCACTGACATACTAGCTGTAAATTTTTTTAGTGTTCCTTAAATGTACAACATTTAAAAAACTACTAAGCATAAGATTGTTGTCATTCTGTCCCTGAATTGCTTTATTAACTTGATTAAAGAAATTGCCAGTAAAAAGATTTGCTTTCTTGTTCTTCATTAATCTGAGATTTTACATGTGGCTTAAATTATGTGTGATAGAAAAGAGAGAAAAGTGGAGAAGTTTAATTAAATTAAATGACCAAGTTGTCTCAGTCCAAACACATTTGGTCACAAACTATGCCAGCAATTGCTGAAGAAATGTTGGGGCTGACTCCAACTGAAATACAGCTAAAATGTAATGTCTGAACTTAAAACAACAACCAGACAAACAGCTCCTTTGATCTAAACAAAACAGAAACTCCTTAAGTAAAGACCTGGTGGATAATACCAGAAACCTAAATAAATAAATAAATGTCCAGCTATTAATGATTCAAGTTTTGGTTTTGCATATTGTAAGGACATGCACCTCTTGATTCAGTGTTTTGCTATGAAATCTATAAATGACTTGTAAAGTTCCCCTGAGATGCATCATTTTTTTCCACATTGCCAAACTTTCCAGGAAACCAGCACAGTGCACATCCATTAGTTCTCTTACTATACAACCAGGGGTGTTAGGGCACTAAAAGGTTTTTCCTGAATGCCCCATGACATGTAAAAACAGATTTCCCCATATGTGCACAAAGAGCTTATTCAGAGTTTTGTGGCTCTTGCTGTCTTAGGTGACAGACAAACTTTTCCGTGTTTCAGAGTTATGTATCCTTTGTTGACCTCATCCTTCACCCCAGACTGATGACTAAAACTAATGCCTTGGAGACAGTATATTTCAGATGAGAGTGTGTGTTTTCTACATATTTCGTCTGTATCTTAAGTATTCTCCTAAGTAATATATAGTTGTTGGTTTTTTTTTTCCTCTTAAAAAAAAAAAAAGCCTTAGGCTTTATTTTTTTCCTCTCTACTAGTTCATAAGTAGAATTGCATTTTTGTTTATTTTGATTCTTTTTTTTTTTTTTTTCAAGGCTTGCCTATCTTGGATATTTTATTATATTGCTATTACAAGTGTAATGCTTTGGTACACCAATGATATTTGCCTTGGTAGGAATTTTTATTATGAAAAAACAACATGAAAAAACAACATAAAACAACATAAGGGAAGATTAAAAAAAATAAATAATCTCCATTGTGTATTTGATATCAAGAGGCTTGAAAATATTTATTTTAGTAATCTACTCAATAGAGGCAAAAGCCTGGCCACTTAACATGTATTGCCTTTCTGCTGGTGAAGAAATACCAGGATTCACAAACAGATTTAAAAATTGAGGACAATGCATTGACATTTTGTTTCAGTGAAAAGTAGACTCACCCCTGTGGGGACCTGGGGATGTGGTATCAGCAGTATTTTCTCCAGTGGGCACAGCTGGCTTTGCTTTTTTCTCCCTCCTGTACTCTCTCCCAGGTACTTCTCTTGCTTTTGCTGCAGCTGTACAAGGCTTATGGTTGTGTCAGTGCCATGCTGTGTCCGGCTTCCTTGATCACTGTTTCAGCTAACCTGCTGCACAAAGAAGCTGCATTGTAGTTGTGTTTTGTGACTGAGGGACAGCATGCAATGATAAATACAGACAGAGAAAGATGAAACAAGCTTTTATGGGTGTACAGGAGAATGCTTTCAATTTTATTCCTAGTTTCTAGTTTTGGTGAGCATGAGACTACTTGCAGGAGGTTTTGCAAAGTTTTCCAGAACTGGGATCCACTTTCTACAAGGAGTTCTGTTTTTTCCATCTAGAAAGAATCACTGTTTTGGGTTTAAGTTTGCCCTCTAATATTCCCTTTAAAATATTTCAGTTTTTAAATCCCATCCTAATTGTATTGTTGTTAGGGCAGTAGATACTGTTTGTTTGTTTATTGCTCTATTCTTGTCCTTGTTAGAAGGAGATTTGCTTTGTCACATAAAGATGCTTTTTGGCTTATGTCATCTGGCTAGCCAGCATTTTTGTTTGTCTTCGGCTATAAACAATGTATTTACACTAAATATCTGTTCCTATTCCTGGCAAAAGTTGGTAGTGCTGAACTGTACTATTATCTCTGAACATGTATGAATTAAGCGCACCCTTTACCTGAGATAGACGAGCAGAACTGCTCATCACAGAGAAGCATAAATCCAATCACTGTGGCCATCAGTAGCTCTTGAAAAAGTCTGTATACAAGGGTACACAAACAAACCTGGGGTAGGAGCAGGTTCTGTTCACCCAGCCATGCTTGGCTGAGGCCATGCTTGCTGAGGACGCTGAGCTGCTCTCACTCACGGAGGGGCTGCACAGCACTGCAGTTGGGAAGTGGCTACTCTCGTATCTCTGCCTGCATGCACCTGAAGTAAGATTTACTGGTTAAAGACATTCACCTGGTGTCCTGAATTGCTGTGCTTGACTGTGGGTTGGGCTGAGTGTTTGTTGTTGAGTTGCTGAGTAACGCCTGAAATCTCAGGAAATTTACCTCTTGTGGTACGCTGCCCATCTTCTTGATAACTGACCCCATAAGCCAGACGTTTTTGCTACATTGTTCTCTTCCACCATCCTGTTGTGCTCCTTCTCCTTTGGCATTAGTGTCTCCTCACCTCCACATTCTTTTTTCATCTATTCTTTTGTCATTCTGCCATATGTGGCATAGTGTCTCCGTGACACTAACATGATTTGCATGGCTGCCATGCTCTTCACTCTGCTTGCTTTTTCTTTAACTTTCCTTGGCAAGGGAAGTACTTTGGCTTAGGGACTGTCTCAGAGACTTCTGGTGGGGGGTCTAGTTTTCAATTAATCCTGTAGTGCAGTCCTAATACAAATCAGTGAAAATAATTAACAGCGTCTTCTGAATTCTCTTGTGATGAGAACTGCATTTAAGTGCAATGCATTCAGCATATCAAAGGAGTTTTTAAATGGGTGAAGAGAGGCCCTTAAAAGATAAGCTGAAAAAAAATATCCTTATTGGGCTACCATACGGTACTGCTGTGAGAAATTGGTTTACAAGGAAATTACACCAGTCTTGAAAAATGATGTTTAACATCACAGAAACATCACTGATTTTTATTCACAGTACATAACAACACAATTCTCTTCAAGGAAAACCTTGAATTTATTCATTTTAATAAGTAAAAGCTACTAAATAAATATTCTACTATCAAGGACAAATTATATGTATTTTAATAAAACTTAACATTGAAGTTTATCAGATAAAATATTAATGCTATGTGAAATGTGTAAATAGATGATACACATTGTACTTACAACTGTTTGATGAGAAGTAATTTTTGAGTATAGTGAAAGTGATGCTTTCATCTGAAAAAATCATTTTTCTTGAAATCTAAAAATAGCTTCTTATTCAGATAGATTATCTAGCTATGTTGCATGGAAACCATTTTTCTCTATTATCGTACTTATGTAAGCGTACTTTCCCCCAGATGCTTGCTTCAGGCTTAAGAGCACAATTGTATTTTTGTTAAATTAACAGTTTAAGGTCAGGTTCTTTCTATTTCTGCTACCTCAGAGATACACACAAGTCTTCTTTCACATAACCTCTGTGCCTTTATATCACATACTGAGCTTCTGTAACATAATGAAGGTTTCTCAGTAAGAAGATTGAGAACTCTGGATTCTTCATCTTCTGTCCTTAGGTTGATAGAGGCTACAACTTCTGTTGTGAGCTCGCGGTGAATCCTAAAAGGTGGTATTAGTATAAAAATTTTAAAGTTGAATTTAAGTAACTTGAAATTTTCCTTATCACTGATGAAAATGAACCCATTCTCTTCTGTTGATAACAGATAATCTCAAGAGGTACTGAATGAGGTCTTACTTTGTTGTTATTGTTCTTGTTGTTCCACATGAATAGCTTTTGGACAGACCTGGAGCTGTTTGGATAGTGCATTTTTCAGTGCTTTTGCATCTTTGAGTTCCAGTTATATTTAACACTCAATTTCATCTTCTTTTAATGATTGTTTCACTGTGAGGGAAATGCTTTTGTATTACCTTTAGTTATTGAAACATAATCTGAGCATATTTTTGTTTCTGAACATATTTGAGCTTAATAAAGACTTTCCTCTAAGAATTTATTTTCTGTATCTTTTATGTGCAAGACACTGAGACAGAGCACTTATAGAAAATCCATGGACCTGTGAGAATTTCTCTTTACTACTTCACAATTTTCCATTTTTGTTTCCTCTCCCCCAGCCCTTGGTGTATGTCCACCTCTGCAGTTTCTCAGTGTTCCCACAGTCTGCATGTATTGATTTCTTCTTTCCCTCCTTACAGACTTTAGAGATACGGAGCTGCAACAAATAATGCTGTGGTCTTCAGTGTTTATTAACACAGCATCTGTATCTGTCACCGCTGTGATATGCCTTTATTATAGATGAAGAGATACTTCAGTGTCAGGGTTTGACTGAGTAGGAGTGTATGCCCTCTGAAGAAACAAAAAAATGAAATCTTTGTGATACCGATCTTGAAGCAAAACGTTTGGCTAAGACAGAATGTCACTAAATGGTGCTTCTCTCTGTGAGGCTCACCATTGCTGGAGTGTAGGAACAGGATGACTTCATACAGAAAGACTGTGCTGAGAGTCTCAAAGACCTACAAGAGAGTCTATGCTTCTTCAGAGATCATAAATTGGTTCTACCCTTTTATTTTAAGAGGGAACATTAACGTGCAAATCTGGAGATACATACATATGTTATATATTTCTGTTAGTTGCTGTTTAAAATCTTTTTTCTACTCTTTCAAGATACCTGGCTTTAGCATCTCCATAGCCATATATTAAATGGCTAATGGATGGTAATAAGAGGAGTAGTTTTTTTCCTTTCCCCATAAGGAAAACCATGGAACCCACAGGTTCCCCAACTCCACTTAGATGTGCTAGCTATCAGCCATTTTTGTCACATATATCTGATCCTTATCACAGCCTGTGAGCAGAAGTACTGCAATATC
Organism: Aythya marila; assembly: GCF_965140915.1. Taxonomy (NCBI): domain Eukaryota; kingdom Metazoa; phylum Chordata; class Aves; order Anseriformes; family Anatidae; genus Aythya; species Aythya marila. The sequence goes on along the minus strand of NC_139042.1, from coordinate 69,212,776 downwards.
TCATCCTCACAGAAAAGACTCCAAGATGTGACTTGAACGCTTGTCCCTGGCAGTCATGTGCAGTGGCCTGGTTGGTAAGCACTGTGATTATTTTCTGGCCTTCTTGGCAGCACCTGGAAGAGCACTTGGGTCCATCAGTTCAGGCATAAGGTGCAAAGGGCTAGATTGTGTGTATTAACATGCTAAACTTCTCTCAGTTCAGTGGGCTTCCATTTATCCAACGCAAGCTTGAAGCTTAGCTGAGCCAGGCACTAGTGTCCTCCTAAAATGTCATCTTGTGGTCTTTCTGCCTGGAAAACATCCATGCATATTGCCTTGAGAATGTCTGTCTCTGAACTGGGTGGAAAAGAGCTCAGTTCCACCATTTTAACAATCTTGTTACTTCAGCGTTTTCTCCAAAGCTGCGTTAGCCTGTAGTTAAGCATCAGGATTAGGACTCTAAATCTTTAGTCATCTCACATCCTTAAAAAATCTTTCAAAGCTTATAAGATTCTTCTTACTTTCCTAATTACCAACAAATAACATCCCAGAATGCCTTTCTGCTTCTTCTGATGACCATTTTCAGCTACATCTCACTTCAGAAGAGGTTTATTTGAAGTTTCTAGAACAGACAATTTTTGGAGTTGCAACATGGCAAAAAGTGCTAAGAGTCTCTTCAAAACATAATTAACACCTATTTATCCTGAGTCTTGTAGCTTACAAGTGGCTTTACCAAGGACTCTCAAATTTTGGCCAAAGAAAGGTCTGCTAATGAGAAATGTCTGCAATACATGAAAAAGAAACAAGAGCATTTTGTGTTATGTTTTTGTTGTTGATGTTTGTGTTATTTATTTTTCTTGCCTGATTTTTTTTTTTTTTTTTTTTTGGAGGATTTAAGGACTAGAGGTGGAGTTGCAAACACTGGAAGGAAAATAAACAGCCCTATGGTGAACGATTGCATCTTCCTCTCGTTCCTCTGCTTTATAGCAGAACATGCTCTAAGAAAAAATGAAACTTGCTGCGTTTCTGATTCCTGGAAGAAATATGGGATAGGACTGAAGCAACAAATCTCACTGAAATGTTTTCCCTGTTATTAGAAGAAAATCACAAATGCATAGCTTCCTCCTTCAAAAATAATATAAAAATACCAAATCAGTAAAGCATCCCAGTTGTGCACTTTATTCCAGCTGCAGAGCTTTTAGTCCCCCTGCATTTTCCATTCACCCACGGAGATGCAGCCTGACAGGACTGCTGTGCACAGCTATTAGGTTTAATTGCCGTGGCTTTTTTTCTTTGCCTTTCTTTAACCAGAACATGTTTGTGGCTAAAAATAGTGCTATTCTTTTCTGATGCAGATATAACATCTGTAGGAGCTTAACAGGTTGCATACTGTTTGCCAGAAGAATAGTGATTTACAAAATATTTACAAGGGAACAACTCTCTTTGTCAGGAACCTAAGAGTTCTCAGCTAGGGCATTGTTTTAAATGATCAAATCATATTTGTGTGTTTTTTCTTCTAATTTTTACTCTATAGGCCTTCCCCTCTTAAGCCCTCATTTCTTGTTTCCTTTTTTAAATTAAGTATTTTTATTGGCAAATGATGCATTTCTGCATACAGGAAAGAACAATGCGGACCTCATTAAACATAAATGGTCAGATAAAATTAGATTGTTACTGTTAAGCGTTTTATATGCCCTATGCAAAGAATAGAGGACAACCCACAGACTAGAGGCATATGAGCTCTGGTGCCCAGTCCTGTGTCCCTGAATGGGAAATAGCTTTGCCAGCTCACCACTTTGAAAGTGAATACTTCAGGCCAGCTACCTATAGCCAGCTACATCTATTGCAGTTGACAGACTGTTTCTCAATGGATTTTTTGGCAAAGTGAACTCAAGGTTACTATGCTGTGAACGTGCTCTTACCGAGAGTAAACTAAAATTTGCTAGCAACACGACTCAGTCCATCACCACCTGCCAAATCTTTTTTTTATTATTTTTTTCTATTTGCTATGGTAAATTAATTATCATATCAAACAACTAGACTTCTTTTCTTCTCTGAATTCTTGTTCACACAATGTGCTTGATCTCCTGCAAGCTGGAGTGTGCCAGAAAAAGAATGACTTTTGTTTTCTACTAGAACATAACCCCAGTAATATGATGCCCAGAAAATAATTTAAAACTCCTCGGGTATCTCTGTACCATGGTTCTCAGGGATAATAGAAATATTAATATTGTCATCTTAGATATCAAAGATGTGGCCCGACCTATGGGGTTCTCATCAGTAGTATAACAAGTCATCTTCTTTTTGGATGTGTATGTATGTATGTAGTTCTAAAGTGCAATTTTCATGGCTTGTGATGAGAACAGAACCAGCCTGGAAACCCCGAGGGAAGGCAGTCTCCTGCTCATGCCCAGAACAGGTGCCAGCAGTCAGTCGTGTGCCATTATTAAGGATAAACAGCTTGGGACCCAGACTCAGGGGCCTGATTCCTGGAAGCCCAGGCCTTTGCCACTGCGGCCTGGAAAGGTATAGTGACCCTGCGCTGCCAGCTCTGCCTAAGCTGTGTGAGAGCATGGGTGTGCTGCCTGCTAATGGACCACACTGTCCTTCAATCAGCCATCTCGTAGATGGGCCTCGAGCTGAAGTAGGAGGCACATCTTCATTCCCAGCTAAAGCCAACAGGGAGGTGTTGAGGCAGATCGGGGAACAGAGACACCAGGCAGTGCTCGGGGTGGAGAGCGCTTCTTGGGCCTTGTTAACGTGACAACATGTGAAGATGAAAGGCTGGTACCAAGCTAAAGGAATTCAAATGATAGTGTGGGGAGGGAGGAAGCTGTATTCATGCCAGAAATGGCAGAAACTGGATTGTGGACACAAATGCAAAGATGCCAGATTGCTGAGGGAATAGGGAATTTGTGAGGCCTTTGACATTAGAAAATGCACTGTTAGGAAACACACACGTGTATGATTAGCAAAGTCTGCTGGAAGATTTCTGTATGCTTCTTCTAATGTGCCCCTAAGGAACGTTATTATTTTTTTCAGCTGCTGATGTGATAGAATATTGTTAGCTGAAAAGAGCTTGTGGCCAAAACCTGTTCATCATATGATTAAGTATTTCAAAACAAATAGGTAGATTCGAAAACATGTGACATTCTGCCAAGTATCTGAGAGCTTAGGATACATTTCTCAGACAAACATGATTGAATTGTACCTTGAGACCAGAGTCCTACATGCCAAGTACTGTTTTCAAAGGTCTTTGCAGCAGAGGTCTTGCTAGGATAGTTTCTATCTTCCTATATTACTCCAATTACAGCAAACAGCACTTCAAATCCTGAATAAAACCAACATTCAGCGTTTTGTCTGTGGATTTTCAAGTTTTAATTTGCTTAAAGACCATGATGTTAGCATCCTGAAAAGCAGTGTAATTACACAGAGCATGAAGAGTCCGGCTGAGACCTGCTCAGGAGCTAATTTCAGAAGCCCAGGACTCCTGGAGTGCCAATGGACGTATTAGAGGGGGTTGCCGTATTATCACTCTCCATAGCTTGTGTAGAAAATCGCACCTATCCTTTCACCAATGCAAAATTCTCCACAGCCCCTGCTGATAATTCTGTTTGTGTCTGGAGGAAGCCTTGTCTCAGGATGAAGTGGTAATTTATTCTCCTTGGCTTTGGCCTCCCAGCTGAGCTTCCTCACAAGGGTGTAATTTAGGCATTATTCCACAAAGCACTTAGGTGTGCATTCAGCTTGGAGCATGTACGTTGTTCTCTTTACTTCACTGTGACCTCTGTCCAGGCGTAAAGTTAAGAATGCACTGAAATGTTTTGGACAGTGTGAATTTATTTAGCTAGGTTTATAAAGGAAAAGATGCTCTTAAGCACCTTTCAGCATTGGTGCTTTAGCTGTGTTTGTGATGTTCCTAAGACTTCATTAAAGAAAACAAAATATTTTTGTGACGTTCATAAGACTTCATTAAGGAAAACAAAATATTTTTTATAAACTGCAAGGCATACTTGATGTTGTACTATCTAGCTCTTGGAACCTGGAATTAGAGAAACAACCTGCAATGCGAAGGATTGGAGCTGTCCATTTTTCAGGCTCTTCCTAAAACTAAACACATTTGAAAGTCTCCAGAAGGAAGCTCTTCAGATGGTTAGCACATTGTATCAATAGGAACGATGATTGTTATTGGTTTCTCCATGTTTTCTGGAGTGTTTCTACAGGTTTTCAATTTGCAGCTATTACAATTATACTAATTATGCACATAAATATACCCTGCACTTGTAGACAGATTTCCTTTTGTTTGAGAAATGTACATACTAATGGAATCTTTTCAGTACAAATTAAGCTAACATGAACTATTTAAGTTAATTTATATAATAGACTTGAGCTATGAAGCTTAGCATTTTGGTCTTGAATATAAACAAGAATGTCTGGGAGTGCAGTTGCTACTTGTGTGAAGCCTCCCTCCTGTGAAGAGGTAGTGAAGCTTTGTTTAGATTTTTTTTTAAAGTTTACATTTAGATCTACACAAAATAAGATCTACACAAAAAAGCCTACACAAAATATCTGTAGATGTATTTTGGTAGAAATACTATTCAGATCCCCCCCCTTTTTTTCCCAAGATGTTAGACCTGTGAACTGCAAACATTTCAGAAGTTTGTTGTGGTTATACAAACAGCCTTGTCTATAAGCAGATAAGGAGAATGGGCATAAGATACCAGCACAAAAGGCTACCTCCTCCCTCCTCTTTCTTCCAGAAATAGGAAGGAACCCAAGTCATAAGGAGAGAAATCACGTTAGAGGCCATAAAACTGCCCACTGATCTTAGCACTGGGAGAAGGAGGGACTTCAGAGTAGTTTCCTCTTGTTTCCTTTCATGCTTGACCTCCAAGATATCCACCCACCTCTCTGCCAAGGACAGGAGGAGGGAAATAGCAGTGTGTAGAGACTGTGCAGAGATCAAGGAGAGGGAATAGATCAAGGCCACAACAAAGTAGGGTAAACAAAAGATTAGCAATGGTCTGTAATGCTAGCAGTTCATCGTCTGAAACAGACTGGGGTTTCTCTCCAACAGAGCCCTGCACTGAATAATTACTAATTATCTCAGAGATCCAAGAGTTAGAAAAAAAAAAAAAAAAAGGAAAAAAGGAAACAAAAGAAACAAACAAACAAACAAAAAGTTCTAATTACACAGGAAGTGTTTGACTGGAGAGATTTACTCAGCATTGGCTATTACTAAGACAATCCACTGTGCCTGAATTTCTGTCTTTCCATAATTATTATCAAATATTGCCCTTTCTTTTGATGTATGTGATTGTTAAACTACTTCAGACCTACTTCTGGAGTAGGTCTGAAGCAGCACTATACGGTCAATACATTATGTGATTCTTGGTGTCGCTTGGATCTGCAGGTTTTGGTAGCACTGATCAACAATGAACAATGCTTAGATAAATCTGTAGCCCCAGGCTTGTCTTTGCATTCATATTCTGTGTTTATTTAAGGTTACAGCTAATTTTATTTCTTCTCTTTCTGCCTATAATTGGTAATACATCTCTAGAGTAATCTTCTAAGATATATCCTTGTGTGATCCAAGCTTACATTGGTGTTCTTTAGTGACATTGATTTTTCCTTTCTGGTTTTCCTCACATCATTCTCATTTTTTCCCTTCACTTTTTTTTCCTCCTCTTTATTTATTTAAGTACAACTCAAGCTTCTTTTTTTTTTTTTTTTTTTTTTTACCATTAAGTTTGAATTCAGAACTCTTACACTATTTCATCACTTTGGCTTTGTGCATTTCATCCTCTGGAAACAGCTGTATCTTTCCTGACCAGTTTGCATTATATCAGGTTGCTCTTTACCCCTCTGCAAAGGGAGCTATCCTTGTCTGCCTTGCCCTTCTGCTACTTAAACAAAAATGCCCCCACCTTTTTTGATGTGGTTCTCTATCATCGCTTCAATGACAGAGATAAGTCTGCTCATGACCCACTTCTGCTGGAATGCCAGTGAGACACCTTCATGTTTTAGCACTTTCAAGTGCAGAGAGAATGATGGCATAAGAATAGTCGGTTGTTATTTTAATACAAAAAGAGGTCAGTGTATCAGTGGAATTAGTTGCATTTGTATTTCTTCCCAAACATCTTTTTGCATCTCAGTTTTGCATCTTTTAGAGTGTAAACTCTACAGGATGAAGACTATTCATGGCTGTTCTGTACAGTAGCTACCAAATACAGCCTAATTTAAAGCAGTGCTTCCAGGTGCTGCTTTAACTTTAATAATAATAAAAGGAGACTGTTTGTAACTGATAGCACTAAATACTATTTCATTTCACCATTATTGCATGCTGCTATTTTGTCTCCCTGGCTTTTCTTCCTCCACCCATTGTCATTTAAAACAAGGAACACTCAGTCTGTAGGGATGGATGTTAACATGCAAATTCAAAAGAAAAGTCACTTGCTCTGTTTAACATTATGAACTGATGCTTTAAAAAATTATCTGCTTCAGTGCTAATTCTACCTTGTGATGGAAGAAGTTAGGTTTAAATATGTAAAATGCAGTGAGAGGGCAACAGCCGCTATCAGTAGCCTGGAGAGGTTGTCTTGTTTGCTTCAGAATAATTGCATGACCTGCCTCTCAAAGCCAGCACTGTTCAATTACTAAACTACCTAGAAACAGAAAAGAGCACTGTGGAAACCAGCCAGTGGTTTAGCTGAGGAGGAGCTGCAGATGACACCTTGCAGGAACTTTGGAAGCTTAGAAGGAGCTTGCAGGAAAGACAGCATCCTTTTGGTTCTCCAAGTAGAAGTTTTTAGGGATTTAGACACCTAAGAACCTAGGAACTACTGTTCCAAGACTGCTGAAAGATGAAGACCAAGTCCAAAATGCTCAGAAGCTGAAATTGCTATCTTATGAATAATGTGTGGCACAATGGGGAACAGTCTGTTGACAGCTTTACAAGGCATGTGCTAACAGTAATAACATCTTTCACGCTCTCCAACATGCATTCATGAATAAACGTTTTATATTGATTAGTAAGAGAAAGGTAACTCCTAAATTCTGCAGAGGAAGGGTAGCAGGGTACTGACTTGAAGAATAAGAAGCATCCCTTTCTGCTTTCCCTTCCAGTAGTATTTATGCATAATGGATATCTTTAAACAGTCCAAATTTCATGGTTCATAGAATGAAGCCTCTGTGGACTGTGCCACTACTACAGCTTATGTTTAAGAGACAGTTCAGTATCTTTTTAGATAAATCTGTGGACTTAAGTAAAGAAGTCCCTCATTTAAGTAAAAAATAGCAATTGTAGCCCGTGCTAATTACATTATACACATTCCAACAGCTGATAGCCATTGACCTGTATGGAACATTTCCAGTTACAAACTGATTAAAAGTGCTTCAGGCGATCATTCTGCTTTACCGGGAAGCACTGATGCCTAATGTAATGATCTGACCAATGCTAAGCAAATGCAAAGCCCTCTAAGCAGAGTGGTACAAATATAGACAGCCAAAAGGCCATGCACTATATGCTTATCAGCTGTGAATGCTGAGAGCAGGTTTCACAGTCATGAATAATACTCAGCTGGCTTAGTCATCTTCTGCACACTTGCATGTAGCTGAATGTACAGCGGCTGATTTATTTCTAGGCTGAACCGGATGCATTTTCTACATCTTAGTTTCCTGGGTGGTGCAAGATGTTACGTTTACACTCTTTTTGAACTTTGTAAGTGGGTGAACAGCATGATTGGGAAGTCATTGCTCTGTTCATGGCAGCTCAATCATTTAATCTCGTCCTCCAGCCTTTGCTAATCCTGGGTTAGAAAGACATGAAAGACTTGGGACCCTACACTGTAGTTTTGTGCATACAGAAGGTGTTTCCCCTTTCCTGCCAGTAGTCCTTGAGGAGATTTATGTAAAATGTAGGTATTTACATAATTAGGATACATATTTAAGGGCCACTAAACATGAGAATGTAACTGTGTTTGACATACTGTAGAGCCCTGAAGGCTTTAGAAACTTAGATTTGCTGTATCTGAATAATGTAGTTGTCATAAATTGATGTTACCCTTTTCTGTATCTGCATGTACAGATTTGACAGGGTAAACCAGAGATTGCCATATGCTGTATGCCATGCACCAAGACAGGTTGTTTTGGTTCTTTATAAGCCAGTCTTCAGTAATGTACCTTATGCTACGTAAAGGTGATACATATCTTTCTCCATTACCAATGCCGCTATGGATGGTTAGAATGCATGCATTTATAAACATCCTCTTAATTCTCTATTATCTTCAAGATGCCAGTTTTTATTTTTTCCTGTTGTGCACTGCTAAATATATATATATATATATGTATTTCTTTTTCTTACTAAACTAGAAAAAAAGAGCAAGGATAACAAATTTAGATTATGTAAATATTAAAAACATGTCAATAATGAGGAAATCTCCATTATCAGTGTTTGTGTCTGTTTTATATTAAGTGGTAAAAAGAAAACCCTCTGCTTGAAATTTCCAGATAGTAATTATTCTTGCTGGGAAAGAGAAAATGGTTATAAATGATCAGTTTTGCTGAGTGTTTCACAATCAAGCAAATGTAAGTAAGGAGGAGACAGAAGAGCACAGCAATAAACAGAGACAAAGATTCTGACATTCTTGTTTGCAGTTCAATAGTTTCCTTGCTTCCTAGCTCAATGCAAGTCAGATCAACTCCCTCACTTCATTAATCCTTTCAAATCACTTATATTACAGTTGCTGCTGTTGTTGATCAGAAAAGCCAGAAAACAGGGTGAAGGGATGAGTAGCAGGTTGTGAGGAAAAGTTTAACAATTTCAGAGCTGTTTGGAAATGGTCAGGAAAAAATTAATATCCCCATCTGTTTTTGTCTACTTCTCTTGACCAGCTAGGATTTTATTTAGTTTTAAGATGTACGCATTTGGTTATGGAGTCTAATGGGTGCTAAAGCCCTAAGCTGAGTCAAGTGAGAAATTCAGCCCTCTCTACAAGTATCAGAATGGGGCAGTGTCCATTTCCCATTCCTGTTCAATCAAAACAGATTCTCGATGACATGCATGTTATGTAAACTCTTTCTGTTTGGTTTTGTTGTTTTTCTTTCCTTATTTATTTATTTATTTATTTTCAAGAAGGTTCTGGCCTGTTGCTATAACAACTTTGTAGCTTCACCAGAGTAACAAACAGCTACCCCAGACCATCATAGCTCAGTTCTAACCCTTTTGCTATGTCCTGGATTTCCTTTCAACAGCAGTTTTACATAAAATGCATTGAAAATTCAGGTTGCACTCCACACAAATAAAAGTTTCAAGCAGACAGCACTCAGAAAAACTGTACATCCTTTGCAGCTTTTCCACATTGGTAGTTCATGGTGTTAGAGAAAAGGTTAGAGTTTGGCATATAATTTTAAACAAACAGCATACATTCACACTGTGAAATTCAATTACATTATTGTGTATTTTTTTTCCTGTTGTATCTTAAATTATCTAGGCAATCACTTACTCAGTTATAATTAAATCCATAAGCAAGAGAGAATGAGATGCAAGATTTTGCAACACCCATGCTTGGGACTTTTTGTCATTGGAAAACAAGCAGTGAGGTAACGTTTCTGTGGCTGATAGGAAACTGATATATCTTTTTTTCCTTGGAGTACCTGTTTCAGATTCCTGAAGTACATATTTTACTACAGCAGCTGGGAGATGGAGAGTACTTTGCTTTGTGTGGCTCCAGAAAATCATATAGAAGCCCCAGAGTAACAAACTTGGTCTGTTACTTTCCTGTCCGCAGAGGATCTCAGTTTGGCAAGGCAGTAATTGTCTTCTGTCTCCTGACACTGGGAAGAGACAAGTGTAGGCCATGAACTAGCACTATCTCATATGTGGTAATATATAAATAAACTCAGAGGACCTTCCAGCTAGAGGAAGGTGTCACAGAATGTTTTTTTTTCCAGCTAATTCCTTCTTTGATGTCATTGTTTTCCAGCAGATGCTCTTTGCTCTTTATGGGATTTGAAAGAAAGGCCAGTAAAGATCACAGTCTTCTGTAATACATCCTTTGACTTGTAAACCAGTTGGGTTAGCTTTCTTTCTAATTTTCTGTTCAGTCTCTGTAGGTTTCTTTTGGAGCATAGTAATTTTTTTTTTTCTTCTCTAAATAGATTGAAATTAGAATTGTCTTTTGTGTGCGTGTATGTGTAAAAAGTGAGATTGATTCAGAAAGTACTCATTAGTTCAGGAAAAAAGAACATTTAAGTCCCAATAATGAAACAGCAGAGCTTTCATTTTACTTTATAGTCTTTTAGTGGCACTCTTAGGCGTGGACATCTAAGGATCAGTTCCTTTCTTTGTTGAAATGGGATTTGACTCATAGACCTTTTGGAGGACCTAACCATGAGCTTACTCACATGTGGGTTCCCGCAGGTCTCTCCTATTAGATGATGCTGTACTTTGTGTGTAACACCTGAGTGTTCACAGGACCTAGAATTGGAGCTCATTATGTAGGTAAATATCTTAATCACCTGGTGACAGAATTAACTTCAAATTTACTTCCTAATGGCTCTACAAGTATTTGAGTATTTAAAATCTAATAGAAGAACAAGAATATAGACTGACTTAAAAGTGTTACAAAATACCCTTCAGAATACCCCTGTCAGGGACTCGTCTGAGAGACCTGAATTCAGACTTCTACAACTAAAGCCAACTATCATCCCTGCTGGATGACCTCCTGGACAAAAAACAAAACAAAACAACAACAACAACAACAACAACAAAACGCCTCTCTTTTTGCTTTCTTTCTTTCTTGTACTGGGAACAGTTCAAAGTCTAGCTTTCCACTTCTGTTACTTTGATTGCATTTAAAATGTTTGAAGTGGCAGATGACATTGACTGTTGTCTCATTAGCATCCTCTCTACCGGTCAGTTTATAGTTATTTTGATTAATTCAGGTTGGAGATTCAAGAGAGGTAACTTGTAGGTCTATATGTTGGTGTACTGCTAGCATAGGCAGTTTTCCATCCATATTGGTACTAGTACAGAGAAAGAGGCAAAGCAAGACTTGTGTGGCTCTCACTCTCCTGGTCAGGTTTGGGTAGGGAAGAGGAAGTGGATTGAAGTTCAGTTGCAACATTTCCATGTGTCTGGCTTCCAGAGAATAAAAGAAGCAACAAGAAAAAACTGTCTGCTTCTGTCATGTTCTTCTCATTTGGAGGTGACATATAGAGAGGAACCTCAAAGATCCCATAGGATCCTTCTAGACAAACTGTTGATGTGTGATGAGCAGACAGAGAGGTGGTTTGCAAGCTGACTGAATGGCTGGGTCCAGAGGGTAGTGGTCAGTTGTGGAAAGTCTAGTTGGAGGCCAGTAACTAGCAGTGTACCCCAGGGGTCTTACTGGATCCAATCCTGTGTAACTTTATCAGTAATAATCAGATGATGGGGCAGAGTGAACCCTCAGCAAGTTTGGAGGGAGGAGTACCTGATACATCAGAGGGTCATGCTGCTGTCCAGAGGGACCTCAACAGGCTGGAGAAATGGGATGAGAGTAATCACATGAAGTTCAACAAGGAAAAGTGCAAAGTCCTGCAACTAGGGAGGAACAACCACAGGTACCAGGACATGCTGAGAGCCACTCGTCTGGAAAGCAGCTTGACAGAAGAGGACTTGGGGCTCTTAGTGGAAACACAGTTGAACGTGGGCTGCATTAGGCAAAGTACTGTCAGCAGGTTGAGGGAGGTGATCCTTCCCCTCTACTCAGCACTGGTGAGGCCACACCTGGATCACTGTGTCCAGTTATGGGCTCCTCAGTACAAGAGAGAGATGGAGCTGCTGGAGAGAATCTGAGAAAAGGTCATGAAGATGATGAAGGGACTGGGGCACCTCTACTATGAGAAAAGTCTGAGAGTGCTGGGACTGTTCAACATGAAAAAGAGAAGGCATGGGTGGAATATCATTATTGTCTATAAACACTTGAAGGGAGGATGCAAAGAGGATGGAGCCAGGCTCTTTTCAGTGGTGCCCAGTGACAGACCAGAGGCCCTGGGCACAAAATGGCCCACAGGAGGCTCCCCCTGAGCCCCAGGCAGCACTTCTGTGCTGTGCAGGAGAGGAGCCCTGGCACAGGCTGCCCAGGGAGGCTGTGGGGTCTCCTCCTTGGAGATCTCCAAAAGCCGCCTGGAGATGGGCCTGGGCAGCCTGCGCTGGGTGGCCCTGCTGGGGCAGGGCTGTGGCCTGGTGGCCTCCAGAGGGCCCTGACAGCCTCAGCCACACTGTGACTCTGTGAATCTTTTGTATGTCTGAGCTAACTACCTTACACATAGACAGTGAAAAAAGGCAAAGTGAAGCTCTGAAGTACTATCTTGACATTTCCAAAATGTTGCTATTTCTTGGTTCTCGTGCCGAACTGATAATAAAAAAACAGTTAATTCCATTGTTGTCTTTTTATGTCCCACAGCAGAAGTGATCTACATTTTCTCATACATTTTTCTGAATTAACAGATACTGAGTTAACTTCTGAGTTTTAAAGACAGACAAAGTAGGGCGAAAGGGCAAAACTGTGTTATATTTAGCATGGCTAATCGGAGCAGAAAAATGCTCACTTAGAATTTTACAGAGTTTTCTAATGTCTATAAATCATGTCTGTGTAAGTAAATTTATATTTTTACTTACTAGCAGATTGCTTGTGATCATGTACTTTGCACAGCTCTATCAAAATCATTTTATGTTGTGTGTAGCTGTATTAATTTTGCCTTATGTCCCTGCTGGGGTAGCTTACCACAAAGAAATTGTAGCAATCGTAGTTAATGAATAAAACATAGAAAATCCTGCCTCCAGGTTTGTTTGTATTTGCTTGTTTGTTTGTTTGGTTTGGTTTTCCCTGGTACTATTTACAAGAGGGTGATGAACACTACCGTGAATTTGTCTCTTTGGTTTGCCTGAAGCATCCAGTTTGATCTACAGATGCTTGAAAAAACTCACTCAGCATCAGTACTGCAAGACTGCCTTCCTATGTTAACCTGTTTTCACAGGGAGGTAAAAGTGTATCCTAGCTCCTACCTTCATCCTCATATTTAGCCTGGTCCTGGTTTTCTCTGCATGTTTGTAAACAAAGGTAAAATTCAGATTCAGTTGCTGTTCCTGGCTACGAGTGCTCTGATGCAAGGCATGTTTTACATCAGTGTTCAGTTTATGCAGTTCTCTGCCAGCCTGCTCTGCACACAACAGATAGCATGGGAACCTTGTGCAAGGGGGCAGAAGCACCGGGGTGGTTAGGGGGATGTCAGACTTGTCCTGGGGCACTTCTCCAGAACTGCCCTGATCTCTGATGTGTATATTCCGTATATTCATTCACAATTTGTTTTCAGATGGAGCAACTTGCTTTAAGCCCTTGTCTCCAGACAACTGGTGAAAGTCCCCCACCTGTGTCAAGCATGTGCAGTGTTGGACAGCTGTTCTTGGTGTCGTACAGCAGCAGACACACCGCGGCTGTAGTGTAATTACAATTATACTGATATTACTGTATCAAACAGGCAGCATTATTTTCAGCTTTTTGCCTGAATTAGGCTTCTTCCACAGTAGTTGAATTACTGGCAGCCTTACAAGCTCTTGCACTCAGCGTGGAGCTTCTTATTTCCTTTGCTACTGTGGCCTGAATCCTGCCAAAGTTCCTGCTTTCTTTCTGTCCTTCCATTCTTCCCTCCCTCTCTTAGTTTCAGTCTCCTAGCAGCCACCAGCAGAAGTCAACTCAGAGCTGAACCTGTTGCAAGCCAGAGTCTTGTGTGGTCTGTACTGCAGTTTTGCCTATAGATGGCTGCTCTCATGCTTGCCTTCTGTAGCACAGACAAATCTTTCCACTGTGTTTATCCTGAACAAATTCCCCCAAGCTAAGATACTCAGGAACAGCTGGCTGGAGTGCCTTTTCACGGTTTCTAAAGGTCACTCCCATAGGATTGCTTCTTTTTATGTCTCCTCACTAGACTTCCTCATGAGGAGGCACAGAGTTGATACAGTATTGGTCATCCTTTGTCCCAGTACTAAATCATATTGCCTTTTTCAAATTCCAGAAGTTCATTCAAGAGCTCTTCGATATTTATTGTAAAAAATAAATAAATAAATAAATAAATCATCATATGCAAAGTTGCCTTAGTTGGACTACAGTTTTCATAGAGTGTAATTTTGCCCTTCTGTTTAAAAGCTTTTCTCCAATCCATCCAACACTTCATTTATCAGATTTTAATGACTATGTAAAATGAGTGATGCCTGACAGATACATTTCTGATATTAATTTGCATAATTAATTCTATGTACAATTAGCTAGAATGACTGAACCTTTTCCTGCTGTTCTTTTTGGCTCTGTTTTGTGGCTTTTCAAAGATTACTTCTGGATGCAAGAGATGAATAGGATATAAACACTCCTGTATTCTCCAGATACACATATGCTTCAATAATTAAACTCATAATTTTGTGTGTTTTAGGTCATAAAATAGTTACCAACTGTTATGTCAATCCAATAAAGTTTATATTTTGATTCCATTTCACACCTGGAAAAAGCTGGTGTGCTTAAAATATCGTAGAGATATTAGGAACTGATAGGCCTACCTATTCAAGGCATAGGCATGCAAAGAAATCACTGCCCTCTTGGAAGACTTTGGCAATGAGCTATTCAGGAAAGTAAGTGTATAGCCTATCAGTGCATATATTGTCGAGAATTATTTCTTTGGATTTTACAGGTTTGGGAGCTCAGTTTCCCATTCTGATAAGTTATTTTGGGGTTGTCTGCGTAGAAAAGTTGCAAGTTCACAGACGTAATGAAAAAGTGTTGAATCGGTTAAGTATTTCTTGTCATCTTTTATCTCATTTCTCTTTTGACTTATATATAAAGAAAAAAAATGAAACCTTGATAGAGAAACAGCAGGGGCTTTTTCTATGACTAAGTGTGATGGTTTTACTGTGCTGGGCTGCAGAACTCCACCACAGCTGCTCTCTCACCTCTCACTCCCTCTCCTCAGAAGAAGAAGAGGAGAAGAAAGTACACAGAAAAGAAAAACAAACAAACAAACAACTTATAGTTTGAATTAAGGATAATTTAATTAAAGGGAAAAGGAAAAGGGAGAAAAATAAAAATAAATATATAAATAAAAGCAATCAAAGGCCACACGGAAGCACTGAGAGAGAGAAGAAATTACTCTCTACTTCCTATCAATGAGTGATGCTCAGCCACATCCTGGGAATCAGGGCCTCAATATGCACAGTGATTGTTTGGAAGGACAGATATCTTCATAACAAGAGCCCCCCTCCCCCCCCCTTCCCCTTTCCCACCTTTTATTGCTGAGTGTGACACCACGAGGTAAGGAATATCCCTTTGGTTGGTTTAGGTCAGCTGCTCCGATTATGTCCCCTCCCCACCTCTTGCCCACCCTCAGTCTGCTGGCTCTCGGGGGGTTGGAGGGAGTCCTGATGCTGTGCCAGCACTGCTCAGCAATAGGCACAACACTGGTGTGATACCAGTGCTGTTCTAGCTACACGTGCACAGCACAGCTCTGTATGGGCTGGTGCAGGGAAAGTTAACTCCATCCCAGCCAGACCTTGTACTCTTAAGTAGAGAAAATAGAGCAGAAAGTGGGAGAAGTTATACAGGAGACATAAAATTTGCTTGACATCAAACTTTGTGGCCTGTGCTTTTGCCTGCTACTTTTAACTCAACTATTTCAGTCTAATGTATCTGCAACTTTTGCTCATCTCTTTTCCTTCTTGTTTGTTTCTTTCATTCTGTATTAATTTTTCAATAGATGGACAGAGTTGAAGTCCCTTGCTCGATTACAGGCATCTAGCATCCCTTTAGATCCTGCAGGTATTCCCTCTGGCCTCCAGCTACAGTCCCAGGTAGGGAGTAGGTCATCTGATGGTCAAGTATCCTATCTGGCAGTATTCTGCAGAAGTCTTAGATATACAAAAGAAGAGAAGTAGTTTTCTGTGTCTTGATAACTGAATCTTGCTTACAAGTACCAAGGGGACATGTGAATTACCTTCCAGGCCAGCCAAAGGCACTGTCACAGGGTGCTGTGAAGCACAGGAGCATATCCACCAAGATCTGCCAGAGCCCCCAGAGTGCAGAAATGTGCTAGCACCAGGAGAATTAATTTTAGTGTTAGAAATCCATTCACCCGTACATATTAACACCTACTGTAATGAATTGCTTGGCAGGCAGTTTATTTTTTTACCCCAATTATGCCTCTACTATGGAAATCCTTGTGTGGCTTTTTGATTAATAAGTCCTCCAGTCCAAGAGTTAATTTCTCTCTGGAAATAGAGAGAAACCAAGGTTGGACATAGGGTCTGGTTGTGAATCTTAATTTATTCTGTAATGTTAATTATTTTATCACTGAACTGTTTATTCACTTACCCTTTTTCCCTACAGTAAATAAAAGAAAGGGTTTCCAGTAAATACAAAAGTACAGCTTCAGATAGTCTAACAAAAATAAGCTAATGATTGTTTGCACAAACTATTTATTTACCATCTTAGAATGAAAATGTAGATTGCATTTGTGAGATGACATCACACAAATGCTTGTCCAGTAATCCGTGAGCCTGTCTGGCAACTATAACTGCCGGAAACAATTCTAGCTGGAGAAGTTGCATTATTTCTTTATTTCTGCAAGTGGATGTGTTGAATGAAAATTTTGTAGAGGCACATGGTCTACCAGAAGAGGCTAGTTATCTTTCTAGTTACTTTCTTGAGTGGTGAGGAGATAATAGATGATCCAATTTACTAACTTTTCAGCTCTAGAAATATATTAAGGGGCTGAAATGGTCAAGCATTGCTTGCTATTACATGGTGAAAATGCAGCAGGAGTAAAACTGCATCTGCAATAGACATTCAGTTCACATTCTGTAGTACTTAGCTCAGAGGTGGCTTTGTGTCAATGTTATTTAGTCCAAGCCGAGCAACTTTCTTGGGGAAACTGAATCAGGAGGTTCATATAAGGTGCCTAAATTACAAATTCATTTGTCTTAGATTGCTTACGCAGTCAATGGAAAGAGAAGTTCATCTCCAGAGGATTCATCTTGCCTAAGGTCTAAATGGCCCTATGGAGTGGCCTGTCTTTCTCCACTGGCCTAGGGCAATTCTATGTCTCACTCATGTAAGTGCCTAATATTCAGTGGGGTGAGCCTGGTCCTAAGGATTTATGCTCTCAAAACAAGTAATAGATGTTTTCTTTTTCTTTTCTATGTCATTCATGAAAAATAAAATGCAGTAGTCAAGCAGCATGTATTCAGAGTTATTATCCATACAACAAAATGCAAGACCGGCTATGTTTCAGATGTTTATTATAGCATGTAGTATTTCGTTCCTTGGAAGCTTTTGCCTCTTGAATGTCCAGCAATATTTTGTATTTTTGGCTGTGAAGTTTTTCAATGATCACAAGTTTTCAGAATGTGCGAGCTGTAACCACAACATGCAATCAGATTTTTCTGCTTTAGAAGTTGTCACCAGTATATGCTCAGGAAGGGCCCAGGGCTTGAGTATTCTATTATGAATGCAATATGGTAGGACTAAAATCCAGCAGAGTGTCCTGGGTAAACCTGTCATAGGGTGCCATTCCTGGGAAATCAGATGTTACCCACCATCCACTTGAGTCAAATGTCTTGCCATTGCCCTTACTGCATGGTGTCTCAAATTATGAACTTAGTTGTTTTTTTTTGTTGTTTTTTTTTTTTTTTTGTTTTGTTTTTTTGTTTTTTTAAATAACAGGAAAAAAAAATAGGGAAGTGAAGGGAAGGGGAAAGAGGCAGGTGTAAAGAGGAAAGGAAAAAAGGTTTGGAGTAAGAAAACTTGAATTCATATTAAGTAGCCAACAACCTACTAGAAGGTTCAGATTTTTTATTTTTATTTTTTTAAATCTGGTTGCCAACAGTTACAAAGCATTCGGTTCATGAGTCATCTTGTGTCAAGTCTCCAGTAGAGTGAAAATGTTCTTTTTCTTGAAAGATAGGAGATTGGTTACTGCAAGGTTGCAAGCTAGTGTTTGGTTGCCAGATTCTGAGAGCTCTGAAAAAAAAAAAAGAAAAAAAAAAAAGAAAACCTTGAGCACTAAATGACCTATAAGTAACATGCTGAAAGACACTGTATTGTGGACTAAAATTATTTTATAAAGAGTCACTGAAAAAAATCCTAAGAAATCCTTGTACAGTAAGTACTAGTTATTTTGTTCACTCAAAAAAAAAATGCTTATCCACTTTCTAAATTAATTTATATCACAATCATTATTTATATTCCTAGATTTGGACAGGCTTTCTCATACTTTTAATATTTATACTTCAGAAAAAATAAGCTTCCATGACTTCTTTAGAGATTTCAGAAAAAAATAAAAACCCACACAACTATTTTACTTTAATTAAGGTATACTTTCAAGTGGCAAACATCAAAGCGACAATGCAAAGGTTATAGCTGTAGCTAAAATTATATTAAATTTTACAGACTCTAAGTAAACAATGTCTATGACATAGAATTTTCTTTTTACTTTCATTTGAATTTTGGTGTTTTGTTTTTTTTTCCCCCTTTAAGAGTTAAAAGGGAAATCTCCTAGTAGTCATCACCACTTATTTTCTATCCTGCTTATAATATTATAATTTATTTTATGAAATACAAAGGGAGAACTTGTACTGGTATCAGTTTAAAGGGATTTACATAATTTATTAGTAGCCTCACTATTCATGTCTGTTGTCAGATCAGCACTGCATACTAGTGAAATGTATCCCGATTTCACCATCGTGTTTATTGGTGCCCCCAATTTACAAAAGTTATTTGACATATAAGTGCTGTTTTTATCCTCATCCACTTTTGGTGAGCTCTTGTGATTATCTGTATTTCCAATATGAGTAACATCAGCAAACCACCTGCTGTGAATATTAGAATACTTTTAAGATAATAGAAATATTCTGAAATAGTTTTTCCGGAGCTAAAATAGTTTATTTTCTGCAAACTTTCTGAGTATTTTCTAAGGACTGACAGCCCACAGGCTATCAAAGATGGATGCAAATATGCGTGGGAGTGCAGAAGGGAAAAATATGAAGTATTTTTGTCATAAGGAAAACTATTTGGCAGGAACACAGTCTTTGAATTAGTGCCAGACAGATTATATTGGTAGACAGAGATCACATAATAGTCCAAAACTACCAGAAGAGGCCAGATGCAAGAAAGAAATGTGTTTATTCCATGTTTATGGGGATGCAAATGATGTGCACTTGTGTACGTCAGATATCCTCAGAAGCCCATGGAGTTTCGTGTTGTTTCTTCACTAAAGAAACAACTAAAGAAACTCCCTTCGGTGCTTGTAACCTGCTTGCGTAGAACCTGACCATGGTATCGACCAGGCAGAAAACCGTGGCCTCCGCATCTCGTGAGGCATCTCCAGCCACGGTCACCAGTGTGGCTACTCAGACGGAGGGCTCGGGGAAACACGCAGCCGTCCAGGTCCTGGGCTGCAGAGTGTGCCCCAGCCTTCTGTCGGTCTCCGACAGCAGTGGTGGGTATGCCTGTGGGAGGTGTGCCCAGGTTGAAGAACTGCTCGGCCAGGTAGCGGAGCTCCGGGAGGAGGTGAACAGGCTCAGGAGCATCAGGGAATCAGAGAGGGAAATTGACTGGTGGAGGTGCGCTCTACCCTCTCTGAGGCAGGTTCACGAGACTGCCACGGCACAGGCGTCTCCTGTTACGCAGAAGACGGAGGTTCACTCCTCCAGCCAGGCAGCGGGAGGAGACCTAGATCAAGGGGGAAAATGGAGGCAGGTGCCTATTCGGGGTGGTAGGCGAGCCCTCTCTCTGCCCACCTCACCTTCTCATCTACCCTTAAATAATCGATATGAAGGACTAGAGCAAGACAATCTAAATGACAAAGTAGACAAACACCCGTCCCAGTTGGAGGGGGCGCCTAAGACAATGCGACCTACACGTCGCATTGCCACATCATCCTTCAAAAAAGAAAGAAGGGCTATTGTTATGGGGGGCTCCCTCCTGAAAGGGACAGAGGGACCGATATGCCGACCAGACCCAACCCGCAGAGAAGTCTGTTGCCTCCCTGGGGCTCGGGTGAGAGACTTTGCCAAGAAAGTCAAGCGCCTGGTACGGCCCACTGACTACTACCCGCTACTGGTCTTTCAGGCTGGTAGCGATGAAGTAGCAACGAGAAGTCCGAAGGCGATCAAAAGAGACTTTAGGGATTTGGGGCGACTACTTAGAGGATCAGGGGCGCAGGTGGTGTTTGCCTCTGTCCTTCCGATAGGGGGGATCGAAGCTGAAAGACGTACTGTTCGCATAAACTCGTGGCTTCGAGACTGGTGTGACCGGCAGAATTTCGGTTTCTTTGATCATGGGAAGGTCTATGCTACACCGGGCCTGATGGCACCGGATGGGATGCGCCTCTCTCGGAGAGGGGTAAGGATCTTAGGTCAGGAGTTGGCAGGGCTGATAGATAGGGCTTTAAACTAGAGTCGAAGGGGGAAGGGGCTAAAACCAGGCGAGCCGGTGAAGACCTAAGGGATGGTACGCTAGAATCAGAGGGGCTGTGTGCCAGTGGGGTCCTTTGGTCAGATCCACAAGGTGCTGAGTGTAAGGAGACGCACCTGAAGTGCTTTTACACAAACGCACGCAGTATGAGGAATAAAATAGATGAGCTAGAAGTCCTGGCCCAGTCCCGCAACTACGACATCATCGGCATAAGCGAAACCTGGTGGGATGAGTCCTGTGACTGGGGTGTTGCGATAGATGGTTACAGGCTCTTCAGGAGGGACAGGCAGGGTAGGCGAGGTGGTGGGGTGGCGATGTATGTGAAGCAGGGGCTGGACTGTGTGGAACTTCAGGTCGGCGATGGCAAAGTTGAGAGCCTCTGGGTAAGGATCAAGGGACGAACGAATAAAGGGGATGTAGTTGTGGGAGTCTATTACAGACCGCCTGGCCAGGATGATAGCACCGATAAATTATTCTTTACAGAACTAAGAGAGGCCTCGAGATTAACTCCCCTTGTCCTTATGGGGGACTTCAACTTGCCGGACGTTAACTGGGAGTGCCACACGGCTGACACGAGCAAGTCCAGGAGGTTCATGAAGCACCTAGATGATAACTTCTTGGTACAGGTGCTAACGGAGCCAACTAGGAAAGGTGCCCTCCTAGACCTGTTGCTAGAAAACAGAGAGGGTCTGGTGGGAGATGTGGTGATTGGTGGCCGCCTCGGTCATAGCGACCATGAAGTGGTTGAGTTCAAAATTTATGGTGACAGAAGGAAAAGTGCCACCAAAACCTCATCCCTAGATATGGGGAAAGCGGACTTCAGGCTGCTCAGGGAACTAGTCAGTAAGGTCCCCTGGGAAACTGCTCTTGAAGGCCTCGATGTCCACCAGTGCTGGTCACTCTTTAAGCGATGCCTCCTAGAAGCACAAGATAAGGCAATTCCAAAATATCGCAAGTCAGGCAGGCGGGGCAGGAGGCCGGCGTGGCTGACCAGGAACATTCTAATGGAGATTAGGCGGAAACAGAGAGTGTTTCGCTACTGGAAGGAGGGCCAGGCGTCATGGAAAGAATACAGGGATGCTGTTCGTGTTTGTAGGGAGAAAGTTCGAGTGGCCAAAGCACAGCTAGAGTTGAAGCTGGCTGTGTCTGTGAGAGAAAATAAAAAGGGTTTTTTTAGATATGTAAATGGAAAAAGGAGAACTAAAGAAAACATAGGGCCGCTCCTTGATAGGGAAGGTCTCCTCACAGACGATGACGTAGGCAAAGCAGAGACGCTTAACGCCTTCTTTGCCTCTGTCTTCAATGCCGATGATGGGCTTCGGGACCCAGGGTGCCCTGAGCTGGAGGACCGGGACGGTGGGGATGACAAACTCCCAACTGACCCTGAACGTGTGCGGGATTTGCTACTCCACCTGGATCCCTACAAGTCCATGGGTCCGGATGGGATTCATCCCCGGGTGCTGAAAGAGCTGGCGGATGTCATCGCGGAACCTCTATCAATTATTTTTCAACGATCCTGGGAATTTGGAGAGGTCCCTGTAGACTGGAAGCTGGCAAATGTTGTGCCAATTTTCAAGAAGGGTCAGAAAGAAGACCCTAGCAATTACAGGCCTGTCACTCTCACGTCAGTGCCTGGTAAAATCATGGAGAAGTTGGTTCTCGGACTCATTGAGGCGCACCTGGGGGACAAAGCAGTCATTGGTCCCAGCCAGCATGGGTTTGTGAAGGGTAGGTCCTGCCTAACTAACCTGATTTCCTTTTATGATAAGATCACCCGTATGGTGGACCAAGGGAAACCAGCTGATGTGATTTTTTTGGACTTCAGCAAGGCTTTTGACACGGTTTCCCATAGGATCCTACTGGACAAAATGTCCACCATACAGCTAAATAAAAACATCATACGATGGGTGAGCAATTGGCTAACGGGCAGGGCCCAAAGGGTTATGGTAAATGGAGCTGCGTCAGGCTGGCGGGCGGTCACCAGTGGGGTCCCTCAAGGCTCCATTTTAGGACCGGTACTTTTCAATATTTTTATAAATGATCTGGATGTAGGAATAGAGGGTATTTTGAGCAAGTTTGCTGATGACACCAAACTTGGAGGAGTTGTGGACTCAAATGAGGGCGTAAAGGCCTTGCAGAGGGATCTGGACAGGTTGGAGAGCTGGGCGATCACCAACCGCATGAAGTTCAATAAGAGCAAGTGCCGGGTCCTGCACCTGGGACGGGGAAACCCTGGCTGCATGTACAGACTGGGCGATGAGACGCTGGAGAGCAGCCTAGAAGAGAGGGATCTGGGGGTCGTGATAGACAGCAAGTTGAATATGAGCCAGCAGTGTGCCCTGGCAGCCAGGAGGGCCAATCGTATCCTGGGGTGCATCAAGAACGGCATCGCTAGTAGGTCAAGGGAGGTGATTGTCCCGCTCTACTCTGCGCTGGTGCGGCCTCACCTCGAGTACTGTGTGCAGTTCTGGGCACCACAGTATAAAAAGGACATGAAACTGTTGGAAAGTGTCCAGAGGAGGGCTACGAAGATGGTGAAAGGCCTTGAGGGGAAGACGTACGAGGAACGGCTGAGGTCACTGGGCCTGTTCAGCCTGGAGAAGAGGAGGCTGAGGGGAGACCTCATCGCAGTCTACAACTTCCTCGTAAGGGGTTGTCAAGAGGCAGGAGACCTTTTCTCCATTAACACTAGTGACAGGACCCGCGGGAACGGGGTTAAGCTGAGGCAGGGGAAATTTAGGCTGGACGTCAGGAGGGGGTTCTTCACAGAGAGGGTGGTTGCACACTGGAACAGGCTCCCCAGGGAAGTGGTCACTGCACCGAGCCTGTCTGAATTTAAGAAGAGATTGGACTGTGAACTTAGGCACATGGTCTGAACTTTTGGGTAGACCCGTGCGGTGTCGAGAGTTGGACTTGATGATCCTTAAGGGTCCCTTCCAACTCAGGATATTCTATGATTCTATGATTCTATGATTCTAAAACTGCCACAATCAAAATTGGACAGATAGGCCAGTTTGATGAATGTACTTTTTTTTTAATCTAAAAAAGTTTCTTTTTAATCAAGTCTGCTTTAACATTTTCATCCTGCTGATTTAATTGAACAAGTAGACAGGCAGATAGCAGTTCACAAAGTCAGTGTGTCCTGTCGCATGCTTTCATTCTGCAGCTGCTAATACTGCCAATTTATGTCAGTGACAAAGTAAAGTGCTGATAGGAAGGTGAGCATTAAAAATGCAAAAACATCGCATCAGTAGTGCATATAAACAGTGTTCCTATTTTTTATGAGAAATACAATAAAATCTGCATAGCAGGCTGACAGCTCCACTGCCCTCAGCTATCACATACATCTCCCTTGCTTTAGCCAAGTTGTATCATTGCCTTTATACAGATATTCATTGTGTCAGCTGACATTTTACTGCTTTCTATTTTTTGCAGTCTGAAATGGCAGTCAGTGATTCTGAAGGAAAGAGGTGTTTTCACCTGCTACCCACAGCTAATGCATTAAGCTGAAAAGGTTTGCTGTTGTGGATCAGACCACCTCTTTTTTAATTCATTTTGTTTCTAAAAATAATAATAATGAAATCTTTAAATGGTCCTGTTGTTGCTGTATTCTGGCTCTTGTACGAGCAAGAAATGAGCAAATCTGGGAATTTAACCACACACTTCAGTCAATTACGCACTGATGTTTTCCTGGATTGGAAACCCTGAAATGGTAGCGCAGCTCTAGGAATGAGCTGATTCAGCCCTTGAGTTCAATACACAAGCAATTAGGAACTCGTTTGTTTACTCTTTTTTTTCTATTGTAAGTATAAATAACACCATCTTTCCTTGTTCTGCATCCACAGGGTGTCAGTTACTTTTACATCAACACTGACTTAAATCTCAAAAAGTTGAAGTAAAAAATTAAAGGTTTTACTAAAACATATTTCGTGCATAACAAAAATCTATCAATATGTAAGCAGCCTTTGAGCATGTTTCTTTTCATCTTTTCCATCCATCTGGTACTTAATAATGTTTATTCCAGACAGAATCAATTTTGTAAATACTAAATAATGTAATTGATTTTGTGAATATTAATTAATTATTACAACTTTAACAGCGCATGTGTGGATATTACTGTGATGTGATTCCTGCAGTTTGATAACATACAGGGTCTTGTTATCATTTTGGTGAGAAAGAGAAATTAATGAATTTGGATTTTGGTCCAGTCCTGTTTATTTGCAAAGGAGATGCACACAGTCAACAACTCTGTGTGAAGTCCTATTTTCCCAGTCGCACTGTGCATGAACTGCAGGAATCTCCCTTGTATTCAGCAGTAAGTCGGTCATTGCTACAAGCACTCTACCCAAAAAAAAACACGTGGGTGTTGGCTTTCTCCCAGGGCTACACACAGAGTTCTTCTTGTTGTTCGTGTGTTTTTACCCTGGTACTTCCATCCTTTCATATATAAGTATATGAAAGGATGAAATGATGAAAACTTATAATGAAATTAAAGTCCAGCATTTGTATTTTCAAACTGTCAACAGACTCTGGTATAATAACTTTACTTGCTGAGTTGAATCATGTGTAAGGTGCAGTCCTCCTAGTATTCTGGCTATTACTAAACAAAACAGCATTCAATTCCTCCTTTTTTGATCCAAACTTAGCATGCTTGATATACCTATTGGCTTTCCCAGGACTATAATGAATTCTTATTGTAAATAGCTTTTAACATTATAAACAGACTAATAATAAACTTTTCTCTATATACATTCCTGAATGTTTTCTTAACCCACGAACATGACTTCCTGATGGTGTTTTTGTTCATTAATGCTGTGTTTTCTGTTTCCGAGGGAGCTTACACCCCTCACTGCCTGGGTTGTCCCACCTATCAGTGTAGTTATAGCACTGTGAAATGGGGCGAGCAAAACCCTGTCTGCCTCTGCAGCGAGGGGAAAGAAGGAACTGCTAGGGAGAGGGTTGGTTGTCTCCTTCAGTAAGACATGTACAGTGTAATGGACATCTCAGACATCTCGGGACAGCATCTAGCTACCTGCTGTGTTAGTGAGGAGCTCTTCCTGGGTTATCAAAATCAGACGTGTCTCACATAAAAATCAAATAAAATAATAAATAAATATAAAACATTTGGAAAGATTTCATCCATCCTTTCATCAGAAGTCTGGGTTTTATGGTAAAAGCATACCTGTAAAAATATTGCATCTCCTTTCAACCCAACTACTTGCCAGGCTTCTTAAAGACAGTGCGTTAGGGTTTGTTTGCTTGTTTGTTTTTTTCCTCTGACTTCGGTGAAGGGAAATGACAGATAAATATTTTCAATGTCAATCTGTATTGTCTATGGGTGTCATACTGTGTTCCTTTTATTTATTTTGGTTTAAAATGTGTCAGCTAGTGACACTGTGCCATGTGATGGTAATGGATAATCAAACCAGAACATTTACTTCTTTTATTGCCCAGTAAGGGAGAGCACAATGCCTAAAGCCACTCTGTCTGACTTCATCACAGCAGAACATTTGTATTTCCAGACCATCTTCATCTCTGCTGCATGGATTATTTTGGCAGTTTAACTAACCATACCCGTTTGAATGGTTAAAACTCAGTTGTAGTGTTTTTGTGTGGTTTCTTTTTATGAAGCAGTGGCTGCCCAAAATTAATGTGTTTTCATTGGTATGTTTGGAGGCCCTAGTGACAACTGCATTCCCATTTGTAAATGTTTCAATAACTGTTAGGGCTGAAGTTGTACAGTATTATGATAGTGTTGTTCCTGTTTGCTTCTGATACAGAAAATAGCGAAGAACTTTGGAAGTTACTCAACCAAGTGTAAAAATTTAAACAGTAAGAACAACATTGATGGACCAAGATTGCTGAGGATATCCTGATTAAAATTTTCTGCTGACAGTTTCACAGGTGACGTGATCTGTGATGGAAAAGTGTGTACACCCCAAAATATTTGTTAAGCAATGTGTTTAAAGATTATGTTATTAGTTAAGGGTACTAGCTTTTATTTATTTATTTATTTAATTATTTTGTGAATAAAGTGGGAGAATAAAATGTTCAGTAAAGATGAAATATTCAGAACAGAAAAATGATTTTTATGTGTTTTTTTTTTTGTTTGTTTGTTTTTTTATCACTTAGGAATAATTATTTGGCTAACAAAACTGAAGGAAATATGTTCATCCTGGGAAAGTCATATGTGCTGCATATGAGGGAAACCAGTAAGAAAATAAAATGATTGCATCAGAACAGTTTCACTGAAGTCTACTGTGATTCACCCCTTGATAATAAATATTTTAATTACTCCCAACAGTTATTTTGAGATGCTTTTGAGGAACTCATTTGAAACCTATATAATTCAAATAAAAGCCTCTAAATGAGTTAATGATATTTCCTTAATGCTATATTTGTAACTAATCAGGTAGTTAGACATGAATAAGCTGCCTCTTTCTTTTATGAATGTCTTTTATTCTGTAACTCAACATTAAAACATGTAGCAATATCAGTTTGTGGAAGTTGCCAGCAAGAGGAGGACCAGTAGCCAAAGTCACCTATTTTTATATGCATGTCAATCAGGATAAAATCCAGAATGCTTCTTTCTGAATTTTGGAAGTCTTTCAGCTTTCCTTTTCCTTCTATTTCTGCCTGCTGATTTCATGTACCTGGCAAATTTGAGCTTGGATTGTTCGGATCATGTGTGAAAACCTGTTTGCTTTGATAAAATCATGAGATACTAGGTGGTGTAAATGATCTGTTATTTTTCCAAGGCAGGAAGTAACATTTTTTAGCTATGTAGTTTAGAGAGATTTAGATTAAGGAGGTTTAAACTGGCTGCATCTAACAGTGAATAACGTTGATGCACAAGCGGCAACACAAACAACCAGCAAAGTTCCCAAGATGAGCCCTGCAGAACTGCAGGGATGTTTTGTATTCACAGCACTTTAGTAAGGAGGAGAAACGCTTATCAAAACATAGTCACATAAACACAAATGATAACTTGTAGGAAAAAAAAAAAAAAGAAAGAAAAAAAAAAGTCTGATTCTAGCACCTTTAAATGTTCTATTTCGGTTTCTGTACTGTTATATCTGTGTGAACTCTGACTAAATCCACAACAGAGAAATAAGGAGAAATCTATTGATCTGGTCTGATAATACTGTAACAACAAGCATAATCTAAAAAGTGCATAGGGGCAGAAATAAGTAGCGCAGAATACATTTAGATGAGAAAATATGATTTCTGTAGGAGATGGAAAGCATTTAAAAGCACAGACCAAATCAGATACACTCAGGAACAAAAATATGGCAAAGAGGATAAAGCTCCCGTGGCATAGACTGTGTAATGGCTGACTGTAGGTGGAATACTAAAAGAACAATAAATGAAGAATTTGCCTGAGCACTAACTCAATTTGTAGAAGGAGAAAGCAGGCAGAAACCACGAGAAAATGCCAGTGTTCACTCTGAAAGGAGGGAAGCATGCGTGTTTAATTCTGGGCTGTATTCAGTTGTGCATCATAGCATTTTCCACAAATCATTATTTTATTGTTTACTGGGAGAAAACTACACCTCCTTTACATGAGTGCAACCTCATCAAAATCTGCAGACTTGTAATAGCATAATGTTAGCTGAATCTAGCCCATTATTTATAAATTGAGTTCAGTCCAGAATCTGAAACATAACAGAATTATTTTAAAATGTGCAGCTCTTCTGATATGGATCCATTCTAGAGAATGCTTATCCCGGCATGGACGTGACATAGATCTGATGCATTAAACCCATGAAAATGCTCTCATCCTAAGTACAATAGTAAATGTAAACTGCACACTGTCACTGTTTTTGAAGGTTTTCAACATTATCTCCTCAAATACTTTCTGTAGAAAGTGGACATAATTCTTGAATGCAAGAATAAGCATACTTTAAATAGAACTGTGATAAAGTTAACATGATGATGTGTAGAAATACTCTGAAAGTAGCAACTGCTTACACCTGGGGCTGTAATTTATGCCCTGGCTTTGTCAAGTCTCAGGGGTGCCAAAGCAGAGCTTTACCTCTGCTTTCTGTCTTTTTTCTTCATCAGCCTGTCTCATGAGCTTTTCCCTGTGCATCTGTAGTGGGTTTACGTGGCAAGGTTTTGGTAGCAGGGAGCCATAGGGGTGGTTTCTGTGAGAAAGATCTAGAAGCTGCCCCATGTTTGGGAAGGGCCCCATTGTTTTCCAGATCCGAGCCAATAAGCGATGTTGTTTTGCGCCTCTGTGAGAGCATATTTAAGACAGGGAAAAAACGCTGCGCCACACAGCAGCCGGGAGAGTCAAGGGAGTGGGAGAACAGCCTTGCACCAAGGTCAGTGTAGAAGGAGGGGGAGAGGTGCTCCAGGCGCCGGAGCAGAAGTCCCCTGCGGCCTGTGGTGAGGACCATGGTGAAGCAGGATGTCCCCCTGCAGCCCATGGAGTACCACGGTGGAGCAGGGTTCCACGCTGCAGCCCGTGGAGGAGACCACGGTGGAGCAGGTGGCCCTGCACCGACGGAGGCTGCCGCCTGTGGAAGACCCCTGCCGGAGCAGATTCCGGGCCGGACCCGTAGCCCGTGGAGAGGAGCCCACGCAGGAGCAGGTGATCTGGCAGGAGCTGCTGCCCGTAGGGGAGCCAGGTTGGAGCAGTTTTCTCCTGAGGGATGGACCCCGTGGTACGGACCCATATCTGGAGCAGTTCTGGAAGAGCTGCTGCCTGTGGGAAGCCCACGCCGGATCAGTTCATCAAGGACTGCATCCCGTGGGTGGGACCCCACAGCACAGGGGACGAGAGTGACCGAGAAGGAGCGGCAGAGAAGAAGTGCTGTAGACTGACCATAACCCCCATTCCCCGTTCCCCTGCGCCGCTCGGGGGGAGGAGGTGGAAGAGGGTGGATGGGGGGGGAAGGTGCTTTTGGTTTTTTTTTCCTTTGTTTTCTCACTTCTCTCGCTTGTTAGTTGTAGGCAATAAATCTTACTATCTCCTTATGCCGAGTCTGTTTTGCCCGTTACAATAATTATTGCGTGATTTTCTCGTCCTTATCTCAATCCTTGAGCCCTTTTCACATATTTTCTCCCCATTCCTCTTTGAGGAGGGGGAGTGAGAGAGCGGCTGTGGTGGAGCTCGGCTGCCCACTCGAGCGGAACCACGACAGCATCGCACTTGGGTCCTGGTACCGAGGCATCAGTCTGCTCCTGGAAAACTTCAAGCTCCAGATCTGCAAAAGTCTCCAACTCCTTTTTGCAGACCTATCAAGCTATTCAGTCTACTCTCAATATGGGATCGTCTTCCTCTCCTATACTCCTGGGCTTTTGTCTCTTTTTGGTGCAGCAGCCCATCCACAGAGGTCATTAGGCCTCTCCACATAAGCTTGGCACTGTCACCCCTCCAACACCATTAACCCAGTTCACATGGTTTCACACACTCTTGAGGTCTGTGTTTCAGTTTTGAGGCTTGCATTGATGTATTCATGCAGTGCAAAGCATGTACTTGAATAGGATTGAGACATGTAAACCTCTTTGTGGCTTTAGCCCTAAGTGTACTTGGACAGGTCCCACAACTTCAGATTTAATTCAGATTTTCTCCTTTTAACACTATAATCACCTAAAATAACCCCCTTGAATCTAACAACCACTGACAGCAACCAATGAATCATATCAACATTAAGTAGGCAACTGATGCTTCTAAATACAATTAATACATTTTTTCTTCTATTTTTTTTTTTTCCCTGAATAATTCCCATTAAAATGTGGCCTATTTATTTGAGGAGAGTTTTGATAATGAGTTTAAGATAATAAGTAATTTTGGAAACCAAGTCCTAACTGCACCTTGGCACCCTTGAAAAAGAAGGACCTGTTGGCTATTTTTATATAAATTGGAGCTTATTTTAGGTCTGCTTGGGAAAGGTTAACACTGACTGATGAGGCAGTGTGGCTGAGTAGTTCTCAAAGCAATCAATTGTAAACTGTCTGAGATTACATCTGAACAACAGGAATTAATATTCCTTCTCTAGGATCAGGATAAACAATCCAGACACATCCTGACTGCTTGTTGAGCTATGACATAGATGCACACATCCCCATCTCCTGCTACTCAGTTTGAAAGACATCAGTGTATGTGCAGGGAGAGAGACATGATATACTGCGTTTTTCATTTCATTGAGCTAAACAAGCCAGTGTTTCCTTATTATGACAGGTTTTCTCTTCCCCTGGACTTTTACTGGCCCTTCTCTATATCATTTCCAGTTGAAGTTTTTGAGCAAAGGTGTCAAGAACTTCATAGCATATTTTAGGTGAAATTTTGACTTATATCTTATGCAATTTCAAACTGCTTCATAATCCTCAGGAAGTTCATGTTTCCTGAAAAGAGAATTTAAAAAAGTAGGAATAAGTGGAATATGTCCTGAGCATATGACAGTTGATGAAATTCTAGCCTTTAAAAAAGGCAGTGGCTATTTTCCTGTAGTTTCCGATATTACTTGTATTTGTCATTACTGGAAACACCAAATGACATTACATTTCACAGTCATTTGAAGAAACATTCCCACAAAGGAAGGTCAGCAAATTCTGAAAACACAAAGTATGTAAAATAAATTATTGTAGTAAAAATAATAATAATAAATTACATACTGATATTTTAAAAACCAATTTTAAGTAAATTAGTTTTCTAGAACTCATGGCTTCAGGTAAAGGTTTTGAAATAGTAGCTCCAAACAGTGACTGAATGCATTTCAGATGGCTTGTGAATGAGCAACAAATTACTTTTTTGAAATGGTAACATTAACTATAAAACAGTAGTTTTTCAAAGCCTAAACAAGGTAGCTGTGTTATGGAAAATATGAGCAAGTGTGACATGAAAACACTGAATGTTTCTCTCATGCACAGAGCCAGGATTTAAAGCCTGCAAGCCTGCACATACAAATGCATGTGTAATCTATGTATCTGGTAAGAAAGATAAATCCTTTATGTAGCTGTGTTATCAGGGACCCACTTAATGAAGGCATTTGGAATACTTCTGCCATGTCATGTTATTCAATAATGCACACATTAATACTTCTTAGTAAAGGCCTTTTCTAAGCATAAAATAAATCACTCCACTGGGGAACAAGGTCTGAATTCAAACAACGTCAATTTTTTATTAGTGTAAATGTGATTCATACATTGTTACATTTAGTTGTATGAGGCAACCAGACAACCATGTTTTTCAGGTCTATCCATTTCTTTCCCTAGGATCAGGGTAGAAGATGCGTTTCCTAATATAGCATGAGATGCGTTAATGTGCTGGGCATCCAGCAGCTCCCACTCTGAAGGTGAGCTGCTGGATTTGGGCAATATATAAAAGCTGACTGTATATGAAGCAATTATGTGTGAGATGAAGCTAGGCAAAGACAGAGATGATGCAAAACTAGTTTGTATCCTGTGGTACAAATCGGACATACATGTAGTTTCTGAGTTTAAGATGTGTTCCACTGATGTGTTCTACTTTTTGTTCTTGTTTTATATAATTAACTATATGGTAATTCTGTTTCAGCTAGTAGCTGATAATTGCAATTCCAATTAGAAGAAAAAAAAAAAAAACAAGAAAAAAAAACCACAGAAACTTACTCTAATCATCACAGAAACTAATAATTATGTAGAAAATGTATCTGCTTGCATAAACAGAACAGAATCAAAATTCACTATAGGACACTAAGATGGATGAATAATTACTTTTAGCTTGTTCACTGATCTATACTAGCGTATAACCTGGTTTAGGTGCATCTTTTTTATCTAGCAGAATTTGAACTGTTTACAGGCTTTGTACCACGTAGAAAATTCTGTATTTAATTTTGTTATGAGGTTATGAGCAGAGTCACTTTGTCCATATATCATGAATAAAATAAGGTAAATCTATGGTGAACAAAAAAAAAAAAAAATCCTAAAATTTAAACTGGTAATAGAATATATCTGTGGTTTCAATAGATATTTTAAAGTCAAATGTTGCCTTTATTGCCATGATCTGTGCTGTGCGTATAAGAGCTCATAACCTAGCCAACTGTGTACTTGGGAATAGTGCAAGTTCCTCAGCTGCTTGAGATGATGTTGCTCTTGCAACAGCTGTCAGCGTTCATTTTTTCCTGATCAAATCACCCTAGAAACTAGAAAGTGCCCTCTTTCTACCTCAGCTTTTTTAACCCCAGAGAAAGCAGAGACTTCACAGCACTGCAGTGCAGTGCAGGGTTGCCAGGATCAGGGCAGTCAGGGTTCTGTCAGAAACAGGGATGTGCAGCTAGGAGCTACTGCTCCCTTGCGCAGCAGCAAGACCCTGCACAGCAGGCGAACAGTGTGGCCTCCCTCGGGGGCTGGCAGGTAGCAGCAGGCAGCTGGTGGTAGTAGCTCTTTGTCCCTGGGCAAGGCAGCGAAGTCCAAGAGCTGTGCTGCCACCAGCTGACCCCAAATCAGGGGCTACCCACATAGGAGAGAACAGTAGAGGGGCTGCATGAGGGGCCATGAGGTTGGTGGCCCTAATTTGAGGAAACGGGCATGCAGAGTAGTGCCACAGGGGACTTATAGCTAAACTGCTGTCTCATGAAGGAGACCAGAAATCTGTCTATTTGTTGTGCTGTGCTGAAAAGGGAAAATGCAGTTTAGTTGGGGTTTTAACTAATTAAAAAATCTTTCAAAGTGTAAAGAATGCTCAAATAAAATGTGAATGGTGTTGCAGTTGGAAAATAAGGTCAAAAATATTACCCTTATCAATCAGCATAAATTGGAAAGAACATAGTTCTGGCTTCAAGCTCCCAACTAATTTAAATTTCACATAGACTAAATTTATCTATCATCTTCAGACAATATTTTCACTTTGAATAATGTATCTCTTGTGTTTATTTGCCAACTTCCCAACTATAAAATAGATATTTTAGCTATCTGATTCATTGCCATGTCGTTTGCTTCAAAGGCATTTTACCTCTACTTCACAGAATCCAATTTTTTCATGATCTTATTCATGCTATGCATATACAAGTATCGAAAGGTAATAATTAGACGCATCTGCTTACATTTGCCAGGAGCAGATGTTAGACAAATTAAAATGAACATAACTATCACTCAACATCATTAAAGAAGCAACTCTGTAATAATTTCTGAACTTTGACAGGCGGTTAAATATTCTACATTGGCATATTTATGCTATTTGCAAAAACCTCATGTACAAAATTATCTTCATATGCAGTTGAATCAAAAATGAACTGCTTAAGTGTTCCAGGTCACAACTTCTACTTCCGTCCCCCCCCTGAAACAGTAAGTTGTCAGCCCTGACAGTGATGCTTATTAACACCATAGGACAGTCACATCAGCTCACAGACAATGCAGCAGAGTCCTAAGTGAATTAACAGCATGCTCTGGGAAGATAAGGATGTAAGAATGGTGTTTTTAAGATAGATCAAAAGTCCATCTTTCTTAGTATTGCATTTCCAACCATGGCCAATGGTGAAGGCTTAAGAAGAGTGTAAAAATAGACTGAATAGTGGTATTTTTTCGATATTCATCCAGTATCAAACTATGAAACAGCTTAGGGGCTTCCCAAGACCTTTGTATATTTCAGGTGACAAGAACTGGGTAAGAGCTGCCCAGTTTAAACATGCATATACACAGTGTATCCTTTCATGTGTTTTGAGCCTGACATCCAGTAATTACTTTTGCTGCTCTTTTCTTTCTTACAAATGAAGAACTGTCAGCCTCCTCCACAACATTTTTGTGTGGAGGACTATAAAAACAACTTTTTTACAGATACCTTCCATATAACTCTTAGTTGCTTCTTTTCCATGAACAAAAGTCCTTGTGTGATTATTCTATCTTTATGTTCTGGGCACGTTCTAGGCCTTTCATTATCCTTGCTGCAGTTCTTGGGACCTGGTTATGCTTTGTCCTGTGGGGGATGTGGACCAGAACTACATGTGGCATTTAATATATAAGCATACTAATTATGGCATGGTGATTTTTCTTTTTTTCTATTTCTTTTCAATACAGTCTCAAATTTATGTTTGCTTATTTTGACTTCACAGAATACTGTACTGATCTCTTCATAAAACTGCTGATTGATATCACAACATTTTTTTTCCAGAGTGGTCTTAGTTAGCTCAGAAGCTAAGACTATTTCTGTATTTAGGATTACTTTTTCTCTATTTGCTTCACTTTCCATCAGCGTTGAATTTTATCTATTTTATCACAAGGCATCCATAATGCTGTTGTCCTTCTGCATCTCCTCACACTCACATCTTTCATTTTTACTGTTCTGAGAAATGTTGCAGCAAATATAAGCATCTTAATGTGCATTCTCCAGAATCATAGAATATCTGAGCTGGAAGGGACCCACAAGGATCTTCTAGTCCAACTCCTGAGTCCTCAAAGCATCACCCAAAAATTCAGACCAAGTGTCTGAGAGTGGTGTCCAAACGCTCCTTGAACTCTGTCAAGGCTCGGTGCTGTGACCACTGCCCTGGAGAGGCTGTTCCAGAGCCTGACCACTTCTCAGTGTAGAACCTTTTCCTGATATCTGTCCTGAACTGCCCCTGACACAGCTTCAAGGTGTTTCTTTGGATCATATAACTGCCACAAGAGAGCAGAGATTGGCGCCTTCCCTTCTGCTCTCCCTCATGAGGAAGCTGTAGAGCATGATGAGGTCTCCCCTCAGCCTTCTCTTCTCCAGGCTGAATAAAGCAAGTGACCTCAGCCGCTCCTCATATGTCTTGCTCTCCAGACCTTTCACCATCTTTGTAGCCCTACTTTGGACACTCTTTAACAGTTTTATGTCTTTCTTATACTGCGGTGCCCAAAATGATGCACAGTACTCGAGGTGAAGCCACACAAGCACAGGGCAGAGCAGGACAGTCCCTTCCCTTGCCTGGTTAGCAATGCCATGCCTGGTGTACCCCAGGATATGGTTGGTCCTCCTGGCTGCCAAGGCACACTGCTGGCTTGTGTTCAGCTTGCTGTTGACCAGCACCCCCAGATCGTTTTCTGCAGGGCTGATCTCCAGCATCTCTGTATACAGTCTGTACGTGCAGCCAGGGTTACCCTTTCACAGGTGCAGAATCCAACACTTGGCTCTTGTTAAACTTCATGTTGTTGGTGATTGACCAGCTCTCTGTTTTGTCTAGATCTCTTTGCAAGCCCTCACCATCCTCGATGGAGTCAACAGCTCCACCCAACTTGATATCATTCATGAACTTGCTCAAAAAATCTTTAAGTCCGTAATCCAAATAATTTATGAAAACACTGAAGAGGGCTCCTAAAACGGAGTTGTGGGGAACCCCACTAGTGACAGGCTGTCATCCTGATGTAACCCCATTTACAAGAACCCTTTGGACCCAACCCACCAGCCAGTCGTTTACCCATCTTATTATTTTTTTTTACCTAACTATATGCTGATCATTTTGTCCAAAAGGATACTGTGAGAGACAGTATTGAAGACTTTAACGAAATCCAGAAAGATTATATCAACTGCCCTTGTCCACTCTGTTTATGAGAATGATGACCAGAATGGAGCCCTGCACAGCTCCCCCATCCAGGTCTGCCAGTGACCTGCTGTTGTGAAAAATGACTGTTAACTTCTGTTGTTTGTTTGTTGTGTTTTTTCTTGATAATTAAACCATGCCTTTTTTGTTCTATGAAGCTTTCTTTAAGACCATTTGAGGATTTCTTGCAAATATTTATGCCCTTACCAAATCATCGCTTTTGTGTTTTTGTGGGCTTTTTTTTTTTTTTAATGTTCTTATCATTTTTTTCTAGTTTAGATGTGACTTCATATTTTTGAAGTGCATCTTTTTCCTTCTAATGAAATTATTTATCCAAAATTTCAACCATTCTTTGTTTATTTGTTACTTAACAGTTATTTTTGATATACAGAAGCTCATGATATGATGACTGTAAACAATCTTTTCTCCAATTTGGAGCCAAGTTTACTCCTGCTTATACATTTTACTTTTTGAAATTAAATAGTACTTTCATGAAATTTTAGACTTCCCATAGTTTTAAAAGGTAACTTCCTAATTCCAATGGGGTTATATAGGAAGTGATCTGTAGCAGCATTTTAACCCATGACTTATGCATTGCTCACAACTATGTCAAGAGTGTCTTGTCTTGTTTCAGGTTTCACCAAAAGCTTCTTCGTGAGTCAGTCATTTGTGGTGTCATTTAGTCTCTGTATCACACCCCAACCTGACATTTATCCAGTCTATGTGGGGGTGATTAAAGTTTCTAATTACTAATTATTTTATTTTATTTTATTTTATTTTATTTTATTTTATTTTATTTTATTTTATTTTATTTTATTTTATTTTATTTTATTTTATTTTGCAGCCTCTTAGATCTATCTTGGCACCTCAATGACACCATTGTCATCCTGATTAGGCAGTGGCAATTTATTTCTCCTACTTACATGGGCCTGGTTTCTTAATCCATAGAGACTGTGTGTAACATTCAATACAGTTAACTATCTGATGCAAAGCTTTCTTTAATAGTACATCCTTCTTTTTCTTGCCTATGTGGTTTCTTTTGTGTTACAGGTTTCCACTGACTGCTTGCCTTCTATCAAGTCTGTGATGTTTGTGTTAGGTCAATATTCTCACTTCAAACTAGGTATCCTACTTCCTTCATCTTATTTTCAAACTTCTAGCATTTTAATAGCAGCATGTATGCATTTGATCTGGTTGCTTATTTTTCTATGCTAGTATTTTTGAGAGTAGAATTAGCTTAACTTGTGTCCTACATGCATTTTACCACCTTAACCTCTTTCTCAAGGATATAAATATTTTATAATTTTACCTCTCTATGATTCATCACCCAAGGCCAGATATTCTTCTGCACTTTTTTTCTTTTCTAATCATCATAATTCAGCTCCCTTCTTTAGTAACCTTTCTATTGTTTAGTGCCAGCAGCTTTACCTGAACCCTGTTTATATACAGACTTTGTTCTAAAAGTTTGTCTGGTTCCTGATGGGTCTACATGTAAACCTTTCATCCCTATGCTATTACCTGAAAGACTGATTCTACTGTCAGCATGAAAAAGCACTGCTGAAACAAGAGCAGAGGTAGATGATGGAGGATATAATCTTTATATTTGAGGAGGCCATCGGATTATCATAACTGACATGTTCTGCAGAATACTAATCTCTGGCTGAAAACAATGTCATATAATGTACCTTGCTAATGCTCCTTCCCCCAGCCACATTTTGGTCACTCAAAGGCCTAGTGGGGAAAATGATTTCTGGCCTCATAAATGTGCTTTGCTGTGTTTGAGGTATCTGTGAGGTATCTGACAATGGCAGATGAATTTGGTAGGTAATCAAACAGTGATTATAGGCTGTACCTGTGGTAGGAAGAATCCATTTCTTTAGATAACTGGCCTGCATCTGTAACTGGCCTCCTTTTGAATTTGAAGAGCA
The DNA here is from genome assembly GCF_965140915.1 of Aythya marila. NCBI lineage: Eukaryota > Metazoa > Chordata > Aves > Anseriformes > Anatidae > Aythya > Aythya marila. The sequence continues at coordinate 69,174,883 of NC_139042.1, read as the reverse complement.
CCACTGAAATCAGCATCTCCACCTAGCACAGCTGTATACAAGTAATTTTGCTGCAGAAGAGGTGTTACCACACTGCACTAGCATAACACCACACAGCATAACTGTCTGGTGAGGAAAGGGATATTAAGGGAGATATACAGACTGAGTTTTAAGTTCTCAATCATTTTACCAGATTTCCTAGGAAATAAAAATACTCACCTTCTGTCCCTCCAATTAGTACCATGTTAGGAGGAATATTGCAGTACACAACTAGCCCTTTCTACATTCAGTTATTTAAAGTAAACATATTGCAGAATACATTTACAACTTTTTGTCTGTGCAGGAATCCTGTGTGGCACATAAGTGCTGATGTCAGAAAGTAGCCCAAAAGATAGCCTTGCAAAAAGTATTTTTACTATAGATGGTTGAAGAGGAAAGTAACTAACATATAATCCACAGCAGAATCAGTTTTACTCAATGTATTTAAAGTAGATACAAACCCCTGAGAGTGTCAGCTGTCATCAAAGAACGCTATTTAAAAACAAACAAACAAACAAACAAACAAAAAACTTTAAACCTACAAGTTGGAAGATTTGTCATTAATTATCTGTTTCATGTTGATCATTTAGACTATCCTGTTTGTGGCTTAAGAAGTTGGACAACGCTGCAGTTCAAAACCCTCCTCACTTTTATTTCTGTGGTGATATATCTTTTTTTCCTAATTACAAAAGCTATTAGCAGATTTTTGCAGAGTGTTCAGGTCATATGAAGGAGGCGAGACATCCCCCTCAACAAGCCATTTTCCTTTAAACTTAACTCAGCCTAATTTTTTAAAGGGCATTGGCAGGGGACACTCTCTTTTCCACTACTTTCACAAGCCTCTGTATGACAAGAAGTTTGTGTGTGGGTTGAATATCATGTATATTTGCAGTATTTCTTTTTGCATGCAGCATTTGGCTTTTTTTTACTCATTTATTTTGCTTTTTACCAAGTTACATGAGCATAGCTGTCACGTGATCAGTTTATCCTACCCACAGTAATGAATTTTTAGCAAAAGCATTGTTTTCCTTTTGACTTACCATGCATCCCAATTTTGTTACTGCGGAATATAAAATTGGATTTAACATTGCCGATAGGGTGTGTCGTGGTTTAACCCGGCTGGCAGCTAAACACCACGCAGCCGTTCGCTCACCCTCCCCCCTCCCTCTCTGGGACGGGGGAGAGAAATGGAAAGTGAAGCCCATGAGTTGAGATAAAGACAGTTTAATAAGACAAGAAAATAATAATAACAAAATAATAATAATAATACAATGATGATAATAGTACTACTAATAATAATATGTACAAACAAGGGATGCACAATGCAATTGCTCACCACCCGCTGACCGATGCCCAGCTTAACCCCGAGCAGTCCACCCCATCCCCCGGCTAGCCACCCCTATATATTGTTTGGCATGACGTCAGATGGTATGGAATACCCCTTTGGCCAGTTTGGGTCACCTGTCCTGGGTCTGTCCCCTCCCAGCTCTTACTGCACCCCCAGCCTGCCTGTTGGCAGGACAGAGCAAAAGTCTGAGGTGTCCTTGGCTTGGTATAAGCACTGCTCTGCAACAATTAAAACATCGGGGTGTTATCAGCACTCTTCTCATCCTAAGCCAAAACATAGCATTCCACCAGCTACTAGGAAGAAAATTAATTCTGTTATAACTGAAACCAGGACAGGGTGAAAGCATGAAGTACGAGAAGCTGCAATATAAGTAACTTGTCTGAAGGAAAAGAAATCGGCTGAGCAGTGAGTTTAACTGATCATCTTTCCCACTCTCTTCCACTGCAGAGATATTTATTCTGGTTTATTTCCTTGCTCAAAAAGGAACACATAATATCTATATCCCAGTGAACGTGCCATTTACACATAAAGAGGCACAGTTACACCCTGTCATAGTATAGGGAAGCCTCAGGGTAGGCTCTGGCAGCCAGGGCTTGTCCCAGCGCCTTACCAGGAGCAGGCAACCAGGGGCACCATGGCAGCCCCATCCCCAGCACTGGGCAGCCCCAGGGGATGAGGATGGGCTAAGGCTGGGCCCACAGGTGGGGGCCATGTCTGGACATGGATATGGGGAGTTGGAGCCTGGCCCTGCTGTTGCCTCACTGTGTCAGGGTGGCCCCAGGGTGATGCAGGGGCCTAGGCCTGGGCCTTGACAAGATGGTGGCAGCCAGGTCTGTAGGTACCCTCCACGCCTGGAACACTCAGACTTCATGGGCTACAATATTGAAAAGTACACAGAGAATGTTTCAAGTCATGTATTTTAAAAGCATTTGATGTCCAATATGTTCCCACTCGCTTTCTCAGATGGCATTTTGTTCATACTGCCATTCTCAAACAGGATTTCCTTTAGGACTGTTTGGTGGTTCAGATAATCACAAACAACAAGTAGGACTTTGGGCATCAGCCTTGATGCTCTAGTGCCAATGAGATTGGCTGGTTCCCAAAGTCAGCAAAATAAATAGATTGGGAGGTGAGACAATTTTAAAAGTTTTCCTCACACCAGAGTAAATACTCCTTTTTTTAACCAAAAAGTATAAATGGCAGCAGACACGTATTTCAGTTTTCATTTAAGGGCATGTTTTCCTTAGCCCTCTGTTCCTAAATATAGTTTTGTGTTATTTTTTAACTCTGGTGTGATTAAAAAAATACCATACAAGTTCTAAAGTGTCTTTTAAAAAAGTCTTTTGATGATTTTATAGTGACAAAAAGACTGTAGAATTTTAATCTGAAATATGGCTTTTACTGAAAATTGTTTTGGATGGTTTTGATGTTCAGTGAGAGCAAATAAGAGTGTCATGGAGCTATGTATTTATGGTCACGGTATTTAGAAGCCATTTGTGTATGCACAGTTCTTACTGCTTCCATCACTGCTGTCCTGGTACACCTTGTAGACACTGAAGGGATTATGCATACAGTAGACTAAGAAATAGGGAGTATTGAACAAATACAACAAGTAAGATCAACTTAAAGAACTTTGAGTATTTTTTTTTCTTCCAGATTTTTACCGATAATTCAAGTAATGCCAAAGAGAGTTATAACTTGACATATTTCTGGAAAGAATGATGCAGAAGTGTGAGAAATCCTTTGTTCTCTAAAATGGGTACCTACTAGACCTGAAAATTTTATCTCAAATATCTCATATTAGACAAAACATCCCATAGCTTTAAGATTTTAGGGCACTAGCTCATTTCTCCAACTCACTGGTGGCACATCCCGTGACTGTGTAGGAGGCACACTCCATTAGCTGTCAGTTCCCATCTCTCTAAGGTCAGCTGCTTCAGTCGTGGGAACTAGCTGACAGCTGATAAAGGTTGATTTTTTTCTTCCCTGTTAGGCTGTTAGCAGGATTTCAATTAGTGCAATTAAATGTACCTGTTTTCTTGAGGTCCTGTCAGCTCCAAAATAAATAAATTTGTGCTGCATGCAGCAGGTTCATTGTTTCACTGAGCCTAGTGTTTCTTTTCTTTCTGATAAGTGTTTTTGTAAAGCATAGTTGGTGGTCTTTTATTTATTTATTTATTTATTTTTATTTAATTAATCTCTTTTAAGGGTTGTCTTTTAGCATAGCAATTAATTATTTGAAATTTCTGCTTATCCTCCTTTTTAAAGTGTTGTAGTAGGCCTCCATTAGATATTGAATTTTATGCTTCATCTGTCTATTATAAAGTAGATGTTGATTGCAAATTTACCACACAATTTTGGGCAGATCTTGAGGGGTATAGCAAAGGACCATAGTTTCTTTTAGCTAGCTTTCTGCCACCAGATCAGAGGGTATTATAACCTTGATGTGTAAAAGTGTATGCTAGTTTTCCTTTGATCAGTCCTTTGAGAATAGAAACTCCTGATTACTGTGGTATTGTAATGCCCATGATACTCTTAATCAAAGAAGGAACATTCAAGTATTGTCTCCTTACCTGTTAGGAATTGAATAGCTGAGACTGGCTTCTTGTCCTGACTTATGTCTTCAGACTGAAATATTTGCAGAAACTTTATGTTTGGATGAGAGAACACCCCAAATCCATGGTAGCTTGAATTTGTTGTGGGCAGAAGAACATGTAAAAAGAAAAGCCAACATGTATCTTTTGACAAGTAAGATCCCATGGCCATGGCAGTGCATGGTTGGCCATGGCCATGGCCAACAGGGCAGTGCCTGCTGACGGCTGCCCAACTACTCCCTCTGTTCCTGCTCCAAAACTTCTCTGGCAGTGACCACCATGGCTCCCCGAAAAGCTGGGGACCAGGCTGCTTTAGCCAGTTGCTATGTCAACCATGCTCCCTCTGCATGCAGAAAGCCTGGCACTGGTTGGTATGGCAACCCTCCTCGGAGCACGGAGAGATGCTCAGCGGGGGGCAGGCTCTTTGGAGAAGGCACCCTGGTTGCGGTGGAGATGAAAACTCTCGTGCCAAAGAGTATGAGAAGAGGGCAGGAAAGACACAGGCTATCATATGTTCATTTGGAAAAGTTTATTTTGCGGTATCAAATGGGTTCTTAGAGGCTAAATATCTCCTTATGCCTATTTATAACTCCATGTGTTTCAGTAGAAGAGGGAAAAAAATCATGGTAATTTACTACAAAGGATATCAAGACAACATGGATACATGGATACACTGCAATTAGTGTAATTAAGATACTTGAGAATTACATTTTCTTAACAGAATAATATTTTACCACTTGACAGAGAAAACATGGTGTGTTTTCAACCTGTCATTTTGAAGGTGTCAGAGAGAAGCCTGAATGAACATTTTGTAGGTGAGACGAATCTTTAATATAACAGCAGGTAGACCAAGAAGTGTTGGAGAATGATGTTTTGTTGAGGCAAAGTACATGTGTGCTTGTGTCTGTGTGTGTGCATACATCTCCTTCACTCAGGCTGCTTGTGAACTTTCTAACACCAGTTTCAATGCAAGGTTCTGAACAGGCAGTTTTCTTGTGAAAGACTTTGCAGAATAATGGGCTTTGGTGACCTTTTTCCATTCACTGCCAACTAACAAAGTAATATATAGTTTAGATGCATTGGGAAAAATCACACTGTCAACCAGTAAAATATAATGGATGTTTTTCTATAATGTGAAAGTTATTGAGCATTTTAGAACATTTTGAATTTTGAGAAAAAATGTTTAAGTAATTATCTCAGGCACTTGAATGTATTGCTGGTAAATTCTAACTTCTTAAAGTTAGCCTTTCTGAATATATCTTTATTAAATTAATTTTTAAATTAACTATAACTATGAATTAATGTGTTCATGAATCTATTTCTCAGGTCTTTTCTGTGTATAGTATGGGAACAGATTTACAGCTGTGTTGTCATGCATAAGATTAATGAGTTTGGCTTTGCAACTCACTTTGGGCTTATTGGGAAGGATGCAACTCAATCACCGATGGTTCAAGAATAGCTCTTCATACTACAACAGGCAATTTTTGAAATTATATGAAAGGGAAAGAAAGGGACCTTTTAATTATATAGAGACTAAGGCATGGATTATCATACATCTGTTTATCCACTGAATAAGTATTTACTTTATTAGGTCAGAAAAAATAAATAATCCAAAAGCTGATGCTAATAGTTGCATGTCTGTTGGTCAAGAAAACAACAATGTAAATTTATGTCCAAATGAAAAGCTAAGACAGTAATCTGGACTTCAAGTAGATATAAGGCTGTCCTTCCAAACAATGGAACAGTTCTTTTTTTTGCACAACATTTTCCAGTATTTCCAGTAATTTTCAATGTATTTGTTTTACGTGAATAATTTATTTTGATTAACTGCCATATTAATAGTATTCCATCATAATTATTAGTTGTAGTGTTCTATTGTGCAGTCACTTTGAAGAACCACATTTTTATAGCTAATAGATAACTTTAACATCCTCAATATATAGCAAATTAAGAATGTAAGCAGTGAGAGTCAATTTTAGAGTATAATTGCTGTTTTTAATTTAATTTTGATGAACAAAGTATATATTTAAAATAATTCTTTCATTTTTATTGAATAGGAGAGAGAAAAGATAGAGATAGCTAACCCTGTAATAGAAAACAAATTCGTTTGTGCTTAATATTGCATTGCATTAGTATTTATAATTCATTAGTCCTATAGTTTGTGCATAAGGTACTGTTCAGTAGTGTAATACAATGCATTCTGCCTGTCTGAACTGACTTCATAGTTAAATTTTAGTTTCACTTCCTGCATGGTATGTTCAATCAGTGAAGAGACAAATAACATGTAGGAAACACTTAAAAATGTATTTGAACACAGTTAGCATGTATAATATTTGTGAGTGTATAATTCTTGCTTAAGATGTTTTGAAAGCACAGATAATACACACAAAAAAGGACAGATATATTATGAACTAATTAAGTTTCACTATAAACCTCTTTACCGTTGTATCTAAATTCTTTCTCAAGTATTATCTGCTACTTGAGTGGTTTGTTTGTTTGTTTCAAATATGATTTATGGAGGTCTTTGCAGCTGATGAAATTGTTCACTGCTCTGTGCAACAGTTAGAATTTCCTAAAGCTGGCAGATCTGTGTCCTCTTTGACAGATAACAGCACCTAATGCTGAAGCTGCAGTGGGATTAATCTCTTCTGGCTTTAGACACCTACCCTCTTGACCGCTATATCAGAGATAGTCACCATAAGCTACCCTGGAGGAATGTGGCCCTAAATAAACTTTTCAGGCTACTTACCTAGGGGCAAAAATTCATTTTCTCATTTTACCTAAAAGATACCTAGTGTGTTTTTTTGAATCCACACTGAAACCATTTTAGCATTTTCCTCTGGAGTGCGGAAAAGGAGAAATAATTTTCCTTTATAGGTACAAAGCCTAGCAAATTAGCTACTCGAAGAATAAATGCTGACATCTTCATAGGTTTTAATAAACATAGTTTCCAGGACTAACTTTGGTAGAACTACCCAAAAGAACTGACCTTCCCCATTCATTCTATTGTTCCTTGCATTACCAAGCAGCTTCTGTGCCATTCTTATATGCTTGATGCCCTGTCGTGGTTTAACCCGGCTGGCAGCTAAACACCACGCAGCCGTTCGCTCACCCTCCCCCCTCCCTCTCTGGGACGGGGGAGAGAAATGGAAAGTGAAGCCCGTGAGTTGAGATAAAGACAGTTTAATAAGACAGGAAAATAATAATAATAATAATAATAATGATGATACAATGGTGATAATACGAAAGTAATAATAGTATGTACAAACAAGTGATGCACAATGCAATTGCTCACCACCCGCTGACCGATGCCCAGCCTAACCCCGAGCAGTCCGCCCCCCTCCCCCCGGCTAGCCACCCCTATATATTGTTTAGCATGACGTCAGATGGTATGGAATACCCCTTTGGCTAGTTTGGGTCACCTGTCCTGGGTCTGTCCCCTCCCAGCTCTTACTGCACCCCCAGCCTGCCCGTTGGCAGGACAGAGCAAAGGCTGAGATGTCCTTGGCTTAGTATAAGCACTGCTCTGCAACAATTAAAGCATCGGGGTGTTATCAGCACTCTTCTCATTCTAAGCCAAAACACAGCATTCCACCAGCTACTAGGAAGAAAATGAATTCTGTGCTAACTGAAACCAGGACATGCCCCTTCCCTTCCCTTCCCTTCCCTTCCCTTCCCTTCCCTTCCCTTCCCTTCCCTTCCCTTCCCTTCCCTTCCCTTCCCTTCCCTTCCCTTCCCTTCCCTTCCCTTCCCTTCCCTTCCCTTCCCTTCCCTTCCCTTCCCTTCCCTTCCCTTCCCTTCCCTTCCCTTCCCTTCCCTTCCCTTCCCTTCCCTTCCCTTCCCTTCCCTTCCCTTCCCTTCCCTTCCCTTCCCTTCCCTTCCCTTCCCTTCCCTTCCCTTCCCTTCCCTTCCCTTCCCTTCCCTTCCCTTCCCTTCCCTTCCCTTCCCTTCCCTTCCCTTCCCTTCCCTTCCCTTCCCTTCCCTTCCCTTCCCTTCCCTTCCCTTCCCTTCCCTTCCCTTCCCCTCCCCAAAGTGTGATGGTAAATAGCCATGGTTTGTATTCATTCTTTCTATCCTATCATCTTCAGAGCAGGTCAGTTGGCAAAAGACCACAAATGTACAGTGATCCGTCAAAGTGTATGGAGGCACACAGCCTTTCTTGGGTAGTCTGTGTCTGTTGTTTTGAAGTCCAGAGAGTAGGATGAGGCAGACATAGGATAGTAGACTGGCATTGCAGAAGATACTTCTTAAGCATTTTCCTTAGTAGATAGCTAGTGAAGAACTGCTATTGAACAGATATTTTGCATGTGATATTGTATGATTTTTAAACAACTAGTTGAAGTATCGTTACTTTCAATGCATGAAAATGTAGTCGTGTACATTAGCAGATGCATAGATAGCTGCTTTTAAGTTGAGATGAAATAAGTGAAGGTTAATTGAGGAAGTGCTAATAAAATGTGTACCTCAGAGGCAGTATTCTGTTTTTCTTTCAGCCAAGATGCTGGAAGTTCTTGCAGTTTGCTGGATGTTGCTGGTTTTGTGTGCAGTTTGTAAACTCCTTTCTCTGTTGTTCCCTACCCCAGTAATTTTAGTTAAATAAACAGATAAAATGACAGAATATTACTGCTAGTATTGTTACACATATTTTACATAGCTAGTTAATTACTCCATTCATTAGCTGTTAGCATGTATTTTATTTCAAGCCCAAGGAAAAAGGAACTCACCTAAAATTCTGGGATGTTCAAACGTACTGCTTCTGTTATATTTTAGTGCTATCTGGTTCTGCTTCTTTCAATACTATACATTGCCACCCCATTTCTTTATTTCTGCCTGGCATTGTTTTGTCTGTATATTGTGCATTTATACTTAGTGAGCTTTGGTTGGTGTACTGCACATGTGTCTACAGCTTTTAGAATCCCCAGTTTCTCGACACTGATGTGCAAAGCATTATAAAAGCCAAGCACACAGCAAATTTTAAAATGTTAATAGAAACAGGCTTTAATTAAGCCGTAACAGAACTGGTGGAGGATGTTCACCCTAACGCATCAGTGTCAGAAAGCCGTTTGCACGGAACAGGAGGAGAGATGCGCTTCTCCCGATGGGAGCGAGGCAGGCGCGCATGTACCTCCCTCACTGATGAACAGTGACGAGGAGTCCCACCGAAGGAAGCTTCTGAGAGAAACACTGGAGCATGTTTTCCTGAGCAGTCATGTCAGATTTGAGTTTCAAAAGACGAGTTTCCATTCAGGCAGTTCCACACAGGCTCCTTTCTCCCATCGCTGGGTCCTCTTGTTTTCAAAGGTCTCTTATTAGTTTCCTAAAACGGGAACAGCTTGCCCTTGATAACTGTAATGATTTATTTGGTAAGCAATTAAAATTGATTTCTTAAAGCTATAGCAGCTACCTCATTAGATAGAATGAATCACTGAATAAAAAATGAAAATTCTCTAAGTATGAAAGGCTATCTAGAGTTAAATTTGATTTCAGTGAGAGGCTTTTGGGGTTGAAGGAAGCAGAGCAAGATCAGTGCCTGAAATTGGGTTGTCTCCACATGAGACCCATTACAAGAATGGACCATTCCCAACAGTTGTACTTAGAAACCCTGAACATCCTTTTCCCAAACAAGAAGCAAGCCTGAGGGCTTTTGTATCTCCAGCTTGTAGAACCAGATGCAAATGCAGGTATCCTGTGGCTTGCACACCTGCTGCTAAATATTTAAATGTGTTTGGAGATCACATAAATTTCTCAGTGTTTTGTGAAGAGTTTCATGAATAGTTTTATTGTTTAAAGCATTTCTGTAATTTGAAAATCAGAGTTTTAATGGCCTGTACTTAGTCTCTTTTTTTTTTTTAAATGTTAAATACAGCAATATTATTAGACCTGAAAGCAATGGTTTATTTGACTTTAAACATTTATTTCCATATACAATAAAGTATTATTTTTCAGCTGCTTTCTTCTTTTATTTCCTGCATAAAAATAGGCTTCCTAAAAATTGAAGTGTTCTTCCACACTTTGAAAGTTATGAGAAAGAAAACATAAAGGTTTTTCTTTTCAAAAAAAGAAATTTTGCTATTTCATGTGATTTTCTTTTCAGTTTTGCTGGCACTTAACTTTGAAATGTTCCCATACAGTTTTATATATTTGTATAATAGCATGAAGCTAACAAATGAGGCATATTATCTAAGGCTTCCAGAATGTTTCAATGCAGTGTTATTATGACATGACCGAGGCAAGTTAACAAATTCCATAATGAAAGGAAGATTTTCAAAACATATCTTTTAGGTGTCTATATTCATATTTAGGATCTCAAGTTAACAATCACAGTTTTTCACAGCTGCTATAGATCTTTACCGGCAAAATTATGAAAACGAAATATTGACATTAGTATGTGTTATATGTTGCCTGTTGATGAGAAAATCTTTGTTACTGCAAGATGTGTTCTCATGCAGACACATATATAAATTACGTTTTAGCAGCTTATTTTTCAGATATGATTTAGAACATTGCTTTAAAACACTTTCCATATTTTTCATTTCCTCCATCAGTTTTGAAAGTATTTACAGTATTTACCTATGCTGTTGTTTATTATTCCACAGACATCATAATTTCAGGTAATTTTCAGAAGGATTACATGAAAGAAAAGGAGGACAAAAGATACCAATAATAGTTGTATTTCTTAAGATTTTTATTTTTTTTTTAATTACTAACAGCAAATTAGGCTAATGACAGGAAAAAAAAAAACAAAAACATTTTTCTAGTTATGGCAAGTATGATTGACTGTTGTACTTCTATTTTTTCTCACCAGGATTACACTTTGACTATGTATTTTCAACAGTACTGGAGAGACAAGAGACTGGCATATGCTGGCATACCTCTCAACCTCACACTTGATAATCGAGTGGCAGATCAACTCTGGGTGCCTGACACTTACTTCTTAAATGACAAGAAATCATTTGTGCATGGCGTTACTGTGAAGAATCGAATGATTCGCCTTCATCCAGATGGAACGGTGCTTTATGGCCTCAGGTCTGTACTTTCATGATGAAGATTTCATAGCTATTGTTATGTATTGTTGATATTTGTTTCCTGGTACAAGGTTATTACAAACAGTGTGCATCATATTATGTAACCTTCCCTACAACTCTGAAAGATGCCCGTAGAAAATAAATGACACAGTCAATGTTTCTTAATTTTGCCAGAAGCATCTTCAGTCAGGTTTTATCTGTTTATGTAGAGTCACCATATCTGGAAAGCCCAGTGGCTATAGGAAGCGGAAAGGCAAGCATTAATTGTAAACCTGAAAATTTTGTTCCAAATACAGGCAGTAAGATTGAACATGGGCACATATGTTGCCTCTTGACATGACCTCAGTCTATAAAGAAAAAGAAAACCACAAACAGTCCTGGTTACATGGAGTCAGCCACTGTTAGGACCATGAGTCTGTGTACATTCAGTGATTTTTTCAAACAGGGATCAACACTTCAATGTTTTACATTTCAAACAAAGCTACAAAGTGGCCTTGCGCTGACCTGTGCTATACCTGTTTTAGGCTTGGCCTGTGTTTTCTTTGTTTTTGATCATAGCTTTTACGGTTAGTAATGCAGAAAAATACCTCCGTTAAGACATATAATTACACAAGCAAAAACTTACTGAAAGGCTTGGTAGTATCAAAAAGTTCCTTTATTTGGACAGGTTATTCTGTATGGTACAGTGATTTAAACTATCCCAGCAAAACAAGTCTTTGCCAATTTAAACTTTGTTTCCATCATAGGAAGTTTCTTGTGTTTTTAATTACAGGATAGAATCCCTAGTTTAAAAATGAATGAGATCTGAAATGTGGTACATATGGATTAGATTTATAATATTATTTTACCTGCTTTTGTTTTTTATCAGCAGGTGAACTTTTAATCTGAGATGAGTCTTGGTCCATTACCTCTTTAACTCCTGTTAGATATCATGTATGGGCTATAGCTGGGTGAATCTTTTTACACAAAATAAAAACGGACTCAGCCTATTAAGAAGTTTCAAGTAAACAGGATGTTCAAAAAACATTCAGAATTAATTTAAGCAAAAGCAGGCTTTCATGTTGCATAATTTGTACCCAATATTGAACACTGCAGGTTTAGGATTCTTTCCACAAGTAGTTAAATATAAAAAAACAATGTAAGATGATGTTGTTTCCTGTACTCTAAAGAACCATCCCCAACAGCAATGTAATAGAAAAGTGATGGAGATTAGAACTCTTGTGATCATAATAATGAATAAAAATCTCTCTGCCACACTCTAAAAATATTTGGAGTCATTCAGGTGAGGATTATCTGTCATAAAATACCATATTTGAATAAGTTATCTTCCTCTTCTGTAGAATGAAAATGTCCACAAGCAGATTGCATTTCACTTGATAGTATTCACTTGGCAGGAATTTCACCTGTAGCTCATGTATATCAGCCTTCTTTCCATTCCCTTTCCTCTGAAAACGTTCGATATTCATGGTCAGATTTTGCTGTGTGTGAAATAGCTAAGTTACTTAATGAAAATTACTGTCCGAAATTAAATTTTGGCAAAATATAAGGCACTGTGATTAGAGGGAAGAAAATGTCTAATCTTTAGCTCTTTTGATCTAAGGACTTGAGCTTAGTGTTGCTCTGCCACTGGCCTAACTTCTTGTATTGTGGTTTGGGAGCATCCTGGTGGCCTCGGTCTCAAGCTGCTGTCTGGAGACAATGATTCATCCTGTGGGCTGAGACCAGAACTTGGAATTTTATGTGCCACAAAATGCAAGGTTGTTGAGAATAATAGGGGAAATTTGGAGTGTTGCAACCGATTATAGGATATCTATGGAGCAAAGCAGTTTCTCAAAAATATATAACAAAACTGATCCACAGGCCACACTGGCTCTGTGTTTTCTTCTGAACAATTAATTTATCTTGCTTCTGAAGTACCTGACCTTCAGTTATCCAACTTTCATCTCTGTTCAGAGAAAGCAATTTGCTAATGCAGTAGAGTCCATGAAGATGGGGGAATGGAACTGTAGCTTTTGGAAGTTCAACTCATTTCTGGGGAACTTTTTTTCTCTGGGTATCATACTAACTTTGTCCCACCTTGTTCAGAACAATATGCAAACATAAGATTATACAACAGTTTCTTCCATAATAGACCAAAACAGAAATAAAGCACTATAGACTGACTGGAGATCAAAAGAAGTCTTTCCAACTGCTTGTATACTTGCCGTATATAGACTTCTTGTCTTCAGGCAGTGCAATGTTAAATGTTACAAATAGAGTGGAGGAATGTATTTATTTCATCTGGAAGGACTCAAGTAGTTATCACCCATGTGATATGCGCATGGTTGATGTTTGCAAGGTAAAAAGGTTAATTGTGATTGGTCAGACAATGCAAATAGATTTACTTATGTTCTTTTTTTGGATGAATGTATTTCCAAGTCAAGATGAAAAGAAGATCAAATTAGCCATCAGGACTGTAACCCAGTCCCATAAAAAGTATTTATATTGCCTAGACTGATTTATATTGTAAATTTTGGGGGTACAGAGGACATTCTTCTGTCAGTAGAACGTTCTTCTCCCAGTGTAGTGTGGATGGGGTCAGTATAATTGAAGGTGATCAGTCCAGTAATAAAGCAGCAGGGAAAGAGAGAAACTATATCCAGAGGACAGATAACTGGAATAGGGAACTCTAATCAATTTAAAATATTTCTTTTATTTATCGCTTTTATGCAAAATGTACATGTATCTGTGCACAATTTTATCTTTCTCTGTCTTGTAATTGTTTCTCTGTCACTGCTGTGATGATGACTTCTTGAAACCTCATTGTCCCACTGTGTCAGGCAACATCCCATCCCATAAAAAATAAAACTGTTCTTCTTGGTAGCATGCACAAGCTTGAGCAATTAACATTTGCTTTTGGTGAACATTTGTGCAATTTAAATTTGGTTGCTTAAAAGTTCATTCAGGAGGGACCTCTGAGCACTAAACTTACTTTGCATAAATGTGGTAAATCTCTTTCTGTCTATATCTAGCTGTATCTTTTTTGTTTGTTTGTTTGTTTGTTTGTATGGTTTTTACTGGATATTTATGACATGAAAAACTTACATTTTTCTGTAGCATGTAAAGGTACTTGAGCAAGAATGTGCAGTTTCTTGTATAGGCCCAGAGCATCTCCCAGCAGGAAGCTGGAGATGGGTTGACCTGAAATATTCTCCTGTTATACAATACTTGTACCTGAAAGCTTGTGGGACTTATATAAAGGTGTTCAGAGAGTGCCTAGAGTGTGCATCAGTGACAGATCATGCTATAGGTGTGTCTGGGACAAAGATCCAGAGTGTGCCTTTCCTCCTGTCTACTGGTAGGAACACAAATGAGAAAAATATGCTGAGTAACAGATCCTTGAGCTTTTTCCTCTCCTGACCCATCCATTGCCATTGTTCTCATACACAACTGTCTCCCCCTGTGCAAATAAATTAGAATATTTTCTTGCAGAAGTGCCTTCGACAGTCATAGAACTTCTGTTGTCCTGTAAGATAGTTGTAATGGGTATTACAACTGCCTTACCTTGGATTTTATGTGAAGTTAATTCACTTAAATAAACCATTTGCTAAGGATAAGCCTTCTTTCCTTCATTTTCTTGGAGAATCAGTTAAGGCATACATAATGAAAACAGGTGTTTTTTTTTGTTGTTGTTTTTTAGCATGTAAGAGTTGAGGAAAAGCACCTACTTCTCTTCCCTTGAAACTCTGCCCTTGAATTTTAAACTAGTATACCAAATTCATATAAAAATGCATAGTATAAAAATGCAGGTTCATCAGTAATGAAATGGTTTGCAAATTCATCATTAGTGTCCTAGATTGCCTGCACTGGAAATAAAAAATACAAATAAAAAGCAAAAATATATCGTTGCGGGAAAGTTTAGAATTCAATATGGTATTTCATTACAAAATCCCTTTTAATTTACTTTTGAAAACTAGAGAAATAAACTCAACTTTAAAACAAATCATTTTGCTGGACTTGCAACAGTTTTTCAATGTTTCATTTTCTTTCCTCCATCTGCCACAGAACAGTAATTCACACAGCTCTAATAATTCTGACATCTGTAGCAGACTTTTATCACTTCGTATTTTCTAATATAAAGTCATATTCTTTAATTTCAGCAAAGGTTTTTGTAATATTTGCATATGCAGATAGGTCAAGTCACAAAGGGACTTCTTGTGTAAGTGTAAGTCACAGTGAGTTCTGCTGAAGTCAGTGTAGCTGCTGCTCAGTGTAAAAGTATGGACCAGATTCTCAATTACAAAAAAAAAAAAAAAAAGAGCCAGGATTACTGGCTTTATAGTAATTCTATATCATGTTTGTGTTTCAGAATCACAACCACTGCAGCTTGTATGATGGACTTGAGAAGATACCCACTAGATGAACAGAACTGTACTCTGGAAATTGAAAGCTGTATGTATATGAGAAGATGAATGTAATACCTAGTTCAGATGTGGGGTGGTTTTCCTTTTGTACAACTGTAGAATATTTACACTGGAGACTGTAACCACTATATGAATCACATAATTATCATCCATTAGATTTTTTGTTTGCTTATTTGACCTTCTTTAATACATAAAGTGTTATCCATTTCTACATGGATATATCTCTCCTAGGAAAACAGTTTTAGGACAGAATGAAGCTGTTATTCATTCTAGCCTGAGTTAGCAGGGGCAGTGACTGGATGCTTATCTTCAACACAAGAATGAGTGTTCATATTTTAATCAGATTAAATTTAAAGAGGGCAAACACTATGATATCATCTTCTTTCAGTGTGCTTTTTTATGCACAGATGGTCTTGCCGCAGGACCCCCTGGGCTCTCAGATCAGCCCCATTTGTGGTTTGTAGTTCTGTTCCATGAAAAAACAGATTTTCTCTTCCACCTAGTCATGTTCTAGGACTGCAATATTCAGATGTATATTTCTGCTTCAAGAGCTCCTACTCCATTTCTGCTACTGGCTGGAGATTGTGTGCTAATACTCTATATTCAGCTGGAGTCCTCCACCGCAGAAGCTAACGTGACTCACACTCTTCAGTGTGAGTGGAAAAGATCTGCCCTAACTATGTTTGTCTGTATTTATAGAATAATCCACATTTTTCTGATGATTATTGGTGTCAATATACACTTCGTATCAGTGCTAGATGTGTTGAATGTCTTAAATCAGACTAATATATGATTTTGCAGGTAGCAGTCTGTAATCTCTGAAATTGGTAATGGGTGGCAATTTCTATCTCGTAGGGGCTGTAGTCCTAGTATGAATTTAATGGGCATGATACAAAACAAACAAACAAACAAAACAAAACCAATAGTATTGTGTCTCAAATTCCTGTGTAGACTGTAATGGAGCAGCTCTTCAGGAGAGCTTCTAACAGGCATACAGAACAAAAATTCATACACCACTACAGCTGTTCTTATTCTTCTCATTGCCACAAATGACAAACCATGTATGCTGGTTTGAAGCTCATTCCAGTCCACTGTTGTTTCTCACTTACTTTCCTGCTTTGCCTGCAGATGGCTACACAACTGATGACATAGAGTTCTACTGGAGAGGAGGCGATAATGCAGTGACTGGCGTGGAAAGGATTGAGCTTCCTCAGTTCTCCATTGTGGAATACAGACTGGTGTCGAAGAATGTTGTCTTTGCCACAGGCAAGTAATATCATTTCCCTAGTTGGTGTTTTATTTCTTTCTGTATGGCAATTATTGTTTTATTAATCATTATTATGTATAGTCTTTGTCCTGTGTTCTATGCATGGCTAAAGAGATGACTTGGTAAAGCCCAGAGGCAGGAGTCCATGAAACAGTATTTCTTGTTTCATTTTTCTTCTGTGTGTGTATGTGCATGTGTCATACTTAACCATACACCTAAATATACATGATCTAAATAAATATAAAGTCATTCATGTCTGAATCACCAGTTTAACTAATGTAGCCTAGAGGGTTACTGATCATACAGAAGTATGTTATGGCAAACTAGGTCAGAAAGGCACAGTTTTTATGAGCACCTCCCTACAGCTTTTCTGTATGTCTTTTGTTTTGTTCTTGTACAGTGAATGTGGTGCCATTTATATCTTGATTTTCACTGATGGGTATATGGTAGTGTATATATAACCGGTGCTATTGTGATCATTGTTAAGATTCTAAAGTTAAATCCCTAGTTTTAAATCCCTAGTTTAAATCCCCACTGATTTAGATGTTTGATTTTAGACACCAGCCTAGGAAAATATTGCTATGTGTGAAAAGACCAAAGCAACTCAGAAAGCCCTCAGCAAGTGTGGGGCGACTATTGGGACCTCCAGATTTTCAGTCCTCTTCAGACCACGGAGGTGTTCTGTTCTGTCTGTCCCAGCGCACTCGAGCAAATGAAGCACAGCTCTATCATGTTTGTAAGCATCACTTCACCCACTCTATGGACACAGCATCTGTTTCAAAGTACACAGAAACACGAGTTATATTTCAGAACAAAATGTAAATATTGCTGGGATTGAAATTAATATGAGGGGTTTTGCCAACTTCTGCTGTTTTTGTGTATCACTGTGAAATGTGAGGTTTTTTTGTTTTGTTTTGTTTTTTTGTTTTTTTTTTTTAAAGAGAAACAGATACTCTAATCCTATATTCTGCAGCCAGGGTTTATCTGCGCTTGCACAGGATTGGATATGTTAGATGACCCTTTTGGCCAACAATGACAATACAGAGAACTTTGTATTTGGGAAGTCCAAAGCCATCACCTTTCACTTCAGTGTGAAATATTTCCATAAAGATGTGATGTAGTAATTTGGAGATTGAAAAGATTTATTAAATTCAGGAAGTCCAAAGAGCTGTGAGACAAATATGATAGAGAATGAAAACTAGGGGTAGAAATGCATGTAAATGACCAAATATTCAGAATCATAAAAGTTCTTTCCAATAAGTTAGTGAAGGGAATAAAAAACCCACATGCTTCAGGGTTTAAGGCAGCTTGATGTTAGGGAGCAGGATGAGGCAGTTGTGAAGAACAGATTATCCCATGTTTTTTATATTGTTTTCTGAAGTGTATAATTTTTGTCATCGATAAAGACATGATACTGCATCTACTATTGTTTTGGTTTAGGACATGATGAAAATGCTTCATTAATTATGAACTTTTCTGACAAATATTTCCATTGAAAGAAATCAGCACATTTGTTTCTCAGAAACTCATGCCTAATTATGATGCTAAATCTGAAACTTTCCAGTGAATCTGACAGATAAAGTCAGCACACTTTTTTTCCAATTTTCTTCTTAAGACACATATTCCTTATATTCCCGACAATTAGAGCCAGTTTGAACGTTTTTGTGGAAAATAAGTCAGGCATGGGTTTTTTGTCTTTGAGGTTATTAGAGCCTCATGAGAAGATACTAGATTCTTTCCATACAATATCTCAGTATCAATATCTCAATCTCAATATTTCCGGGATTTCAGTGCTAGTGTGATTTGATAGTGTAAAACTAAACAAGGACTTTAGAGTCATGCCCTAAACAGCTTTTGGAGTAGTTATTTCTCCTATCCTCCATGAAGGAACAGTGCCATATAACCTTGTGTAACTTATGCAAATTGAATAATCTGTTCCCATAGTTACTACTAAGCAGCAAGAGTAAGCATGAGAAAAACCCCATAGATAATGACATAAACCTGTGAGGGGATGCAAGAATATTGAAGGAACTGCACGCATGTTGAAGTATGTCATTGGAGTTAAAAATAATCTTACCAAACTGGCAAAATAGGTCTGGGGAAAGAAAAAACAACAACAACAACAATAACAACAAAAGCAACCCACAAAATTCAGCATAGACAAGTACAAAGTACAACTATTCAATTAGTTATTCCTATCCAAATTCAAACTGGGGAATACCTGGTTAGACCAGAGTCCTGTGCATAGTAATTTAGGGGTTACTGTTGATCTCAGACTGCACATGAGCCCGTACAAAATTGGTAAGAATGACTGGAAGTCTAGAAAATATATTCCATGATATTAAAAGAGATCTAGATATGGTTGTGTAGTTTGAAAAAAGAGAGTACTTAATAAGAATTAAATAAGAATTAAATAAGTTACAAGGAGTAACATGTTCTCTTAAGGAGTAACTTGTTCTCTTTATCCATGATTAAAAGAAGAAAAAGTAATTTATAAATAAGTGAATAAGAAAGATTTTGTTTGACTATCCTAAGCTGAAGGCTATAGAGGCTACAATAAGACATCTCAAATGGCATTAGACACCTCTGTACAGGCAATTGAATCACATCCTTGGAATCAGCTGGCTATAAGTCTAGCTCTCCATGGTTTATACTGAGACTTTATGCACTATAAGTGTGGAATTATCTACATGAAAATGCCTGAAATGTAATGCCTAACTTGTGAGCTGAATATGTGTCCTAAAGATTTGTTATCCAGGAATGCTAAGAAACTGAACATGAATGAGGATATATAACACACCTAAAAGCTTCAAGATGCATAGCAGTCAGAGACAGATTAACAACTTGTTGATAGGAGGAAGGTAATCTTAAAAGATTTGAAAATTAATTATTTGGCAAATTCTGAAAGATCAATCTGTAAAGTACATTTCCAATTAGCTGAAGAACCTTCCCAGAAGAACAGATTAAAATAAGAATTCTGTAACTGACCAATTCTCTTATCTTGGTTCATACTTGCATAAAACAGCAAGAGACTAATTTAGCCTTGGAGCTAGATATTTCAGCTTGCTAGCATTTAATGAAATTGAAACAGAAACAAGTAATTACTTTTTACCAAGTGCTCAAACATGTGAAGGAGGAATATTTTGAGCTCAGTTATTGATTATTTGTTTTCATGTCTTCATTTTCAATACTGTTGCTAGATTTAAGTACTCCAGGCCAAAATCTGTTATTCCTCTACTCTTTAAATTAGCCCATGGACATAAACATGTTATATGAGATGGGAGAAAAGGTAACAAATCTGGTCGCTGAGCAGAAACACTGTTCTTTATGCAAAATAAAAAATAATAAAAAAAAAAATAATAAAAAAATGGTGGAAT
Source organism: Aythya marila (assembly GCF_965140915.1). Lineage (NCBI taxonomy): Eukaryota > Metazoa > Chordata > Aves > Anseriformes > Anatidae > Aythya > Aythya marila. The sequence continues at coordinate 69,154,851 of NC_139042.1, read as the reverse complement.
GTTAGCAGCTACAATTTCCTTGTAATTAATCTCTAAATGTACTTAGCTTTAATTGACAAATCATTATAAAAGCATAATCAGGCAAGTAACATTGTAATTGTTGAGTTCACCAAGAATTCTATTTTTATTAAATAAATTACACAAGATGGTTCCTTCTTACATGAATGAAGATCAGGGCTTAAAATTTTTGTTCCATGCAGGTTAGGACCCATGCAGGTTAGGACCCAGAACTTTAGTCTTCCAGATGAGGAGAGGAGCTTCACAGTAATGTTCTTTCTTTCATTTCTTTTTTTTTTTTTTTTAACCCACAGATTCCTATGTACTGTTTGCTGGAAGTAAGATAAGATAGCAGGGACTCCAGACTGCAGGGAGGGGCAATAGGTCATCCATGAAAGCATAAAAGTAATACAGGTGAAAGTTACACAAACTTCCTTAGTCTCAAGGAGAGCTACGTAAAGGAGAACCCTGTTATCTGAAAATGAAGCTACCAGTTCATGCTTCAATTTCATCTTGAACTATACAAAGACTAAATTATTCTGAAATTTCCTTAGATCCAGACCTTCCAGTAAATTTTGAGCTTGGAAAATAACCACACAAAAAAAGGATGACGTTCTGTATTTACTTTGATGAAACTGAACAAAACGTCAACTCCGTTAAGCAGCTGTGATGCCGATAAGACTGTTGGTTAGACTACCCAGGAGCCGTAAACCCCCAGAACCTACCTTGAGACTTGCGTAGCTGGGATTCATTTTGGTCAGATTTAAGGTCAATATAATTAATTTCAGTGTCTGCATATGAATTAGGTGTCTAAGCTCCTGTTACAGTTGATGGGAATCTAGTCAATGGGACTACAGTCAGTGGATTCTGGAGACAAAATCAGTCCAAAGGAGCTTATTTTAGGAGGTAGTGGGATAATTCTTCAGGTTTCATTTACTAGATCAACTAAATGAACTTACTCTCCTGTAAACGTAATTGAAGCTTAGACACCTAGGTAACATTTATGCAGCTCAAGTCAGTCGCTTTATCAACTGCAGTTTGAGATGGCGTAGGGCACCCCTTGTAATCTCAATCTGCTGATCAATACGATTTTTTTGTTTTGTAGGGGCTATGTTGTATCTACCAAATGCATGCTGGTGTTTGAGATGTCAAAGGGCATTTCAAAAGGCCCAGGGCACCTTCAGATTTGCAAATGCATGTCTGTATTACAGTCCAACTCCAACACTGCAGTGGATAGGCAAACAGCACTGACAACCATGGCCCTAGGTATGGTTCTTAGGCTTTTGTCTTGTAGCATCAGGATAAAGAACCTGGGGCTCAAAACAACCTTATGTTGACCTTTCTGGTCTTGAAACAATCTGTCTGGAAACACTGCCTTTAAAGCTGAGTCCCACTAGTTTCACTAATTGTCTTATCTCATTAGACAGAGATAAGGCGCTTCATAGGTGAAGCATTCAAGATAAATAAATGAAGTTTTCTCTGTTACACTGTCTCAAATAAGGATTTCATTACTGAATATTACTGACATACACGACACATTACTTCTTTCCTGCCTCCTCCAGCTGCACCATTTTCCTTGCTTTATCATTAGCAGAGTACTCTCCCTCTTCTTTCTCCGAGGTACCCCAATGTACCAAGGGTCCTTAGCACTGGAATGGGCCAAGATGAGCCTTGAGTGAATCCTTCAGATAATATATCAGAAAATCAGTATTTTATGAGAGATATTCCAGTCATCACCTCTGTCAATGATGTTCCACAGATGCCCAGACCTGGACAGGACTTATGGAAGGAACAGATTCGTAGAGAATCCTTTACATTGGTAGTGTATTTTATGAAGTAATTTTCCTCAACAGAACTTTATGAAGATTTCCGTCTGATGCACTACTCTTATTGCAGAAAGGTGATTAGGTCTGCTACATATTTAATGTATTTCATGATGGCAGAATATGTTCCTGTTTTATTCACATAGTCTGCAGACAAAAGGCCATGAAAACCATCTCATGAGAAAACTCAGTGAAAAAATTAGGCTTTGTTAGCAGAAATAGCAGGCGTAGTTTGAAATAAAAAAGTTGTCCTTGGAATGAAACATTGCTCATTAAAAAACTAAGGTGTTAAGCAAAAGCCTAAATGATTTTATTTATTTATTTATATACATATATTTTTCTGAAAACCATGTAGAGTGCTTTAGACAACAGAAAACCTTGCTCTGGTTTTGTATCAGATTTATGTGGCAATGGTTTTGGTAGTAGGGGGGCTGCAGAGGTGGCCTCTGTGAGCAGAGCCCAGCAGCTGCCCCATGTCAGATCAGAGCCAGCACCAGCCAGCTCCAAAAGGGACCTGCAGCTAGCCAGAGCCCAGCCAAGGAGCAATGCTGAGTGGACCTCTGGGAAAGCAGATGTAAGGAAGGGGAAAAAAACTGCTGGGCAGCAGCAGCTGGGAAAGAGGAGTGAGAAAACGTGAGAGAAGCAGCCCTGAAGCCCCCAAGGCCAGTGCAGCAGGAAGGCAGAAGGTGCTCCAGGCAGGCAGCAGAATTTCCCCTGTGGCCTGTGGAGAGGCCCCTGGTGGAGCAGGCTGTCCCCCTGCAGCCCATGGGTCCCACATGGAGCAGATCTCCACGCTGCAGCCCCCCCATGGGTGGAGGAGCCCCCGGTGGAGCAGGTGGATGTGTCCTGGAGGAGGCTGCGGCCCATGGAGAGCCCCCGCAGGAGCAGGCCCCGGGCCGGAGCTGCAGCCCGTGGAGAGGAGCCCACGCAGGAGCAGGGGGTCTGGGGGGAGCTGCCACCCACCCATGGGGGACCCGTGCTGGAGCAGTTTGCTCCTGGGGGATGCATGGACCCCGTGGTATGGAGCCATGTGGGAGCAGTGCTTGAAGAGCTGCTGCCTGTGGGAAGCCCCCACAGGCTCAGTTCGGGAAGGACAGCATCCCGTGGGAGGGACCCCACGTGGAGTAGGGGCAAAGAGTGACCATGAAGGAGCTGTGGAGATGAAACAACAGGGACAGACCGCAGCCCCCATTCCCTGTTCCCCTGTGCCACTCAGGGGAGGAGGTAGGAGAGGGTGGATGGGGGGAACGTGTTTGTAGCTTGCTTTTAGTTTCTCACTGTTCCGGCCTGATAATAATAGGCAATAAGTGATATTAATCTCCCTATGCGGATTGTGTTTTGCCTGTGACAATAACTGTTAAGTGATCTCCCTGTCCTTATCTCAACCCTTGATTTTTTTTCCATCATATTTTCTCCCCTTTTTCCTCTGGGAAGGGGAAATAAGAGTGGTTGGGGCGGAGTTCAGCTGCCTAGCTGGGTAAAACCACTGCAGGTTTCCATGCTGGAATATGGTCTTCTGACTCTATCTATATTCATGTATTTGTGAAACTAGACATTTCATACAGGAAATGTATGTATCAGTACATAGTACTGATTTAAATATTCACAACAACTATATATACTTACCAGATATATTTATATTTGTTTTTTTTTTTTTTGGTGACAGTGCTTCTGAAATTGACAAAGCAGTTAAGGGTAGCTACCTAAAGTTTGATACTCCCTAGATGCTTCTGCTACCTGGAAACTTTGTAGCATTTTTACTATCATATGACTAAAAGTTTACCTGTCAGAAAAACAAAGAGAAATCTACAGTTTTCTGTTCCTTCTCTTGTTTTCTCTCTCAGGAAATCCATCATTCAGAGAATCACAGAATGATTTGGGTTGGTAAGGATCTTAAAAACCATCTAATTCAACCCCCCCTGCCATGGTCAGAGACACCTCCCACTATATACGGTTGCTGAAAGCCCCATCCAGCCTGGCCTTGAACACCTCCAGGGATGGGGCATCCACAGCTTCTCTGGGCAGCCTGTGCCAGTGCCTCACCACCCTCTGAGTGAAGAATTTATTTCTAATAATCTTTCTAATCTAAATCTGAGCTTTTTAAGTTTAAAACCATTACCCCTTTGTCCTATCACTATGCTCCCGTGCCCAGCTTTCCTGTAGGCACTTTTTAAGCACTTGGAGTCCACTATAAGGTCTTGCCAGAGCCTTCTGTTTTCTGTAAATAACTCCAAATCTCTCAGCTGTGCTTCTAAGTAGGAGAGGTACTCCAGGTCTCTTATCGTCCTCATGGCCCTCCTCTGGACCTGGTCCAGCCTGGTCCAACCAGCCTTTCTTGTGCTGGGGGCCCCAGAGCTGAAGTCTGTACTCCAGGTGGGGTCTCATGGAGCAGAGTAGAGGGGGATAATCACTTCCCTTGACCCGGTGGCTATTCTTATGTGGTTTCTTATATAAGAGTATATAATCATATAATACTTATATTTTTATTTATTTCTAGATGTTATCTTTTACATCTTGCACCCAGTTGCATCAGAATGGGCAGGTTGTGCTCTAATACCAATAACTGTGCCTTTGTATGTACGGAAGTGTTTTTTCTCATGTTGACTATAAATAGAGCTTTTAGACCAGCTATTAGAAGTATCATACCTAAGATTTGTAATGGAACCACTGAAATCATGGAGCTGATGTTGTGTGAATGTGTGAATCTTTCTTGTATAATAGTACTCAGATTTAATCCTATTTGCATTTGGTGAAAAAAAGTCACTGCTGTTTCTTTTTCAGTATTTGAGCACTCTAAATATATTAAGTATATTTAGTAAGGTTTCCAATTTTGAAATACACTGGTTTGAAGTTAAAATATGTGTTTAAAAACAAAAAAACAAACACACAAAACCAAACAAAAACAAACAAAAAAGCACCTGTCATTGAGATTATCATTATTTCATTGTTTGCTGCAACTGAAACAGTATATGAATCCTATGTATATAATGTATGTATATACATATGCAATCTTCATTTTTTTGCTTAAAATATTTTTAGAAGAAAAATTCTGTTCAGCTCTAGTTGATGTCAGAGGCCTTTGGATATGATCAGAAGGCTTTTCTTCACCTGGATTCATTACAATTATATTTTTGACGCCACAGGTAGCATGTTTCTCATAGTTCAAGTGTGATTAAGTGCCATGTCAAAAACAATTCTATGCAAATACAAAACTACGCACATTTAAGACATGGAATTCTACTAATCCTTTCAGTATAGATACTATACATAAAATTGTGTATTGGGATAAGCATTTTACATGGAGACCTAAGCATCTGTTTTTGAAAACTAACCAGTGCTTATCCATCTGTTCAATAATTTAGAATAACTTAATCTCTTTTATTCCCAAATACAAATTACATGGATATCACTATATTCCCTGCAAGGTTTCCTCTAATACAAACCAGTAATACAGTGAACGCATTTTCCCTACTGTTCTGCAGATGTCATAGTACCCCATAAAATGTGCGTGCTTTAGTTTCTACGGAGACTGAAGACAAGTATCTGCAAGTGTCTCTGCTTCAGTATAAATAACGCTGTTTTTCCTTCCCTTTTCATAGGTGCCTATCCAAGACTCTCACTGAGCTTCAGGTTGAAGAGAAATATTGGATACTTTATTCTTCAAACTTACATGCCCTCCATACTGATTACCATTTTATCATGGGTGTCATTCTGGATCAATTATGATGCATCAGCAGCAAGAGTTGCCCTTGGTATGTGCTACGAATGAGTGGGACGTTAAAATGTCAGAATAAATGTAGCCTTTGGAGGTTGTTAAAGACTGCAGCATGATGTCAGTGTTTTGGTATTCCAAAATCATTTACGTCAAAATCATGTCATTCAGTATTGCCTCAAAAGTGGTAAGTTTTCCCCACATGCAAGAATGTAGCTACCACTAAATCTCTGATATGAGCTGCTCATATGGGTCCCAGACTTGTTTTCATCAAATTTAATGTTGTTGTTGCCATTAGTTTCAGCAAGGGGACCAGCTCCAGAATCATACTCGAAGGGCTTCAGTGTGGGCTTTTTGTTTAGGCCAGTGTGGGAAGACAAGCATGGCTCCAAGCCTTCACCTGAGGTCTTGGCTGTTTTAACTGACAGTGGCAGGAAGAGACCTCAAGAACCATGTGCTAGTTCAGAGCGCAGGGACACATCAGCTGTGGACCATGACATCCTGAGGGCCATGGCATCCCTCAGAATGCACAGTATGCTATGTGCATTTTTATGACAGCTTATAGTGCCGTTTACTTCACGGTAGAAAAAAATGGATTTAGCACAGGATTGTGATCCTAGTCCAAGACCTTTTCAGATCAAAGAATCCTTTAGATAAAGGAGGGGTAGCTTCAAAATATCACATGGGAAGTATTTCATCTGTTACAGAAATGTACTCATGGGTAGCTATAGACCAGAAAGTTTAATGGACCCATAAATAATCTTTATGACTACTGCATTTCATCTCACCCCAAATCCTGTCTTCAGCCCTGTTCTTTCCACTAGCATATGCCTTCTTACTCAAAACTTGACACTAAGCCTATGCTACATTTGCTACACTCTCTTCTCTTAAAACGGGAGCATATTCCTTAGCTCCCTTATTTTTCTGATACGTACCACAGCAAACCAATACTCCCAGACATGCCTGTATGACTCTGCATCTCTGTACCACTTACCTACCAAGATCCACTGTACCAAAGAAGGGTAGCTACAGCTATACCCATGTGCAGTGTCATATTCTAGCATCTTCATCATCCCTGTCATCTGAACATCAGTATCATCATTCCTAGCATCTGAACTTGTGTGACTGAAAATATTGTATACTGGTTGCTGTTACTCTACAGATACAATAATTCTACAGATGCTGTAGATTAACTAGTGCATATGTGTGTAGTACACATGACACAATCTGTCATTACCACTCAGCAGCCAGTGGACATTCAGAAAATTGCAAACAAGTACTAGCTTCACAGGAGGTGGGACATAGAGTCCAAACATCTTTGATGCATTTGTAAATGAACTATTGATACCAAAGACCCACCATGGAGAAATTATAACCAAATGAGAACGATACTTCAAACACATCAGTCAGCATCTAGATTTTAAATGCCAGTCAGGACTGCAATGAATAAACGGTTAGACAGAAGTTACCAAACCCGATAACATTGCATGTCCTCCTGTAATGGGCTCACACTTTTTTTGTTCTGTGTTTAGGGGACAGGACTGCCTCATGTGACCTATTTCTGTGTAGCACAAGGGGTCCTGATTTGTCAAGTACCATACTGTGATAACACAAATATTTGAACCAAAGTCAGAGAATACATTAAAAGCAAGCTCAAGAGCCCAGATGTTCTATTTCCAATCGATAAAAAGTCCTTTTGAGAGAACGACAATCCATATAAAAGGTTTTTCTGAGAACACAATTAGTGCCTTGGTGATTATGTCTTGTATCATCCGGTATTTGTATAATAAAGTTCAGTACCATGGGCCTAATCTTGTGTTCCTTTGTGTAGCCACTCTTATGAGCCTGAAGCTGATAAGAAATGATACTAGAGTTTAAAGGCAGTATTGCATCTTTGGACTTAGGTAACTAGCCCTGAAAAGCCTGTTACAGAGGAGAAAAAGGCCATCTTACACAGGTCTTTGTTAGAGAAAGGATTCCCTGTGCAATCCTTATAGACAAGGTGACAAGATTTTACTCAGCCTCTGCAGGAAGTCTATATTCTCTGAAAGAGCCTGATTATAGTTCATCCACTTCCATGTTTTTCTCCAGTCCCTGGTCCCTTGCTGCATGCTCTGCCTGTGCTCCAGCCTGTATTGAACCAAGAAGTTCCCTCGACAAAGAGGGTGAAGACTAAACTTGGAGTTCTCTCTTTGCAAAGGCTGTAATCACAAGATTATCCCATTTTGATATGATAGGTGTCAGCTGAAGCCCTTCCAGCTGTGCTTTAAAACACTTTATTGACCTTTAGAAGAGAGATTTTAGTCCTACATGAGCGTGGTATTTGCCCGCAGGGTGCCGGGACCTCCCAGGGGCTGTATTTCCTTTAGGTTAGTGGTGGCCACCTTTCTATTCAGTGTGCTTAATCTTCTGGATTACAGCCTGTGAACAGACAACAAAACTGGGGGTATTATAACCCAATCTGGGTTGATGAACCCTTCCCTTATTCAACTAGGCTTTGGTAAGCATCTGTGGGGTGCTACTGAGATGCCAAGGGTGTATTAAAAGAGAATTTTGTGGAATTTCTCATACAAGATTCATATTTATTTTACGTGATTTTCAGAATTCCTTATGGGTAGCAGGTAATCTTACAAGGAGCAGGTAATCCCATGGACTGCAAATATGTGATAGTGTAATGTCCTCCAGCCCTCTCATCCTTGTTCATGTTCTGGCAATGAGGTTTTCTACAGACCTTTTCAACATTTCTTTAAAAATAATTCTGTTGAGCCAATTATTTTCCTCATTTTACTGCAGAGTTGAGTGAGCTACACACAAAGCATTTTTAAAATATGCTTGTGCTGTGTTCTTCATTGTATTTCAAGCCATGAAACACCTGACATCAACACACACGTGTTTCACAGTTTAGAGGAAAAACGCTGAAAACTGCATGACACTGACCTACTAAATATACAAAATGTTTGTTATGGAACCTCATAGGCTACTTCTGCAGTTCCCTGGAGTGGCACTGCTTACACCGACAGTTTGATTTTGAGTTATATTGTCTCTATTTCTGTCTCTTCAGGTAAAAAGAAACTGTGTTTTATAATATGCAGGCAATTTTTTTGTTCTTTATTTTTGTTCTGCCAGCATTCTATTGACTACCTATAAACTGGTGGTATAATTATGAAATCAGAAAAAATTGTAATGGAAGGAGACCTATTAGAATGGTTTGCCTGTTTTACCAGTGTAGACTTGTCACACAAATCAGTGTTTTCAACCATCTGTGATTTGTGATTCCCATAAAATTTCCAGCAGAGATCAGACCCTGCAGCTTAATGTGAACTCAAGCAGACTGACAATAAATTTGCTTTTCTTACCAGGTTTTCAAAACAATGCTTCGTAATGTATATTTAGGTGCTATGTCCATCCTCAGATAAATAAATGAGGGTTTGACATATCTGATATATATATAGTAGGTACTTTATTAATGTCCAGTAGATTACTATAGAAATGCAGCTCTCCCTTCTTGGCTTTTTTTTTTTTTTTTTTTTTTTTTTTTCCCCTCAAATATGCATACCTGTCTGCAGCTCACTACTTTTCTCACTTCTGTCTAGCCATGTGAAAGTTAGACTACTGATCTAATAGTCATCTCAAATCCCTCTTCATGAACTGGCTACATTGTCTTATCCTGAAATAGGTGTCTCAAACACATGGGATGAACTGCTCTAGAAAGCTGCTTTTCTTTCTCCATCTACTACAGTGGGGCTTTACAGGGCTAACTTCAGCCAACTGTTTAACTATTACAAATTTAAAACTGGATGATAAATTTCACCATCTATAGAGTTGCTCTTCCTTATTGTGTTCACATGGTTTTATCTGTCCAGACCCCTAATTAGTTTCATTACTGTTTGAAAAAAAAATAATCTCTGTGGTGTTGATGGCTGTGCAGTGCTGGAAGAGCACATATTTTAATGCTTTGCAGAAAACGTGCCTTTCTGTCGCAGGTCGATTTGGTCTTCCTGGAAGAGATCCTCAGTACAGCTACACTGGCTTCTCTGAAGCAACATTAATTCACTGCGGTGGTGACACCCTTGTTAGCGATTCCCCCAGGTTGTATGAAGGAAATATTGTAACAGAATAATAATGCTTCAAGCTTTAATTTTGCTTTCAATTGCAGTGATGTCACCTGAGAGATTTCTTTTACAAATTTTTAAGCTTCTTCACACTAACAAGGGAAACTTGCCAAAGAGGAAAATAAAATTGAAGCATGATCCACTTAGGTTTGTAAGATGTGTGCTCTTTTATTTCTTTGTCTAGGAATTACAACTGTGCTGACTATGACAACAATCAACACTCATCTGCGAGAGACTTTGCCTAAAATTCCCTATGTTAAAGCCATTGACATGTATCTTATGGGCTGCTTTGTATTTGTCTTCTTGGCCTTACTTGAATACGCTTTTGTCAACTACATTTTCTTTGGAAAAGGCCCTCAAAGGCAGAAGAAACTTGCGGAAAAAACAGCAAAGGCAAACAACGATCGCTCAAAGTTTGAAGGCAGCCGGGTAGGATTCTCTTATCTATATATAGTTGCTTGTTTCTTTTATTACAAAAACTAACTGTATGAAATTAACAAACAAATCATGTGTAAAAAACATCACCAAACACATCTCCTTTTTGTGGGCAAACTTTGGCATTTTTATAAACAAGGTCCTACATAGAAGAATATATTTAGGTATGCAGAAATTTAAGAGAGTATGATCTGTTTGACAAGAAACTGTAAGAACAAGAAAACAATTCTAGTGCAGCTAGTTTGGAAATAAAGGCTCAGCTCTACAATGGCATTTATTTGCTTAAATCAAATGTAATTTAATTTGTTTAAATACCTACACAAGGGAATCCAGCATATTTTTTTCTCACTTCCCTTCCAGCAAACACATTTAGAATGGGAGAAAGCAGATAAAGGATTAGTCCTGCCATGCTAATTAATTGGCCAACATAGCAGTACCGCTGTGTGTGGCATTGACATCTGTTGCTGTTGAAGGCCAACAGAAAATTAAAAAACTTTCAGATGGGCTTCTGAAGCACAGTATTGGCATGGTCAGTGCTGATTACACTCCATCCTATTTCCTTGCCTTGAGTATTATTTTGTGCAATGAATACTATTTTTTCTCCTTTGAAAGAAAAATTCAAGGTATTCAACAATATGTGATATCAGTGAGTCATGTCAGTTCCAGTAGAACATATTTTCTGGCTAAGATGTTCCCAATGAGGCTTTTTCAGCCGATTCTGTTGAGTAAGACTGGTTTTTTCTATCAGCTATAAATTAGAGGAGTTCACAGAAACAAAACTACTACCTGTTTATTAAATACCAATATCATAAAAGTAATTTTAAGCTGTATTTTATGATTCTAATGATTCTGTCTGCTATGATAGATGTAATGCAGAACTCCACCTAATTATCGACACTCACATCTGTGAAATATTTTTTGAAGCAATCAATTCATTTTTGTCCACTCTGTTATGAAACCAAGACCTCATCACAGTTGGCAGCACTGCTTAGGACTAAGCTAACAGGAAGAATGAATTCCCTTTCCTGTAAAAATAAATAGTTATAATAAGAAGAAAGCAAATGGAAGAAAAAAAGAAAACAAAAGAGTATCACACTGAAAGCCATAGAGATTTTAGCTTTAAGCAGGTAACACAGATGTATGCATTAAAGTTCAGATCTCCCAAGGAAAACCATCTGGCGGATCTCATCCATTTAAATGGTTTATATAATTCACTACATACCCTATATGACCCTATGCCTGATTGTACTTATATATAGAGATCAGTTGGTCAGCATTGTCAAAAGAAGTGTAACACCTTAACTAACAAAAAGGTGGTTTTCTTATACCCAGATCATGTCATTTTTATACTCCCCTGATCATACCATATATCATATATCATATATTTTATCTCACTTCTGACTTACGACCTTTTATTTTCTTTCTGGACCATCCTAAGCAAATACTGTGCACTGATATGACTTTTCTGGTGGTTTAATATTGACCACGTATGAACTGAACTTAAGATACGAGCAGTGCACCAGAGCTGAAAGAGGTCCTATTGCTTTCAGGATGAGCAGCTCAGTGAAAATCCATCTAAACCACTTTGGACAAAGGTTACCAGGGCTTTCAGAGACCATAGCCCTGAAGCAGAAACAAAGCTTCCACGGTTCTTGATCATGCCCACTGTATACCAACCTGTACAGGCATCCATGTTTGTAGTAGGACAGGTGGTCATGACAGAGTTTTTAACACATTTTCCAAGGAAGGCTGTATCTGAAATCTCTTCAGCCTTGACTTGGACCTCTTCAAGGAGTGGTAAAGAGGCACCAAACCTCTTCTTCTATGAGTCTCGAAGATTGTTGAATCTGATGGAAATAATGGCTGTTTAGCACTTGCTTGCTTCTTCCTTTAGAGCTGGGACTTGGGCTGGATGTCCTGGGAGAGACTCAAAGATGGAAGGCATAGTGCACAAGTAAGGGAGGCTTAGAGTCTCACTTGTGTTAGTTAAATGAAGTTATTGTTTTCATCTTTTCAGTGAGGCTTCAGGCTTTCCATGCAGAAAGGCAAGGTTTCTATTACAAAATATTTCAAATCTCACGTGATTTAGGGCTGACATGCATTTTTAAAGGAAGGGAGAGTGTCTAAAAACTGCCAGCCCCTTTTACATCCCCTCTCAGTCTTTGGTGACTGTCATAATGTATGCTTTTTTCCAAAAAGGTTGAAAAGGTTTCTGGTATAAAACTAGAAAAACCAATTACTTTTAGTTTGTCTTTAAGCCTACCACTTTGGGTTGATCTTTTTCTGTTTTGTCTTAGTAATTGAATTTGCTTGTATATGAACCACGTGCATGAGTTCCCTGTCATTGATTCAGAGCCCTAGCTCAGGGTACTAGAAAAAGAAAAAAAAAGAGTAAGCAAATAAACCGTAGTCCATTTATTGTCCACATCAGATGCTGTAACTTACGGGTGTAGTGACAGAACAATTCTGTGCTACATCAGATCCAGCGATTCAGCCTGAGCTGGAAACCACAGACTCATGTTGGAAGGCAGTGCTAGGAGAGCGGAGACAGCACAGCACTGCCTGGAGTTCAGGCTCTGAGCCTGAGCATTGCTCTTGTGGTGCCTGAGACTGGCAGTGGTGCTGAGCCGATGCGTCTTACTCAGCAGGTATGGGAGAAGGATGAGGGGAAATGCCGTGTTGTTTTCACTCAGCACTCTCGCCCATGAAGACCAGCAGCACCAGCATGGAAACTGGTGGTGCAGTTTGCGCCTTACACATGTGATGACTGAGGTCTGGCAAGCAAGCTAGCAGGCTTGGTTATAAACACCCTTAATGTAGCAAAAGGGTTTTTCATGCTTTCCCGGTTTCATTTGATTGTGGAGCAGGAGAATTTTAATAGCAAAAATGTTCTGGGCCACAAAACACATAGATTTGGATATGTTTTGTGTTTTATTTGATAACTGCCTTGCTTGGTAATTCTGCTTCTTCATGCATGGAGTTGCACTGTGCTGTGTCTGAGGTTGTGGGTCTAGAAAACTGCAACTGGCACAGTCAATTCCATGTCAATGCTGGTGCTGCAGACATGCCTCTCCAACACCAAGCTTTCAGGCTCTGTCCTCTGAGCTGTTCCTGATGTGCTGTCACCGAGGCTTGCTGTGCTGAGGAGGGCTCTAGCGGCTGCTGCTGAGCTGCCTGTTGGCTTCCTTGCTCCCATCGCAGCTTTTTGGCCAGCTTTGCCCATGTGTGAAAGCCAACAAGCCCAAGAGCTGCAGGAGTAAGGGAAGGAAGAGCCGGTGTAGCATGCAGACAGCACAGCCAGTGTCACCTCTTGCGTTGTAGAAAAGCAATGGGGAAAGGAAAACTCTGTCCTATTTTCTCCCATGTAGCACTGCTGAAGGTAGTGTGGTGATGGAAGCATGCCTCAGTAGACGGTATCTCTGGAAACGGTTTCAAGAGTCAGAGCTGGTGCTGAGATGAAACCTGAGAGAGCCTTTATGCATGACTCATGTATGGATCAGCAATTGACAACAAAGAGATTTTCACACATAGCTGTGTCTTCTTTTGACTGCTTTTGCATCATATTTTATTTCAGATAGCACACTTTAAATAGCATTCCTCTCTGCAGTCTTCCAGCTTATCCCAGTAAACCATAGCTACTGGAGACAAGCACAGGATACTCCTTTTTTGAATAAAACAATTTTTGCACACATACCAGTTTAGGATTGAAAACTCCCTTGAAAACGTCAGTAAATCAGTTTATATATATAAAGACCAGCTCTAGGGTAAAGGAAGAACAGGACCTTGATTTTTCATAAAATATTTGTTCTGTCTATGGTATCAGTGCCTAAATTAAACTCTTTTCTTTGTGGAAGAACTGACTGAAAAGAATAGATGGCCTGTAAAAATGTTTTCCTTTGAAAATTGACCACCACTGCTATGGATCAATTCCATTTCTCCTGTTTCTGTTGGTAGTTTCAGGATTCATTTGTAGCTCTCTGTGCACTTTCAGTTTTGCTGCATAAATTGTTTGTTTTAAATAAGGCTCAGATACAGCCTAATTTACAACTAAATCAGCATGAGAGAGCTCTAAGGCAATCCTGTTCTCACTTGTTGTTCCCTCTTGTGATCAAGGCTACTGGCATAATCAGCTGGTGAGCATGTGTTTTGGACATTGCTCCTTCTGGGCCAATCCACCGAGGTTATGATTTGTTACAGTCCCCTGCTAAAAATACTTCTTCATAGTTCATGCTGTGGCAATTTACGTTTTCGGTTTGGTGGGACCAAAAGTTCAGCCCCGAGGTATCGATCAGGAGGGTAGCTATCACACAAGCTCATTCAAGCTTCAACCCCCTGTGGCTGTCAGGCATGTGGGAAGAGCTTCCATTGAACAAAAATAATACCAAACCCTTTATAAAAAGACCCTTCTACTCAAGGCAGTTGCTGCATGGGTTTTTAGCTCCAGAGGTTCCCAGTTCAGCCCTCCACTGTTGGCCAAGGCAGCGGCTTCCCACCAGGCACTACTGGGAACAGAGGCTCATGCCACTTACATCTACTTTGGGCTTTTAAGGCACTGATAATCGTAGCAACCGCTCTTGCAAGTGGGATTTTCTTCTGAGAATGAGTATCTTGGCTGCTGTGGTAGAATTATCACTCGGTTTAAATTGGGAAATATGAGAATAGCAAAGCTGGCAGCATTCTCCTGTGCATCTTCAGCTTTCCTGGATACTTTTTTTGGTACTGTTTTGAATAGTGGGATATTTCTGAAACATGAGTGTGATGACTAGGTGCCAAGTTTTGAAAAATATCTTTAAAGGGTGATGAATACAATTCCTGTGGGAAGAGTGCTAGTTCTGTAGTGTTTGTGATGGGAACATACACTGTGCACCAGGGGGATCTTGTGTGTACTAATTTAGCTCAAATACATCAAGGTTAGTTGTCAAACTCTGTTCTTACTTGGTGGTCAGCAATATTAGGATGCAGCTTCCAAATTTTTCTTTTTCTTCATACTTTCCTTTATTTTCAAGATCTTTTCATCTTCCCAGTTCTGCCAGCTACCCTGGGTTCATCCATATCATCATATCATCAGTTGATATCAACATAATACTCATTTTTTTTAATTATTTTTTTTGTGTGTGTGCTTATTAATTAATATAAGAAATTGTGACTTTTAGATGCAGTGAGAACACTCAACAATATCATTTTTGTTGTGCTTGGAGTTTTAAATTATTAATATTTATTATTTAAAAAATCTGAGGCATAATATGGTCAATGAATTTTGCTTGAAGCACTGATAACACTTAGGGCCAGCTCTCTTGTTGCCTTACATGTTGGAAAGCCATTTACACAAAAATAAAGAATAAAGAAGATGGAAGCTGCTGTCAGGTAGTGTACCTCTTGCACAGCCATGCACGCTTGCACCAGGGCACAGCAGGTGACAATCAGGGGGCTTGAGTCTAGATTAGGATTTCAACCAAAAGTAATTTCCATTTTATAATTTTAAGAGGAGATCTGTTTTGTGGAGTAATATACTTCAATAGTAATTTTGATGTAAAATAGTGCAAGACTAACTACAGAGACAGCTTTTCTTGCTGTTATTTAAGCCTGCTATTTGCATTTATATTGCTGCAGATGATGGAAAATGTTTACATGGTATTTAAAAAATTGGGATTGATGAACTCCTAAACAGCAGCAGTGGGGTTCAAGCAAAATGCTTCTTCTTTCTATTTTTTGTGTAGTAGAATGAAAGATTTCTGAGGAAGAAGAAATTTCATTGTAAAGTACTCCTTAAAATTTATGGAATATTAAACAGAGAACTAAATGAACCTGAAGTAATTTAGACACTATCTAATAGTAAATCAAACCTTATGGTAGTTTTCTGGCCCTAGTTAAGTGTTTTCAAACTGCATTAAAGCTGAAGTTTTCCAAGAATCTTGAAAGGTATTCAATAGCAGCCCTTTCCTTTCATGTCTTTAAAAATATAATACTTAACATCCAAACAAGCCACTGTGGTGTTTTGTAGAAGTAAAAAGTGGACTGTGAAAGTAGGCTTTCCCAGTGTAAAAAGGGTGTTGAAGTTTCAGATCTACAATGTACCATTCCAGCAGAGCCTATTGGTGAAGGAGAGTTCCTGCAAGAGTAAAACAAATCAGTTTTTCTATGTATAAAACGTCTCAGAGCATTTCATGCTTCTCAGCCTCCAAATGGAGTTACGTGAGAACCAATTGCTTCATGGTGCAGGAGCAGTAATTATTCAGAGGTGGGAGAGATGGGGTTTGATTGAAATTGATTCTGAATAAGATCATCAATTTTGCCTGTTTAGATCCATGCTGATTCAGCAGGGAATTCATTAGTGATTTTGTACTCCACTGTTTTCATCTGCTTTGATAAATTCAGTTGGAAACACTCTGTGGAAACAACCAGCCCTGGAAAGAGATGGGAGCACAGGCAGTGAGACAGCCATGGGAAGCGAGGAATGAGGGGGTTCAGGTGGGGCCAGCTTCAGGAAGAAAGGAGGCCATGGGAGGCATGGAGGCCCAGGAACTCTGGAGAAGACAAGAAAGAAATCTTTAGGTTAAATTGGGATCATATGAAGTGGGAGGGAAATGACCAAATACTGTTCTCTCTCCAATTTATCATAGAATCATAGAATCATAGAATATCCTGAGTTGGAAGGGACCCATAAGGATCATCAAGTCCAACTCCTGGCACTGCACAGGTCTGCCCAAAAGTTTAGACCATGTGACTAAGTGCACAGTCCAAATGCTTTTTAAATTCAGATAGGCTTCAAGAGCAAAGCTTGGCATTTTGGGGAGAAATTTTGGGGAGACCTTCCAGTGCACAAGCAGTGACATTTCTGAGCGAGGTGATAAAATTATCTCCTAAGGCTCATGAAGAGTAAAACAAAGTTTTATCAAAGAAACTGGCCCTGTTTGTCATGTGTAGTCATGTCTGTAATCAGTTCAGCTACTTTTCTAAATCCATATTTGTACCTGAAGTAAGTTTCCCTGGAGCTGCTGAACCACACTCATGTTTCCTTCTGGAGGATTTTGCCTTAACAATATATTCAAGCAAACCTGAGTAAACTTGCACAGGATGCCCTGCCATTGTTGTGCTTCTTTATTCCCTGAGAGAGCTTGTGTACATTAGTCTAAGTCATTTAAATCAGTGCTTAAATCATTCAGAAGTCATGCTTGTATACAAATACTTCTTAACGTGTTGCAGACATTAAGTATTCATACTTCACAACAGCACCTTCAGATTGTCACAAAGCATTAGCATACATTGCGGTAACTTTATTGAGAGCTTTGGTGGTTTATCCAAAACTTCAGGAGGAATCAATACAATTTGTGAAAATTGGTCTCAAGAATATCTGTGGACCAGAAGCCTGATTTCAGTTTCTGTAGATCTCTTCTCTCCATCTGCTCCTTCCTTGTGTTTGGCATGCTAGTCCCTCAGTCTATTAACAAAGAGATGCATTTCAAAACCGTGTTTCCAAATATGTTTCATTGGACATTTGCAGAAAATATACGCTATCATGCAATTTCATAGGACATAATGGTATGTTACGGCATTTACAGAAATGTTGCCACTTCCTTGACTACATTTTTGGTTTGATTTACAGATGCAGTGACTAGCAGTGAAAGGCGGCAGTATCACTGAAAGATCAGAGGCAGAAACTACATTAGGGTGGCATGCAAGGTTGGCAGATAAGGTGAAGCAGGCTGTGCGGTGTGATGAAATAAGTGGAATCAAATTAATCCTTTCTCTGGGTTGAAGAAGCCTGAATATACACCCTCCAGAGTACAAGCTTTCAGCTGACACCTCACTTACAGAAATCCAGGTCTCAGTGGAAGGATGAAGTACCCAGGGACAGGCTAATGTCTTTATGTATGTAGGTGGCAGACAGAATCAGGAGAGATCAGCAGGCACTGAGGAAAAAAGCAGCTGACATCTGTGGTGGCTGAAGGGAAGGGAGCAGTGACCTGCAAAGAGAAGGCTGTACTACCCAAGTGGAGCCCAGTAAAACGTTCTCTTTTGGGGCATTTTGAGTAAATTGAAGGAACTTGATGTAGCATTTCTTAAAGCCTGGGAGGAGATGGGAAAGGAGATGATGTGATGAGTAGGGGTCTGGATGAGAGATTAAGCTTTAATCTTCATCAGGAAGTTACAGACTGTAGAGATATTTTACACAATGCTATTACAAATCCTGATCATAATTTGTACTGATTGCGGGAGGAACAAAAAAGAGCAAACTGAAGCAGTTATTTCCAGAGACCACTCTAAGCAGTGATGGTGTCCACAGTTGTATTTTACAGCTGTGTGTATTCCCTAGTTGCAGATCCTGCTCAACAGCATGAACTAATTTCTGCAAACCTCAAGCCCATATTTTTGTACCCAGTGGGTTTCTGCCATGGGAAAAATAAATTCTTAATCACCACTGAGGCTTCTCCACCCCATTGTTTTGTTTCACATTGTTTATTTTTATTTATAGGCACTCATCAGCATAACGTACCATTGCCTACAGCAGCAGGATTTGTTGGATACCTTAGTAATTTTTTTTCTGCTTGCTTGTATGTGCATTATGTGTTCATTTTTCCATTTGCAAGAAGCTTGGCAAAGCATTACTGGTATACTTTTTTATTTTTATTTTTTACAGAGAAAAGATAAACTGTAGCATCTATAATTAATGGAAGAAATATCCATTTTAAATAATTTTAACAGGATTGAAAATATCTAAATGCATATGGACAGACACATAGCAACATATACTTTTAATGCCTCACACAAAGCTTGGAAAAGAGCTGGTATCAGATGAATGTATGAACTTCAAAAGACCATGACAATAGTGTGTTTTTCAACCACTTTTATACTGATGCTTCTAGGATGAGGTGTTCAGATGTGGCACAGTTAACCCAGCTAGATCATGTAACAGGTTAGAATAAGGTATTAATGAGCAAAGTCTCAGGCTGAATTGTAGATGAATAAGTTGTGTAAATAGAACTGGAAATTATCCTGGCCATGTTTTGCAATCTATTTCTGACTCAGGGGGGAACTGGGTTCACTGGAACAGAGTCACACAAACATTAACTAGTTGAAAATACCCAGCACAGAGCATTTATTTTATATCAAGCGGTCAGTGTTCTTTCCCAAAAGCTGGTGGGAAATCAGAGCTGCACCAGCTTTGTTCTCGCCAGCATGCAGGGTACAGGCCACAAAGGGATGTGGTGCTCCACCACTGAGGCTACCAAGTACTGACTGAGACAGCATCACTTGGGACTCCCTATTTGTGCCACTTCTGGGAACTGAAAGCTTTTGGGGGATGAAGGAGCTGTACCCAACTCTGTGCTGCTGCTCCTCTGGTGCTACAGGATGGGACTGAGGAATCTGGCCTAAAGCTTGTTAAAGGCTCTAAAGGATCAGAACTGTCCTCTTATTTACTGTAAATGGCATTGTGTTGCTCACCTGTGCTCAACACTGTGCTCACCTGTTATGTCTGAGGGCCAGAGGGAGGAGTGTCACCTGCTTCCTTAATTTAAGTGTTCTTCCTTGCCCAAGTTCACCACTCTTTAAGATCACTTATCCAAGTGGAAAAGCCCCACACTTGTGCATTGCCATGATTACAAAACAGTGTAAATAACTTTGGAAGGAAAAGTTTAAGAGAAAAGCTTTAAATAAGCTCCGTGGTTCCAACATACAGAGAGTTCATCAGGCCAGCACCATTCTTGTGATTTTATCAAACTTCACCTGCACTTTGTTTTTCCGTTTTTAAAGCCTGCATTGAAAAAGAGCTTGTCCAGTTTAATTTAAATTCCTGCTGTAGCAGAGAGGTTGCATCCTTTACCCTTTCTCCCTACTGCACTGAATTACTCCATCCTTTAAAACACAGCTGGTTTAGATTGAGAGGAAAATGACTGTTTTTGCCAAACACAGTTTTATACTAGATTTTGGGAGTATGATAACCCTGTTTGTAACAGTATCTAAGTACTTGCCTCAATTTAAGCAGCTGAGTATTCCTTTTTTTTTTTTTTTTTTTTTTTTTTTAAGATTACCACATGCTTAAAATGAATACTTCCTTTCTTAAAAGACATATGGTTTTGGAGATTAAAATACACCCACGTTTTGCTGATATATGTCAAATCTCTTGAAACAATGTGTATTTCTATTTTTGCCCCCCAAGGTGGACACCCATGGAAATATTCTGCTGACATCGCTTGAAATTCACAATGAGGTGGCAAGCAACGAGGTCACAACCAGCGTCACGGATGCCAGAAATTCAACGATATCCTTTGACAACTCAGGAATCCAGTACAGAAAACAAAGTTCACATCGTGAAAGCTTTGGAAGGCGTCCGTCAGAAAGAACAGGCTCCCACAGCAAGAGGGGCCATTTACGAAGAAGGTCTTCACAACTGAAAATAAAAATCCCTGATCTAACAGATGTGAATGCCATTGACAGATGGTCAAGAATGGTGTTTCCATTCACATTTTCTCTTTTCAACTTAATTTACTGGCTATACTATGTTAACTGAGTGACTGAACTTTTTTAAAGGACTTCAGTTATAACAAGTGAAGTACTTACTTGCCTGCAGAGTTTATATATATTTATATATAAATATATATATATATGAACTTTTACTATGTAGAGAATACTCATGTATGTGTGAATACATACAGCAAAGAACTGTGTGTGTATGTAGGCACACACTGAAAAGCAAAGGTATATATGTATGCACACATGCGTGTACACGCTCATTCTGAGGTTATGGACAATGTAACATAGAATGCACTTCGAGGATCTTTTTAAATTGAAAGGCAGGTGTCGTCAAAAACAAGCCTTGAGAAAGTAAGTGTTGTATATTATCACTACAGAACTTTGATTGTCATAGAAATTTTCAAGCAGCTGTAATGGTGTATAAAGTCAGTATTTAGTAACATTGTTTGTAAATGTTGCCATACACACTAATCATAAAGCGATAGAGTTACACTGGTAAGTTTAAAATAAGTTGTTTATATTGCAGATCCATCAAGAACAATTTCATCAAGCCAAATTTATTTTTCTTTGCTAAAATATCTTGGTTTTATATGTCATAATATATTTTTCCGGTCCTGAATAAGCATCGTTTTTAATGATCTCTTGCTTTCTCTTCTGCAGTAAGCAGGTTGATCATAGGAGTGTTGCTCTAGGTCTTTGGAGACATATACATGTTCATAATATTTCAAACAAGCATTTTAAGTGTCCATCAACAGTGAAAAGAATCTTTTGTAAGTACTGTAAATGTACAGCACATTTTCCTTCCCTTGGACTGGTTCCAGCTGCCATGTCATTTTGAAAGAAAACAGCACATTTTTAGTGTAATTTAGCTGAGAATTCAACTACTGTCAATGTGTTCTACATCTGCTATAGATTTAAAGATTGTTATTCCAGTGAAAGCATAGAAGATGTCTCAGGTTATTTGCTACTTCAACATGAAACCACCTAGCTGTAGCATTTTTTAAATATGCATTCACATTATTTAACATTTCTTATAACATTGTATGTTAATGTAAAATATATTTGCATAATATGCATATATGTATATTTTCTCAATGTTTTTCTTTCCTGTGCTTGCTATCGTGATTGCATGCTATGTCATATTTTTGTTTCTGTGATGTTACACTTTTATTCTCTAGAATTGAACAAATAGAGCACTTCTGATACTTTGATTCAGTAATGGAGCATTTTCATATTTTATTTATATACTTAAAGTATATATGTGTACACTTGTAAAGCTAGTGTGCTGCAGTCACAGATCACAAAAGATAGCAAACAGTATGTGTTTTTTTTTCAACGTTAATTATGTTCAAGCACATTCTTCATGCAAATGTGACCACTTTGGTTTTCATTTGAATTCATTCCCTTACCAGGGCTCCAAGTTTTTTCATTCTGGTAGGCTGTAGTCATCAAGGTATGCCGATTTCAGATCTGTAAACTTAATTTGTTATTTATCAGAGCAACCTTTCTAAAGAAAAGAAGATATATTTTTTGTAAGCAGTGTTTCTATCATGTACATTCATAAATACCAACAGGTACAGTAGCATAAGTAGATTAAAATCAAGAATTCAGGCACGGTCCTGCCAGTTCTCCACAGGTAGGATTCCTGGGGAAACCAGTGGAAAGCTGTGGCAGAGAGCTTCGAATGCTAGCTAGAGACATCGATGGGAGAAAAATATGTGGATATGCATCTACCAAAAAAAATTAAAAGGAGTGTATGATACTGAAAAGTATCATCAGTTACAGAGCCATAACTTGGCTCTGTAATGACCTGCGTTCTCACTTGATTTATCTGCGAAGAGAGCAATGATACTTGTGCTGTTGCCCTGTACAGTCCATTGCTGTTTCCAACCCCTGATTCTTTGCAGCTGAGCTATGAAACTTTGCTCTGGGCTGAAATGCAGCACAGAAAAAGTCCTGAGTGCCTGTTCCATGGTGCAGGATGTACCCAGGGGCTGCCCTGTGAACAGCAGTGCACTCCTCGCAGCCGCATCGAGGCAGAGCTGCAGTGCGATCCCCACCACCCTAACTTCGCCTGCCAGCGCCTGCAGGATCAGCACCGCAGTCCAGCTGCATCCTTGGCAGTGGTGCAAAGTGGCTGTAACTGCAGTTTTTAAGCACTGTAGCTGCAAATAACTGTGCAGTATGAAGAGCCTCAAAGGAACCCACAGAGCTGGAGCAAAAAAGCTTGTGTTTTTTTTTTTAAAAAAAGCTCCTCACTATTAGTTGTCATCGGTAAACCACAATTACGGGCTCTTTACTATCTCTATGAAGGGATTACAGAGCACATTGTCGTCATTATATTCAAAGTAATAAAACAATTAACACCTCCCCAAAGTATGTATTTAGTAGATTTGTTGAAAATCCCTTCCCTGTTTTTATCGTACCATCAAAATATGATTAAACAAAAAATAAATAAATCTGATTTTAATAAAACTTAAAAAGAGTAGGCTTTGCATTGGAAAAGTTACCCTAACAAAATGATCTTTGAGCAAGTCCTTCAGTAAGTGCCCTAAACAACTGTGCTGGAAAATGGGATTCAAGAAAAGAGTGGTCCCATGCTGATGATTTAATCACAGTTCTCTCTTTTCTTCAAGCTCCAAGTCCTAGAAATTATCTGATCAGGCAGGGGTCTTTATGAACAAGAAGTGACCTTTTATTTGTGATACTCCACATCTTGTTGAAGCCACTTCTCCAGAGGCTTCAGTCAGGATTTTTAGGTAGGAGGCAAATTACAGTCTGGCCTGAGTGAAGAGGCAACATGCACTTTCAGGACCCCACATGGGCAAGAGAACCAAGTCTCTAAGGACTCTTACCACTTTCTGGGGTAAGAGGCAGTGTGTTACTGCAGCCCCTTTCATGGATCAGTACTTCCCCCTTTTATCTCACTGCAAAGAGTGAGCAGTTTTATGTTTCAGATTTTCATGAGATTTTGTATTCATCAGTCTAGCTGAGTTCCATAGGGCAGAAATAGCTTGGTCTTTGAACAGGCTGAAGTCTTGGTTGGACTTGAAGAAAGCCAGGAAATACTCACTTGAGGTTAACACTTCATCCTTAACACACATTTTTGTGCCTTTTTTTGCCAATTCCTTTCCTCCAGTCCCAGCACCACTTCTTACACACAGACACATACACACAACCATGTGTTAAGAACAGTGTTTACCTTGACCTCACATTTTCTGGCTATTGTCACTTTATGCTAGCTACAGTGTATGACTTTAATGTAATAGGTGGCTTTAAGACTATATATATATAAAAAAAAAAAAAGATAATTCCAACCAAATTGCACCAGAGTAATGTATTTATAGCTAATTAACTCATTTCTAACTCATACTACTATAAATAACATTTACACATCATTTGTCTGTAAAAGGCGTTAAAAAAAAAAAAAGTATCTATCTTGTGTTATAGCCCAAAGGATCAATAAAAAGTAGAAATATTATGGTTGTTTAACTCTAAGTTAATTTCATTCCATTGTAAAGATAAACTAAACCCCAGTCTTTTTTTGCTTAAGGCACATCTATGTATTTTTGGTATTCTTCAGCAGTGGAAAAAAAAATAGTAAAATGGAATGATGAAGAGATGCTTTATGAAAATATTGATGAATGAATATTCATTTATTAAAAAGGATTTAAAGATCAATTGTTTCTCTTTTTTCTTCTGGGGTTGGAGGAAATATGACAACTAAATTTGGTGCTTGGCTAAATTCTAATGTTTAATTAGGTTTTAAATGTCATGTAATAGTCTTACACAGTTTTAAAGAAAAAAATAGATTAAAGTATTTTGAAATTGACACACAAGTAGAAAAATGGATTCTTAAGTATTAAACTACTGTATTTCCTAGTGTTTTCTGTAGTAGATTAATGAAGAGGGAAAACTATATCCACTGACCTGGCAGGGTTCTTAATGGCAACCCAACCTCTCTTGACCTGGGGCACTGCTCAGTAAGAGCAGAAAGGTTGTCCTCTTTACATGCAACCTTTGCCTGCCTAGGAGACAAGAGAGCTTTTGATATCAAAACAAGATGGTGATGTCCTGTTAATTTGTTTCATTAACCATCATAAATATTTTAAAAATTAGCCAAAAACTCTTCTCTAGCTATGCTAATTGTATCAGGAATGCTAATTGCATTCACTACACTTTCTATTGCTATCTGTTGGTAGGTTATTTTAAAGGAGTTGGGATTCTGACAGGTTCCAAGAGGGGCATTAAGTTCATTTTAAGAATCCTCTAAGGATTCTAAGTGGAGATTTGGAAAGCACACTGTCCTTATACCTGACTGCCGTTCTTTGTGTTATAATAAGCTGTCACACACTTGCTTAAATATCATGGTAGCTAATGGAGTGTGTCACAACTTTTAGGAGCGGGTAAAATATTCAGCACAACAGATTTGATTGCAAGGCCTTTGAAGTCAACAGAAAGGCTCCCTCTGTTCAGCAAGTTTCTGTTCAGTTCTAGCAGCACTTCGCAGATCGTAAGTAACATCTATTGTCTATTTACTCCAGTACAGCACATACTGGAGAGCAGAAAAAAATAGTGATGTCCCAAGCTTATCTTTTTATCTTTTTGATGAGGAATATCTGGGAAAGAGATATATTTCCTTCTGTATTTTAAAGCTGATGTATGGACAGATACTATCAGTTAATACTAATATTAATTAATAAGGTACTACTAACTGTATTAAAGGTTTTCCAGTCCTATTAGATATTTGGGGTTTCTTTCCCCAAATAAACATGCTCCTTAGGATCAAGGCAAATTCCAAAAATGTTGGTTTCATACTCGCAGCCATCAGAACAGCAAGCACAACCCACTAGCGGAAGAAGTAAGGCAGACGAGATAAAAATCAAACTAAGCATGGAGGGAATCCCAAGGCTGAATTTTCTTTGAACAAAGACAGAATCTCTCAAAATTACCTCCAAACTTTCCTGCAAATAAAGGGTCTGAGCTTTTCTAAAATCATTTCAGATTTTGAGTGGTTCTTTTCTGTGGTTCTCCTCTCTTGTGAGGGCCTGATTTGTGGTCTCAAGCAGATGCCTTCTGAAAATCAAATCCTTTGGCAGCTTACCCAATGCACTATGTCACTTGTTATACTTAAAAACTAAAGCCACATGGACAGAATATGTAATAGTACAAAAAGAGCAACTACAGTCCCTAAAATCAGCCAGTTTAAATTCTTTAGCGCGTTACCTGGATTTTAGGTAGTACTTAAGCATGCGCAATATTTCAAAAGGATAATTTATATGGACGGCATATCTTACCTTTACAATGTATTACTGCTGCATGCTTTTGTCCCAGTAAAGCAGCCTAATTTAAATCAGCGGTTTGGTTTGGTTTGGTTTGGTTCTTTTCAGTCACTTTCCAGAAAGTGACTGCTCAGGCCAAGTTTTGCCTGGGCTACCTAGACAGAACACCTCAAAGCCACTCAGGTCCCTGCTCTGAATCTTTTTGGAGGCAACGATCTTTCTCCTTTGACTACAGAGGGAGCCTTAGGCTAAACTCTGAATTATCCCCCAGCTTACAACCAGCAGTTGGCTCCTTTCAGATGTTATTGCTCTTGCTGCAAAAGTCTGGAGATAAAATAGCTATTATCCTAGCTGGCAGGAGGCACGGAAGCAAACAGCATGGGTACTCAGGGCTATGATACATCACAGCAATCTTTAGGTTATCTGTTCTAATACTGTATTTAAATGTATTTCAGTTTATGCTTTAGCCTTCAAGTTAGCATGGTCTTCTCCAGGTGCTGAAGCTTTTTATACGTGTTTACCTGAGACACCTGGGATAGAGCATGGGAGGTTTGCTGAAGTCTTTATATCAGTTCAGCCCAAAACCTCTGGGCATTTCCTCTGTCCTTCACCCATATCATGGGTCAGAGCTTGCATTGCCACTGCTCTAGGTTAACCACACATCTGCAGGTTACCAGGAGCTCCAAGCTGCAGGCACGGTGACTTGCTCAGCTGTGCCAGCAGACAAACCAGCATTACACGTTCTCTGTGTTGGAAACGGTTTCACAGATCAGATGCTGTATTAGTCTAACAAGTGACTGCTGCTTCACACTTCCTCCACCTAAAATGCCAGCACTTCCACTAGAGAATCCATTTTCCTGTCCTTTGAAAAATACTAGAAAAAGGGGGAAATCACAGGCTGTCAGATAATTAAGAACCTCTCTCCATACACCTGGGCTTGAATTTTGCTGCAGGCCGTACATTTCATCCACAGGGACAGAACTAATTTGGTACAGAATTCTTCCTGCCTAGGGCTACTCTTAAAAGTATGCAGACTAAAACAGCGGTAATGTAAGCACATGCAACGGCATTAAAAAATTATTAGCAGTGAGGTCTTCCTGCCTTTTTTCTTCGGGGGTTATTTGATGCCAAGTGCACAAACAACTGCCGGAGCAGGGACCATCATCATGGGAAAATCTCCACTTCAGGCAGCCCAAGACTAAGACTGGAGTGAGGCTCTTGTGCTCCTCATGCTTTCAAAGCTCTTCTTGGCAGAGCCAGCTGGGCAGTTTGAGTGGAAATCCCCAGGACATGACCCAGAGCATCCTTCAAGCAAGTGCTCCAGGCACCGTCGTATGGTGTAAAAGCCAGCAAAAACTCTACATGTAATTACATCCAGGATGGAGGGGAGCATCCTGTTAAGAAAAGGCCTTGAGTCCCAAGCAGATGCCTGTGAATGCCTTCAAAGTGCCGGATTTTTCCTCAGATTTGTATTTCCCGTACTGTTACATACTGGATATGCTGCTTTGCCTTTCAAAGCTGTCTGCCTAGTTCCCCTGCCACTGAAGAGGACATAAATTCATCCCATCTCATGTGGCACATTTATATGAGGTGTCCTCAGTCATTATAATCTATTTATAATCGACAAAATAAATACTATCAACACAAGGGCTACTTAAAGCCCACACTTGGAGTTCCAAGCCCACATTGGTAATTTTAGTTCTTTGACTAGCTGCAAAACCTGCCTCTAGAGAAACCCGTGAGAAACGTCAGAAGGAGCTGGGTGCTTGGCAGGACTGCTGCAGAGAGCTCTGCAGCTGGAGTGGCTGTGGTTGATGCTGGCAGGGGCACAAGAGAGACATAAGCATGGATGGAGAGCTAGAAATTATTCTTACACTTGCCTAGATTTACAGTGTTTTGGACTAAACTGTTTCAGTTGCAGCTGACAGGTCGCTCATGAAGAAATCCTGTGATGTGAGTGAACTCATATCATGGTCAACATTGTCCCAGTTGCCCCTCCTCCGGTGTCAGTGAGAGCCAAGAGCAGGCTTACAGCATTGGCTGGGAACTCGGGACCATGCTGACTGTTGTGAAATAACTTCTGATTGCTTACTGAGGTTGGAAAACTGTGACACGAGCTCATTTGCAAAAAGGAACAATTCCAAGGCACGTTTTCCTGTGAACTTAACACTCCTGACATTGCCTTATTCTAAGCTGGAAGTTACTGCATCATTAACTCATTTTCAAATTACCACTTACTTTTCCATTATTTAACATGAAGCACTGAGGTTTTTTTGCTTATTTGTTTCACTAAAAATGTAATGCACATTTTCAGCAGGAAAGCAATTAATCTGTGTAATAAATACATATGCATCTGGACATAGTGCTATATATTAATAGTGAAATGATCTAAAGGATAACCATAATAGGCTATTACTGTTTGAGCACTACCTGAAATACTGTCAGCAATTACATTTACAAAGCAATCTTAGTTTATAGTGACACTGATTAGGTATTCTATATGGGCAGTTAATATAGCATACTTCCATGTATCTCATTTGCTTTGACACGGCAGTTTTTGGTGAAGCCAATGCTAGAACAATTTCCTAATGACCTCACTGATGTTAAATTTCTCTTGATCATCATTTCTTGAAGACCTGTAACATTCTGAATGCAGATGACAGTTTTGACATTCACAAAGATGTAGGTTTAATTATCATCTTGATTACTTGAGCTGGAAAGCCAGATGCCTAAATATCATGAAAGGTCGAGTAGAACAAATCCTGATAGTTGATATCTCACAGTACTAGGAAGGCTGCTTGGGTTGGAAGGTGACTTAAAGAATAATACCAAGTAATTGGGAAATCAAGGGCTTTTTTCTTGGCACAGCTCTCTTCCTGCATGAAGAGACTTTGTTTAAACAAGAATCTCATCTTAACAGATACAGGAATCTGAGGTGGAGTGCTGAACACATGTAAATTATATCAAATAAAAGAGAACAGAAAAGAGAGATATGCAAGACACAAAGATATATAAAGATCTGCTAGGTTTTCCCAATGTCTCATGGTAGGTAACACTTTATTGTTGAAAGACTCACATAAAACGCAGCAAGCCTCCTCTTTTATAGGGGAAAATTTGTCAATATTCTTTACTTTTATGTGCATGATTTATAAATCTATTTTCTAAAGCAATTTGAGGGTTGTAAAATCATACTATTATTTAGTACACAGCTCCTCACGGACTCTGGTTTATCAACTGCTGGGTAAAGAGTGGAAAAAACATCTGCTAATCACTCATTAAACTAGAATAGATTCAAACAAATGACTGCTATTAAGAGTCCTGATCCAAAGCCCATTACAGTCAACAGAAAAGCTCTCAGAGGTTTTGACAGGCTTTGCATACCACCTGAAGTTAATATTAGCCAGACTGATGGAAAATGTACATCTTAATTGATTACATAAAATTCAAGGCATAAAAAAAATGCCAGAACTTAATGCATCAACAGGAAAGATCAAAATACAGCAGAGGACTGAAACCTGAAATTGATAGACAGAAGGGATAGAAATTTGTGCAATTTTAGTTTAATCAAGTACATTGATAGCGATAAGGTGGCAGATATCCAGGCTGCATTGTTGTTTGTCTACAGATGTTCCCAAAGGTAGGCCTGCCCCTTACCAGCAAAATGCAAAGCCAAAATAAATAAATAAATAAATATTAAAAAAAAATACACACAACACACACAGGGAAAACAAAACAAAACAAAACAAAACAAGGTGACAACAACAACAACAAAACACTAACTGTCTCCCTAAATGAAAGTGGATCAGTCAGGGTCAAAGCATTGAAACGTGCTTTTAGGGAAAATATAGCCATGCTTCTGGCTGGGAACCATACTGGCTGTGGAGATGGTTTGTAACTGAAATCACAGCCATTCCATGAAGCAAGCTACAGGACTTTCTACTGTAATGGGTATTTTTATTGTTATTAATACAAATGTCGATATTATAATATTGTTAATATTACTGTCATTTAATAATTAGGTAAAGATTTACAGGCTTCATTGACAAGGAAGCTGTATCTAAGAGTTGACCAGGTAACTGTAGCCTAGGCCATGAGACAAGTCTGGTTTAGGAAGTAAAGATTTTTTTTGGCCAGGGACTACTTTCAGGCATACAAAAGTAAAAACAAAGCCTGATTTTGGGGCTGATTCCTGCCCACTAGCTCAGTCCAACAGTCTGAGGCTGAGTTACTACAGGCTTACATGGGGACTGGGAAATCACAACAACTGAAACGGGTACGAAGCTCCACTGCTGGCAGGTGAGGGGATGTACCACCATGCTGCTGGCAATGTATAATTTCTGGAAGAATTTCTGTTCAAAATTTATGTGGCCCGTTTGGAATTGGGCACTAGCTCACATGTCAAATGATCCCGTAAAGCATGTTTAGTATCTTCAGTGTAATACGAAAAACTGTTGATAAAGGCTGCTTTCTGTCTTCAGAAAGCTAACTGTCTTCATGGATATACCCTTTCTCCGTCATAAAATGGTTGTAAAACACAAAGGTAAGAGCTTCAGGGCACTAGTTGTATGAGGGTAGAAAGTGCCATGGAAATTTTCAGTGCACTCAACCCTATTCATAGCTGTTAGTAAACAAAAAGGCTGCTACCAAGTCCTTCTCACATTTCCATTTCCATTGGCTTTGTGGGGAACAAGACCTGGCCCTTAGGAGCAGAAATTCATGCTGCTGCCAAAGCCAGGCAGACATCACTCAGTACTGGTCAAATCCACCCTTAAGCCACCAAGGTTGCCCTGGTGGCTACAGCCAACAGCAGGTGGCAGGCTCTCGCTGCTCAGGGGGTAACAAGGGTCTTCAGGCTGAATGTATTTATGGCCGATTTTTTCCCCCCCTTTGTTCTTGTGCCAGAATTGCCCTTTAGCTCAAATAGCACTTCCCCACCTGGCATTTACTCTTTTGATATATTTCTAGAGAGAAATCACATTTTCCTCTACTTTCATTTTTCTGAGCTAAAAGATGTTCTTCTATTTTTAGTCGCATTGTGCTCTTCACTCCCTTGACCACCATCTTACTCTTTCATCTGTTGCAGATGTACCATAAAGGACCAAAATACTTTACAGTGTTCCTACCATCTTGATTTCTTCTGTCTGTTTCCAGTGTTGCTTGGACACATTCTCCTAATAATCGTCACCAGTCTCTTCCCCTGCCCAGCCTCATACCTCTGTCCTTAGCTTACCATCTGGTTTTGTTCTTCTTTTGTGTCTCTAACTCTCCTCTCCCTGTGCTATCCACTTACCTTCTGGTGTTAGGAAAGGCATTCACATCAACACATATTGCAGGGAAGGAAAATCTCTGAATCAAAGGTGAAGTGAAAGCTTGTATTTCATCTTGCCATTGAATAACAGAGACCAGGACTTTTGTATCTTCCATCAAACACCACTGACAGGTAAGATAAGTACAGTATTTGAACTGCAGAGAATCCCAGACGTCTACAGGTCATGGGTATTGGGTCACAGGTCATGGGTATTGTACTAGGGGCCACATTTCTTCCACAAAGTCCTGGGGCCCAGCTGAATGGGACCCAGCTCTTACAGTGTGAGCACTAATGCTGGTGGAACCTTGTCTGCCAGGGAGACTCCTAACAGCAAATTATCCTGGAGACTGAACCTGAGACCTCTGCCCATGTGTAAAGCATGGTGCATGTGTAAATGGTGTTCAGGAGGCTGTGGACCGAAACATCTATTCTCTTCGGTTCACCTAAGCAGAAAAATTGCTCACAACTGTTGATCTTGACAGCCACCGAGGGAAGAACAGTCAAGAGCAGCCAAGCACCAAGAAGTGCCATTACACTTACAGGAAACTGCTGGCACCTCGTGCCGCCCCACGTGGGTCATGTCAGCAGGAGTGTTTCTGAAAGCCAGGGAGATTTCCTGCTGATGCAGGGATGTGTTTTAAAACCCACCGCTGAACACTGGGTGACATTTTCTAAAATGACTGGAACTCCCTGTCCTTTTTTTTTTTTTTTTTTTTTTTTTTAATTATTATTATTATTATTTATTATTATTCTTTCAATGCTGTAGAGAAACCTGATTTCCAAAACATCCCTTCCAATAATCAGATGCCACTAAAGCCCCAAGACAAGCTGCTGGGGCACTGCTGTTTGCTCCAGGGGAGGCAATGGATGTGTGTCCCCATGGACCTTCATCTCCCTTTTATCTGCCTCCATAGAGGATGCTGGGCATGTGGCAGAGCATGGACAGAAAGGGAGCAGCAGGATGCCCTACCCCATGTGCTGGGAAAACCCCCACTCTGGCTCTGATGCTGCTCTACAGCTGACCCTAATGGCACCCCAAAAGACACTCTGTACAGGACCAAGGGCAGATTGTAATATTTAATATGCATCTTGTTTGGATTACAGTCTTTGAGGATTTCCAGTTATACTGCATCAAGGATGAAAGCAACCTTGAGGAGGGAAAAGTTGAGTGCTACACTGAAATTCATTCGCATTGGAGCTGTTACTAGGGGACAAGAGGACTGTTTATGGGTTTTCATGTGGCGGAGTACTTGTCACAGCTGCAGTTGTTGGCTTTTTTAATCTAATTGCTGACTTGAAATGCAAATGACTGTAAAATTTCACAGACACATTTTAAAAATGCAAATTGCATGTGATGACAAATTCTCACATACTATTTTTCGTGGCTCATGAGTAGGATTTTTGTTTGTCGGGGAGTATTTTTTTTGGAAACTTCCTGGTTTGGAAATCAGGCAGTTCAAATGCCTAGCTTAAATTCAGGTGATACATCCTCATATTGACAAATACAAATGCTTGTAATACTGGGGACGCACTTGGCACATATTGAAGAACAAATACACTACAGATAAGCGTGCTCTATGCAACCTCCAATCCCATTGCTGTATATGAACTCATGCAGTAAGCTGCAAGCACATATCTGTGTGATTTTTCCTACAGCATTGACATACCACAATGGGCCAAAATTTAACAATGATTTAGCTAAAAATTCTAAATATTTGAAGCTTGTGGGAGCACTTGAATGCTCAGAAACATCAGAAAACCAGTCAGAAGTCTGAAAAATTAAATTTGCTCCTGTGAGATGGGACTGTCTCAATGACTGTGTGGTCAGGTGTGGGTGTACAATTTGGGCTAGGCAGCTATCCCGTGGCTGCCTGCAGCTGTTGGATCGGATGCAGTGATGCTTGATGCTGGTGGTCCCTCCCTTTCTATTTTTAAAGATCTTGGCCTTTAATGTTTGTGCTAGAGTATAGCTGTGTACTTGCTAAACAAGTGGGATGAATCCCAGTTGTTGGAACAAATTGCTCTTGCTGAGAACAAAACCAATCAGTTATTAACATAACATGCCAGTAGGAGACTTGCCAAAGTTGACTTGGGCCTCCAGGCGATAATGCTGTGCAAATAGCATTAGATTGCAACTAAAAGCCTGAAACCGAGGAAAAGGAGAGTTGCAGAGCAGATGTGTAACAAACAGAAAACTGAAGAGGAATACATAGGAAAGATCTGTAAGAACATAGGCAGTGTGCAGCTTCTCCTCAAAAAGACTTGAAATGAGCTGCCGCATCACTGCCACAAATTTTGTACACACAGTCAGTGGGAACACCACAGGAGGGAATAACTTATTCCCAGAGATAGCTGTTCTGCAGTTTCTCCAAAAATCAGGTTAGCAGTATCTCTCTTAGGTTGGGATATCGAATAGCAGGTCCCCTAAATTGCTTAGCACGTTAGCTGAGATCATAAAAGGAAAACCCCAAACCACTTGCACACAGACATAAACTGAAGGTGGATCAAACTACACCCTTGTTATTGGCAATTTAGCATGAAGGTTTGCACCCTCAACATTTTTGTTCCTCCTTTTGGATGGAAGCTGATATTCAGAGATTTTTTTTTAGGTTTTGTTCAGTGGGTTCTTCAATACACAACAGTGCTTAGTCAGTGGATTTAGGAAATTGTAAAGATATTTTTAGGAGGCTTAAAATCAGGATTTAGCTTCTGGGTCCTGAAATCTGATATCTTATATATATATATATATATATATATATATATATATATATATATATACATACACATATATATATATAAACACACACAGATTCAAGCAGCAATACTCAAATGGAGCTCCTGAGAAATCCCTGCCTCGAGCTGCCTGCGATTGCTTACCAATGGGAGACAGCTCTGGAACTGAAAGCTGATAAACCATGTCTCCACAGCTATTCATAGAGTCTAACAAATCCTTCTGTGAGGCAGAGCTTAGAGCTTGGTGTCACTTCCTTGTGGCTCTGAGACCCAGAGTAGCATCTCTAGTACGGCGCAGCTCTGTGCTATGGCAGCACGCAGCCTGGGTCACTGCTAGTTCAGGCATGTCTGCACCATTGCATCATGTAAACATGCCCTTCGTGTCCCTCCTGTTACTCTCTGAATGGTGCAAGTGTACAGTATAATCAGTCGCATAAAGGCAGAAGTATAAATAACAACAACTGATTAGGAAAGCATTGCAATTAATCACAAGAATGCAGGCTCGGTGAACTCTGTTGTCATTTTTAATGAACCATACATTATAATTAGTGACACCCGAGGGGAATTGTAAATGCTTGCCAGTGCAGAGATGTCGAATACAAGAGTACTGCATCAGGAGCTTGTTCTCACGCTGTTTGTTGGGCTGTTTGAGATTTCTTCAAGAACCATGTGCTGTGCCTCAGTGACGTCCAGAAAACTGAGTGTGGAGGTAAAGAAAGTGAAAAAAGAAAGGAAGAAAAGTAGGCCCAGACCAATCCTTCATATTTCTGTAGGGCTGTGTGTGGTTTCATAGGGTCTGCAAGAACTGAAAAAGCAATGCAGAAGAAATCCCTCTATTGCATCCAAATTACAGATAGATCTCAAGGGTGAGGTACCAAGAGTACCAGCAGTAGAAATAAATGTATATCCCTTTAATATTACTACACTAGTGCTAACATACATAATTCTCATACCCAACTAGATATGCAGTGTCTGCACAGCTCAGAGGTGTTTCACAGAGTCTTATACACACAAACTAAGCTATTAGTTATGGTCATCTTTGATGGTTTTTCATGTGATTAACTTAGGTGGTCCACACACAAGGTTAATTGGTTTTCCCACAGAAGGTTCCTGTTTTCTTTAATTTGATAACACATTCATACTGTGGACCATCAATCAATGTATGTTTTTTTTCAGAGAGCCTGTTTTTCTGTGGATCATTTTCCCAGATAATCTGCTTTCTCGTGGAACATCCACCAAGTCATGTTTTACTTCAGATGCAGATTAACAGTACTTTCAGGCATTGTAATTTCCTGCTGTTTTCCCAAGTGTTATTCTGGACAGCTTTAATATATTCATGGTCACACATACATCTTTCCTTTAGAGTTCCCAGATTTCTTAGGATCCCTACAAATTGCACTTACATAGCAATAGAAAAACATATATGCTCTTGTATAATAATGCTGTACTGCTTACATAAATATACACTATATAGATAATATATGTCTATACATGTTATTTCATAAATGTATATATGGATCTTTCTAACGTTGTGTTACTAAATTCTGTCTAATTAGGGGATAGTCATTATACTTGTTTACCTAAATTCATTTGCTTTCAAACTACGACACCTTGGTTGGCATTTCTAGCAGGTTTTCAGTCATATTAAAAGATGTGCTGACATTTTGAAGAGTCGCGGACTAAAGCTACCTCTGGAATTCCCATGAGATAGCTGGTGGTTTGATTTGTTTAGTCAGACAATATCTATAAGTCTCATGCATATACACCAGTGTTCAGATGAAGCAGAAGATTTTTGAGAGCCTAAAGTAAGAGCCTGACAGCATGGTTAAGTGCTTTTTCCCCTTGGAGATTACTGCCTGCATGAAATGTGACACAAACTGGTCTGAGCTAGGAGGGAAATTCAAGAAAGCTGGAGAACAGAAAAACAACACTTTCAAGAGCCTTCTTGAATATTTATCTTATTCAGGAGCTATCTGTGACCATCCTTAGGGCCAAAGACTTCTGTGCATCTAATTCAAAAGGTTAAACATGGTTAAATGCTTTTTTTTCCCCCTCAAAGTTTTCATTTTCTTCAGTTATATATCTGAGAAAAGCCGTCAGGCATCACTCAGAGATTTATTTATTTATATATATAAGCAGATGTGCAGAACAGCACAGTAGTAAGCTTTTGTTTGTGAACGAAAGGCAAATAAAGTTCATAGGTGCACACAGCAGCACTTGAGAAACATGGGCCAAAAAGCCACCTACCATTAATCTTCCTCTCTGAATTTTAAGATCTTTAGGTACTTTCATTCTCAGTTTGATGGACAGTCTAAACTCTTCAGATTTAAGCAGCTGGGTCACAAATCTCCTGTCTTAACCTGTTGGCATCCAGAGGTACCTCAACTTGTAATCAGAGAAAAATCAAATCTAGATGAGAAAAGAGAGGAAGAGGGAATGTGCCATATAAAAGGAAGGTGAATAAAGCTAGTTCTCATGGTCACTGGTAGGCATCATACTTATGTCTCTGCCTGGCTGTACTGACCTGGAAAATGATTTTACATTAAACTTCCAATCCAAGTACAACTTGTGCCAAAGAAACAGGATGAGTTGTTGAGTGACTGAATGGATAATGAAAAACTTTTTATTTTTTACAGAAAGAGATAGATGCTGCTTAAAATGGTGGTCACAGCTCCACATTCAGATAAACCTCGGACTCCTGAATGCCTACTTGTAGTTCAAGGGGAAAAAGAAAACAAAAACCAAAATACAAATCTGGATGGAGAAGATAGCTTATACCAATTGACACAAAATGGCATTTTTTACCATTTCTAGCAAATGCATATTTTACTAGGCCATTGCACAGAATTTTTCCTCTATCTCTTTCCCTCTCACACATATGCTCTTCTTCTTACATAACTTGAAAATTAAAAACGAATGGAAGTTCCCAACAATACTGTGGGAATGAAGCAAATCTGCTCCCACCCGCTGAAGTGAGTGTTGTTGTTGCTATTGTTGTTTTCCATCCCCAAGATGATCTTCATCTGTGGTGACCTTGGAGAGGAAGCATGCAAAGCTATATGGACCCTTAGGACCAAGAGACAAATGACCATATGGCCATATTTTGTAAGTAAATATTAAAATTGCTGGTTCAGAAAATCACTAGCTTCCGCATCTCTGCACAGTTACAGAAGACTTTGTGACAGCATCAGGAAGTAATGCTCAAAGACTTCTCCACTGAGAAAATGCCATCTCCATGCCAGCAAAACACTACTGACTTCATTGGACTCACTATTGATTTATACCCCCATAACTCAGAGAGAAATTAGACTTGGTGGGGCAAGAATATAGGAGTAAAAAATAAAAACGACA
Organism: Aythya marila; assembly: GCF_965140915.1. Lineage (NCBI taxonomy): Eukaryota > Metazoa > Chordata > Aves > Anseriformes > Anatidae > Aythya > Aythya marila. The sequence continues at coordinate 69,117,625 of NC_139042.1, read as the reverse complement.
AACAAAAAACAGATGACAAACCACAGAGGGAGAACAAAATGTTCATCACTGATGTAAGACAAACAGCTGTTGTCCAGGTTATCCTGAAAGTACAGATGGCCTGAGCTTCCTCTTCATCTGGATTTGAAAAAATGACAAAACAAACAAACAAAAACATCAGAATCCACTGTAAAAATAGCAGTGTGAATTTGTTGTGCCCTTTTCCAACATTTTAAAAATCATACAACTATTGTAAATTGTTGTTGCATTGTTGTAAAAGAAAGCAATGATTCTGACTTTGGATCACAGTTTTTAGCTTCCAGAGCAGTCAGATTGAGACTTTGATATCCTTGTTCTTGGTGACATCCAAGGAAACCCAAACACTAGTTAGGGCCAAAGTTGGACCATTCATGATGCAAGTAGCAATGAAAAATATTTTGGCTTGTAGTCATTTGTCCCTCTAATTGACTTTGTTCAACAGTAAAACCAGTGCCCAAGTGAGGGGCTGCACAAGGCTTCCCTAACAAAGCTCTTCTGCTCTCTGCAAAGCAGGATTTTCTAAGGGATTTACTTCAATTTCATCCTGCTCACTTAGGGTGTTAATGAGCTCCACATCCTTTACTTTCATGCTATTGCTTTTATTGATGGGAAGGAAGGTGAATTATTTATTTATTGTTTTGTCCTTCCCTCAACAGTCCAGAGAATGGCTACCTGACTGCAAAAGGTCACCCGAGATTTGAAAAACACAGCATGCTCCTCCCCATTTTAGTCCACACATGCTGTCTCTCAACACAGACCAACAGCTTTTTAAAAACAATATTGTGAGGGAGCAGACATTGACCTGTGTGGTACCAGCAGTGTGTGGCAGGCCCAAAAGGAACCAAATCAAGTCCTGTGAGGTGTAGGTATGAACTGTAGATAGGTGTCCTGTGGAGTTGGTCACCCGTGACTCCCTCCAACCCCCCCAGAGCCAGCAGGCTGAGGGTGGGCAAGAGATGGAGAGGGGGCATCACCAGGGCAACTGACCCAAACCAGCCAAAGGGATATTCCTTACCTTGTGGTGTCACACTCAGCAATAAAAGGTGGCAAAGGGGAAGGAGAAGGGGGGCTCTTGCTATGAAGACATCTGTCCTCCCAAACAACTGCTACGTGCATTGAGGCCCTGCCTCCTGGGATGTTGCTGAACATTGTTTTTTGGTGGGAAGTAGAGAATAATTGTTTTATATCTCTCTTTGCTTCCATGTTGCCTTTGGGTGTTTGTTTGTTTGTTTGTTTTCCTCTCTTACTTTTCCCCTTAATTAAATTATCCTTATCCCAACCTGTGAGCCTTTTTGTTTCCCATCATACTTTCTTTTCCCCCTCTCCCTTCGAGGAGGGGGAGTGAAAGAGCAGTTGTGGTGGAGTTTAGCTGTCCACCGAGGTGAAACCACCACACTTGGGAGAGCAGCAACACATGGAATACATTTATTTTAGCAGTCCAATTTACAGAGGGGGGTCTTTGCCATATTTTGTTGTTGTTGTTGTTGTTTTACCTATTATGTGCTACATTAAAATGGCAGCCAGTCCTGCTCAGCCCCAGCTGAGGGTGTTGACTGTGTGTTTCGGTGATCCTGAGCTACCACAGCTTAAAGAGAGGCAATAGATGCTCAGGATCCCCTTGGGGCTGAAGACATTTTGTAACCAAAGCCCTTGCCAAGATAGTCTGCCCTCTGATACTTCCTCCTCTGATATTTCCTCCTCTTCTTGCAGCAGAGGAAGGTTTAACCTGTATTTATAGGGACTCTATTTAGGTGCCCACACTGCTGCAGCAGTATCTCTAGGCACTGTACATAATCTGCAGAGGTATGTTTCCCCTCGAAGAACAATTTAGAGCACCTTAATGACTTTCCTCTTTTTATTTGCCGCCTGGACATGCCCTACCTACCTCTGTTTTCTTCATAGGAGGCTGGGCTTCAGACTCAGACACCTAATAGTAGCTGTTTATATCTCTGAAGGTCACTCCAGGAAACCACCGATTAAACATGATCTATCAGTTTCATAAACATGCTCCAGTCCCATCTGTATCCATAGCATATCTGTGCCTTCAGTGATAGATGGAAATTCAGTAATTATTTATCTAATAAGTTGTGAGGCCATAAAGGCTAGAATACATCTTAGTGCAGAGGAGACAAAAGATTTTATTGAATAAAAGCAAGTGCAAGATTTAACTGGGTGCAATATTAAAAACATAAAGAAGCCATCTGTCTTTCTTCATGGAGAACGATTTTGTGTGCTATGCAGTCATTAATGATGCATACTGGAAAAGTCTGCTATATTTGTTCAAAGTGAAACTAGCACTGCTCCTAATAGCATGCCAATTAGGGTTCTTAGAAGTCAAAAGGCTGTGGAAATAAATGAGTTACCTAGTTAGAAAAAAATGCTAGCATATTCATACATTCCCGGTATACAGCCACACAACAGAATGCAAAAGCAACCTTTTCTTTTTCTTTTTTTTTTTTTTGGAAAAAACTTCTATGCCTTCTCTCTGCATATGCATGTTTTAGCATAGGAACATGTATGCCATTCACACATATCAAATACAAAAATAAACAGGGTTCCATTTGTAGGTCACTTGAGGGAGCTGATGGAACAACGATTCATTATATCCATGCACATATACTTACATAGATACACACACCGACTATGTAGACTTTGTAGAGCTTACATTCAAACATATGCAAGACTGAATAATAAACACCAGCTTAAGCAAAATCTATAAACTGTTTAAAGAGCATTAATGCTCCAAACTCCTGCAGTAAAAAAAAGATGTCATTATGCACCTCAGTGTATAGTGCCTCTCATTAACTTCAGCATTGGCTTATATGGAACACATGGAGCTAAAATAACAAGACTATTGTTGCCAAAAAAAGCACTCCAGAGCTGGGAAAACTGTAAATTTGCCTATCTAATTTGAATTTAACACCTCTCCTCTATTGTGTGTGCCTTATGAGAAAGTCCTTACGTGTTCAGAGGTGACCTTTCCGTATGACAATGGCAACATTGAGTATATATGTCATCAAAGACTGATTTTCACCTACTTCTTACATGGCTTATCTTTGCCATCATTAAGTCTGCAAGAAGCACTCTGAATTTGTTGGGGTTTTGTTGGTTTGTTGGTTTTTGTTTGATGGTAGCTCTGTTTAAACTCTTCATAGCCACACAAATAGAAGAGATATACAAGGTTGTTTTAGGTACCTGTTTTAGGTGACATCCTGTAAGCACAGATTTGGGCAATTTGGGCAATGCACAGGGTTGGAATTGTTAGTTGTTTTGCCTGGGGCTGGAAGAGGCCCTGCAGCAGTGAGGGTGCCATGTCGCCATCTGTAGGGACCAGCCACCAGACCTGGTAAGGCACACACTCTGTCTTTGCATGTCACAGCTCTGTGTTGACAGCTAGAAAACAGCAATGCCCAGAGTTTGGGCCTATAATTCTCCATGTCCTTCTGTACATCAGCCCCCAAATTATCAACATCTTTTTACCTTAAGCCTGCTCTTTCCTCACCAAAACCTATCTCCTCTTCCAGCAACCACAGTCACTTCATTTCTGTGGGCTCCCCATCCGTCTTCCCACCTCCTCACCCTGGGACACACAGTCTTCTGCTCTGGGCCATCAGCCATCTGCCCCAGACCTTCCTCCCAGCTCTGGGGGCTGCTCCCAGGCTTAGGACCTCAGTTTTCCAACCAGCCTTAACATTTCTGACTGACTCCAACTGAGTTTTTACATGCATCTGGAAGGCTGCAAGGCTTGTATTTTCTTAAGGCCAAAGGGTAGCAAAAACACAGTTTGTTACTTATCCTCAAAAAACAAACTCGCAAATGCTGTGACAAACTCATGAGAGCTGGCAAAATTGAATTCTTTACACTGCTGAAGGCTCCTGAGAGTCACTAATACTTAGTAAAATACTGAATATTACACTAATTCTGAGTAAATTGTACCATGATGAAGGATTTTGTGAGCTAGAAATATCTTACAGACAGGACAGCAGGACCTTCCCTTCCAACTCACTAGCCCCACAACCTGAGTTTTGGAGACCTTCCAACCAGCCAAGTGAGATAAAGAAGAAGGAAGAAAATGCTTTACAAAGAAGAAAAAAGCTACAGTAACTCTAGATGACTCAGTTTGACTTGAGGAATCAAACATTTGATTTCTTGTTTCTAGTGGTATTGCAAAGCCTTGGAGGAGCCTGTAGTGCCTCTGGCAGTTACTCGTCCCAGTGATGAAGAGTTGGGAAAAGCCTGGCTCTTTTTTCTTTGGAGTTCATGAAGCCTTAAGGAAATGGAGCTATAACTCATCCTTCTGTTGCTTTGTTTTTCTTTCTGAGGAATAAATGAGTTTCCATTTTAACTTATGACAAATTTAGGAGGACAACAATAGAAAATAATCTCATGATATTTCAGAAGGAGCTGTGGACCAAACGGAACAAAGTTTTTGAAATTCCTCTGTTTCTTTCTTAAAAATAAATAAATAAATAAATAAATAAATAAATAAATAAATAATCTCTTCTGGTGGGCCCTCTTTAAGTACTGGCCTATCGTTGGTCGTTGAGAAGGAGTCACAGGAATACAGGGTTTTGAAGCAGTAGAGGACAAAGAAGTGGATGAATGAGGAGGCTGGATTAACCAACAGAGGCTCAGAGAACAGACGAGACATAGAATCGTGACTCTTGGTGCTAACTGATGAGTTAGGGAGAGCTACCAACCCAGGAGAGGGCCTAAATTCCTTTGCTTGGCTTACGAGCTTGAAAGCATAAAAAAAATGATGTCTTTCAGACAAAAGGAGAAACAGATTTTGAATTTCAGGGCAGACAGGGTATGGCCAGGACTAATCTAGTTACTGTCAGCCTCCATGAATGAGACAAGAGCCCTGAGGATGAATAGAGAGAGGAAATAAACATCTCCTTTGGAGGTGGTATCTGTCCTTGGGATTTTAACCTCTTCATTAAACTATAACAGTTGGAGGTCATTGTTTTTTCCTATGTACTCCCTCAAGTTGTTCCAAGAAAAGGTAATCTCTGCCTTAACCTGGAGAACTAAACCTTGAGTGACACATATACATTTCAAATTATTTTACTTCAAGGCTGGTCCTTGGAATGGTGCAACAAGGGCTTCTCAGCTCACCAGTGTGGCTGTGTCCCACTCTCCAGTGCTATCACTTATTTGAAGGCATTCAGCTACACTAAACTTACCAACAATATCAAAATAAGAGTGGCCCATAGGTCATATCAAATATGAGCGAATATACTGGGGGTCACCTGCTGCTCATGCTGTCTGGCCCAAGGAGGAACAGTGCCATGGTGGCAGGATGAAGGCAGAACAGTTTGAAGAACCTGAGGAAGGAGAAACAAACTAGGATACCCAGTGTGTCACTATGTCTGTAACACGCAATGGTTTAGGACTCATTTTAATATTTGTCTTCTCCAAAAATATGATGGATTTCCTTTTTAAGTCATTCTTCTCTGTTTTGTTTCTTTTTTGCTCTTTTTGCATGTCATTTAGACTGTGATACTGATTTCAGCCTTGAGTCACAACAAATACTTTCTTCAACTTCTGTAATTTTGATGTCTGGCTTTTGAGGGAGATTCAATTAAAGATTTTTTCAATTAGTGATTTTCTAAGGACTTTGAAGAAATCAATGCTCAAATTCTGTAGACTCAACAGAAACCTAACACAAATCCATATCACAACTTCCTTACTGGTCACTTGTGAATGTTGGAAGGATTTGTTTCAAGACATTTCCTCTTCCATGCTGCACTTTTCAGTGCACTTGTACTTCAGCCCCAAATCCTTCCTGGTAATAGGAAATTCAGCTAATGTTTTTCATCTTGTGATGTATCTCATTTGGTGACACTTTACCAGCATTCCTGCAGAGGATGGGTTCCCACTGAATTCCCAGAAATGGATGATCCAGCTCAAGTATGAGAGTCAGCAGAAGCCACCTGATGATCCTGGGACCCAGACACGTATAATACGGTCTCATCTGAGTTCTGCTTAATAAACTTACTATCCCTGTGAGCTGGAGGCTTGCACTTAAAAAAGACTTGAAGAGGCAGCTAAAAGTGAAGTGAAGCAAAGCATGGTCTGACCCTGAAAGGCACTATTAAGTATTTTGGTTTGCTTCTGTGAACATCAGAATGACAGGATGAAATATTTTAATTAACCCGGCTTTTGGCTTTACAAGCTTGGTCCAAACATTTTCTCTTTTTTAGAAGCAAGCTTGCTCTCCATCCATACTCTTCCACCAGATGTCTCTCCCCTGGCCTTTCTCAGTCCTCATAACTGTAGCAAAGGTGGAAAAAATCTACCTGGCAGACTACTTGCACTGCTAAAAATGATCTCCCCTATGCACGAAGCAGGTGGGGCAAAGGCTACTCAAAATGTCTACGCATTGATCCTATCATTCACATTCCAGGAGTAATTGATCCCACCGAGCATGTTTATAGATCCATACTAACTCCTGATTTCCTCACAGCATGTCAGGACTACACAAAATCTTTCAGAAACGTTCATGGCTTCTGGAGCACATGAAGAGACACAGACATTTCTGTGGCCGGTCTGGGAGAAGTTGACTGACTAGGATGGATTCTTCCACCTGTCTGGACTACCTGGAAGCTTCAAAAGCAACCACAGCTGTAAAAGAGACCCTGTGGAAATGCCTAACAGGATCACCAACATGCTAAACACAGCAGTTTGCTCTGCAGAGCACTTTTCAAGCAAGTTTTTGCCTCCTGTGCTCTGTCCAACAGGGACCTGAGACCCCAGCCTTTTCTCACCCAGTTATAATCCATGTCAAACTGTAGTTTCCTGTCAGATTTAATATAATTGGAAACTCTAGGCTTTACCTTGTTTTCTTCTTACCCCACCTCCCCACCCCCAACACAAATCTAGAGAGCTTGTGTCCCCCAAGAATTGGCCTTTATTCTCCTCCTGGCTGACTTCTGTGCACAGCCCTAAGCCTCCTGGCCTCTCCCTTCCCCACACTAGACTGAAACGCACTTTTCTGATATTTCTTACTGTGGCTGTCAAAATCAGCCTGTGATCTGTTCCAATCTACTAGCAGCATTGTAGTATCCCTGAGCCAGGCACTATCTAAGTGCAATGCAAAGTGCTGTTCTTGGTGCTTTTATCTCTACAACTGCCTCCCTTCCTTCTCCGCCCTCTCCACAAGTCTCTATGAGCTCCCCACGCTTGTTACTGGCAGAAGAGCTGAGCAAGTAGCATCAAAGCCTGGCTCACTCTGGCTATGTCTGTAGAACTAAATAAAAGCTCAGGACAAAGACTGAACCATAGCCGAGTGGGAGGTTTATAGTTCCCTTACAGAAAAATTATTTGGAAGACACCAGCCTGAGCAGGTCAAAACAGGGTTAGGGAATAAGCTAACAGTTAACTAAAAAGCTTCCAAAAATACTAATTTAAATTGACTCCCTGCTCCCCAGATGCAGGTTTGCACATTCATGCACCAATGACTGAAAGAGTCCTGTGTTGTTCTGCCATTAAGAAAGCAAGTTCCCCTACCCTGGCTCTTCTCTTCTGGCAAAATACCTAGTTTTCTGGGGTAATGTGAAACTCTGTCCCCCTTCTCCAAAATGCCTAAAGCCAGCATAACAAAGCATCTTTGAGCCAACTAAAAACATGTCCCTTGGTGTGTTTGTCCTGACTCCTTGAATCAGCCCTTCTCAATAGGGAACACAGGGCATAGTACCTGACATGTTGATGTGACATGTGGCAATTAGACTATACTAGGACAACTGCCAAAATGCTGCCTGCAACTGTGTGAGCTCTGGAGACACACGTTTAATCAAAAATCATGAGGAACACCTTGAACATTTGATGTCTTCATAGGCATATCTTTCCTGCCAGAAATACTTATATACCATGATCTAACTTCAAGTCTCAACTGAGCTCTTAGCAGAGCTGCAGTTTGTACAGTAGTGTTTAGAATAAAGATTTTACTTGCCAATTGGTCATAATTGTTTTTGAAACATGAAACACTAATTGTTGAATTCAGAGCTGCCATGGCTGTCTGGGAGCTCTGACAAGTGGAGAACCACAAGAGGAAGGGAGATGACAGGTGACACTTTGGCTAAGTTCCAGCAGGTGCACTTTCTGCCATTGCTTTTAACACATTCATATTCTGTCAATAGGAAAGCCAACTAACGAACAAGGCACAAAAGAAAAGTCAAGAGGCAGAAAGTGAGACAGGTTTAGAGGCAGGAAACTGAAGCAATTGCCCAGGGCCAGGTCTGTTGGGGGACTAATTAACCTCAAGCAATTCTAGTCATCGAGCCTGGGAGAAGAAGGGAAGGGGCTGTGCTTTAGTCTATGCTTGAGGCCTCATAAGCGTACCATAGTCGTAAGTGAAGGGGTAAAAGCATTAACTGAGAAATTAGGTGGGAGAGTTGCAAGGAGATTTAGGATGGCTTCTACCATCACTGTTTCCACAGACAAACAGATACTGCACTTGTCCAAACAGAATGACCTGCTGACCCCAAGTTCCACAAGTTTCCCCTGACTAAGAAAAGCAATGGTAAAGAATACTTCTCTCAAGAAATTAAGTCTTATTGTGGTGAAATAGCACCAAAACACTTGTTAAATACCTTACAGTAAAGGCAGGTGTTTTTTGTTTGTTTGTTTGTTTTTGTTTGTTTGTTTGTTTGTTGTTGTTGTTGTTGTTGTTGTTGTTTTGTTTTCTTTTTTTTTGCTAGAAGTTTTTAAGATGAATTGTATTATATAAATTATTGCCAAATACTGAAGAAAAATGGAAGGGCTACATGATCTCATGCTTCTATATTTTGTCTTAAGCTCCTTGGTTTAGACAACATTGGCATGTTATCAATGTGATAAGGATGAATGTGGCTGTACTGACAAAAGGTTTACCAGGACAGAGAGCTGAAGAAAAGACTTAAATTGCAATAAAAAATGGAAGTATGAAGTAATTATTGTATACATGTCATCACTGAGATGCTCAGATATCCCTTCGTTTCAATCCCAGTGTCACAACATGCCAAAACAGCTCCTGATGTGACAAAGATGCTCATATGAGGTACAGGGTGTGGCGGTTTTATCCAGATGGGCAGACGAACTCAACATCCACTCTCTCATTCCCCCTCCCCAAAGGGAAAGGAAAAGAAAAATACAATGGAAAGGACTCAGGGGTTGAGGTAAGGACAGGGAGATCACTCAGCAATTATCATCATGGTCATGAGAACTAAAAACAAACTGAAAACACGTTCCCCCCATCCACTCTCTTCTACCTCCTCCTCCCGCCCCCCCCTCCCCAGCCCCAAGCAGGGCAGGTGAACAGGGAATGGGGGCTGCTGCGGTCTGTCCCTGTTGCTTCATCTCCACTGCTCCTTCATGGTCACTCCCTCCCATGGGATGCCGTCCTTCCCGAACTGAGCCTGCAGGGGCTGCCCACAGGCAGCAGCTCTTCAAGCACTGCTCCCACACGGCTCTGTACAATGGGGTCCATCCATCCCCCAGGAGCAAACTGCTCCAGCACGGGTCCCCTACAGGTGGGCAGCAGCTCCCCCCAGACCCCTTGCTCCTGCGTGGGCTCCTCTCCATGGGCTGCAGCGTGGAGATCTGCTCCATGTGGGACCCATGGGCTGCAGGGGGACAGCCTGCTCCACCAGGGGCCTCTCCACAGGCCGCAAGGGAACTGCTGCTGCCTGCCTGGAGCACCTCCTGCCCTCCTGCTGCACTGACTTTGCAGGCTGCAGGGCTGCTTCTCTCACGTTTCCTCACTCCTCTCTACCAGCTGCTGTTGTGCAGCTTCCTTACATCTGCTCTCCCAGAGGCCCACCCAGCATTGCTCCCTGGCTGGGCTCTGGCCAGCTGCAGGTCCCTTTTGGAGCTGGCTGGTGCTGGCTCTGATCTGACATGGGGCAGCTGCTGGGCTCTGCTCACAGAGGCCAGCCATGCAGCCACCCTACTGCCAAACCCTTGCCATGTTAACCCAATACACAAATTGATGATTGTGTGACCGTGCCAAGTACATAGCTGTGCTTTGAAGCTACTTAGTAAGCAGGTACAGCAATGGGGTAGAATATGTATTTATGCAAAGGACGCAGGGCTGGAAGACTTGAGACCCTAGCAGCTGCCCAGTTAGGTTGTAATGGTAATTGCTTGGGCAGCCATCTGCCAAATGTTGTGCCATCTTGCTGCTCACTACATTGCCCAAGCAGAGCAAATGTGAGTGGCAGTTCTAGTGTTTTGTTTGTGCTGGGTAAACTCAGGCAGGTACTGGAGGAGAGGACAATAATTTGGCCTAGAGAACTGCAGTGCAGAAGGAATGCTGGCATACACTGGTGCGTGTTGTCCTGAGGAGAGTGCATGGAGCCTGGAACTGGTTTGTTCACAAGCATCAGAAACTAATTTGTCAACAAAGACATGGCATAAACATAGTAGTCATCATGGCTCAGATGCCCAGGATGTTTACTGCACAAGTAGTTGAGAGCAGAAGAACAGTGCATGCAGGTGGAATATCTCCCTAGAAGAACCTACCAGCTCTGACAGACAGAGGTGGAGGAGCATCCTGAGCAAGAAGTGGTGCCTGTGTGTGTGTAACAGACTCAAGGACATTTCCCTTGTGACTTTTTTTAGCTGCTTTTGGGAGAAAAGTAATCTTCAAGTATTTAGGGATGTGTTCAGTTTGGAGCACAGAGGCAGAACAAACTGAAATACCATGGTGTACCATGCAGTCATGGTGAATATTTCAGGCTTTGTAAGAACTATTACCACATTTGAAGGGCTTGAGCTTCATGGATCAGAACATCCTGAAGAACTGCATGCTTGGATTTATTTATAACTTGTGCAAATTGGTACTATGATAAATGTGTGACTGCAGGAAAGAGCTGAGGTAGGCAGAGGTATTTTCTGTATCTGTCTCCCAAAGAAAGTCTTGTGTATCTCTTTGTGCATGATTAATTATTGTTGCCTGAGCTCTTATAGAAGTCCTACAGCTGAAGGACTGTGAGGTTATTATATATCCATTTGATTCCACCTAAAAACCCTATACTTCTGTAGAAAGTACTGCACAACATATCTGAGATGCAACAAGCCCAGATTTCTTATGGTTCTGCTTACTCTCTGGTGAGTGTAAATTTGAAATATAAATTTGAAACTTTAACAAAAATAAGTGTGTTTGAACAGCTTGGGAGAGCAGAGAACCAGGAGTAAATAAAGCACGGTATTTATGGCTTAACAGAGCACAGAAATAGGCACTTTATTTTGTAGTGTAAATAGGAGCTTGTTCTGCCTCCATTGTGTCGAGGACCAGAAGGCTAATTTGTGAGTCAAATGTGCCTTTGTTACAACTGGTGCGTGCTATCTTCCCAGGCCAGCATGATGCGCCACATTGTCATGTTATTTGCCTAGAAATACTTTCAAGTCCTTTTCAGAAATCTCATGGCCAAAAAATAATGTGTAATATTTGTGGTCACAAAGTAAGCCTGATGTTTTTGTGATGTCTGGTCCCTTACACTCACACTGATCAGAACAACTCTGCTTGCATGTCTCAGGGTCCTACTTGTGCTATTGTTGAAATATAGTTGATAAAGTTGATTCCAAGCATTTTTCCATTCCTCTGCCTTTTTTTCAGTTTCTTATCAGGTGCTGAAAACCGGTGTTTTCTGATTTTGCAATGATCTGCTCCAGGGTTTCCCCAGACAGTTGGACACGGAAGTGCCATGGAAGCAGTCACTGTGGAAATACAGGCAAGCCAACACTAAGCACCTGCTTTTATTGATAACTTGCATTATTGTGCTCCCAGTCAAGACGAAAAGATCCTTCCTAAATACAGTATAAAGAACACCTCCCTGTCCCCAAGAAAAGCAATTACTGGATTGTGGAATGTGCTTTTAGTTAGTTTTGGCCCATAGTTTTCATCATGTCACAGCATTTCAATCAGCTACAGGAAGGCAGGAATTTATTTAGCAATTTACTTAAGGATATTCATTGTCGCCATGTCTGTTATACTGGAGGTAAACGGGAGCACTGTGTTGAGAGAACAGCTGAGAGCATCTCTCTGTTTCTCAATAAAATTTGTCAATCTTGTCACATAGTAATAAAATTGAGATGCGCAATGGTAAATGGAGTTTAGTACACTTTGGCAAATGCAGATTTATGTGGTTCATTTGTTAAACCCCTCTCTCTTTTTCAGTGATAAGATAAGTTTCTGTTTGCTAAGGAAAGCCTAAACACCAAATAGTATTGCTGGTTCTTTTGTGTGGGCATAAACTTCTTATGTATCCCTTTGGGTCTGATGGAGAATAGAGAAGAAGGGGATCTTTCCCATTGATTGTGATTGTTTTATTCTTAATTGCCATGGATTTAAGATTGAAACAAATGCTGTGATGTGCTTTTACTAATGTTTAAGCTGTATTCATCAGCTAGATACATAAGAGGAACTGCCCATGTGAGGAAAGGACACAGATTCAATAACTGGTATTCTGATAAAGCTTATGTTGTTCCATATGGTATGATAATTTGGTCCTGCGAGGGCTATTTCTGAATTTCAATGCCTGCTTCACATAGCCATTTATTCCATAAACTAGTCTTCTGCCGTTTATTTTTTTTTTTAATGCAGGTTTTCTTCCAGAAAGCATACAAAGATAGGAGACATTCAGACCAGGACTGGTAATCAGTCTTGGACTTGACTTTCTAGGGTTGGAATGAAGAACCCCAGATGCCTGTTATAACACAATTCCAATCTGAAAGATCTGGTGACACCCTATGTCTGTTCTTAGGAAAGCTATTTCAAGTCATCTGTAGACGTCTTTCTGTAAGGCTGTGCTTATAACAGTAGCATTTTCCTTTAGAAATTAAAAATTAATGACTGTAAGCTTTGGTTTTGAAAATGCCTTGAAGTCATCTGAAATGCTACAGTTCCAATGAAGATGCAGTGTTACAAATACATGATCTTAAATGGTAAATTTATATGTGATCATTAATTTTGGTATTCATATTGAACAGTAAAACTATAATCAGTATCTAATTCTCCTAAGACATCTTGCTTTTTCCTTGGATGAAGTAGTTTAGTAAGCTCCACCCAGGAAAACTTTCAAAATGTGTTTACTAACCAGCTTTGCTGGATCCTGTCTTGCAGATGCACAGGCTTTAGAATAAACTAAGATTAAATTAAAGAGAATGAAAAGTAAGTGCAATCACTTTAATTTTTACTTATTTATTTGTTTATTTATTTGATAAAGTACAAATAAATGTTTTGCTTAGTCTTAAAATATTTCAGGTAGAACTTAACTACACTGCATGATAATATACCCTATACTCAGTGGTAGCTGGGTTAAAATAATGATGTTTGGTAAAATTATATGATTTTATTATGAATAATGTTATTTTGGACTAGTAGTTAATCTGTTCAGAAGTTGTATAACACTGAATAGGTCCTGAAGGTCAGATTATATTATATGTCTCAAATAAACTGAATCTACAATGGAAATATCAGGATTATGAGAGTTTACTGAATTAAGTTTTCAGATACTACTGTATTAGGAAAAGTTACTACAGAAATATAAAGCACGCTTTTTAGAATGACAGTCACTTGTGAAACCAGTTTTTTTTGTTGTTGTTGGTTTTTTTTTTTTTTTTTTTTTTCTGACACAGCAAGCTAAAAGTCACAGTGATAAACAGAATATATATTGCTTAAAAATTCCAAATGATCTGTATTATCTCTATATCATTAACAAAATTCTCATGGGCTAATTTCTGAGCATTATGGGCTCTCATTTTCTGTTCAATGAAGCTGAGTGCATCCAATGAAGTACTACCAAGCTCACACCTGGGATAAATTTTGTATAGGTAATAAATAAAGTGTATGAGGCTGGAACTGCACTATTTCCCCAGAAAACACTCATGGCAAAGCCAATATCTAATTCACCACTCTAAACTTGTACTAGGTAGAAGAAAAGCCACAATTAATCATTAGTTTTAGTTTTTATTTTCAAGTTTTTTTCGAGGTCAGATACTGCCCCCCAAAATTATTCATGCAGGATGTAGCTCAGGCAAGGGTGATACCACAAATGTGAATAAACACAACTAAATTTAAACAAATGGTGGTAACACACAGTGAATAAATTATTCCTGTATATATTGCAAGATTTGTGATGGTTTAATATGTTATTATCAATTTGTCTTCAAGTAGTGGATGCAATAAAATGACAGACCATTTTATGGAGGGCTTGCATTAAAAAAATAAAAAAGCTGTAAGCATAATCCCAATTTTCAACTAGAAAGCTAGAAAATGTAGATTAAATGAATGTGTAAAAATTGCCTGGGATATCTGTATCATGGATGTAGTGCTTGTGAAGACTGGAGAGAAATAATGCAGATGTATATAGATGTGTAATTTTCTGAATGAAGGCTTGTTTTGCTATTCCTTGAAGGCCTGATCCAGTGCAGAATTTCCTTCTAAATTAGTCCCAGAAGATGCTGATCTTGAAGAAGGTACAGGTTCTCATCCCTTAGAAAGCCATGCTGTGCATTGAAGTTGCTCATGGTGAAATAAGACATTCATTAGAGAAGCTCTGTCTTTCTGCTGAGTGTACCTGTGTCACTGATGCCTCAGTCCTTCCAGGCCATCTTCCCATGACAGAGGTGGGCTATTTGATATCACCTATCCAGCATCGATGTGACACTGTGACACAGTCATACATGATGATTCAACCGTCTTCCTCTAGACACCAGTTCATTTAGCATGATGGTTACTGGTAGGCAGGGGTGGAGGTGGTAGAATGGATTTCATGTCATATATCTTTAAATTTCTGTTCGTGCTAAAACTGGTGACAGGTTCTTTATTTGCCCCCAAAGTCCATTCACCAGCCAGTTTATTTGGAGAATAAAAATATAGCAAAGACAAATTTAGTAATGTCTTACGTAACTAAGGGAATTCAGTTATGAATTCAGTTATCTTGAGTGGATATTGTGTGATTGACATGACCTCAGAAATTCTGCTTAACCCACGTGGGTTGTAAATTCCTGACGCTGAAGAAAGCCCAAGCGATTAACCAGTCTTGGTGAGAGTCTTGCAAGCTAAATGTGTCTGTGTATGCTTCTCTCAGATTTCTTATACAGACTGTAATTATGTTACTGGGAGCTGGAAAAGACTTGAGTCAGCATTTTATTTCATTCAATTCTCACTGCTTTTGGTTATCTTTAACAGGTGCTAATCCCTTCTATGCATTGGGCTCATTGGTTAGTCCAGAAACCATTCTCAAACTAGCTATTACTAGCTAGAAGGCAGGGCTGAAGTCATCTCACTGATGCCCATACATCCCTGCCCCATTCAGAAAAAATTCTGGCTCCCAGAAAAAGGTGCAGTAGTTTCTGGGAGCTCCAGTTCCACTGGACAGCGTAGAGGAGATGAGTGGGGGATGCGGCATCAAGTAGGGGTGTAACTGTGGTGACAAAACCATTTTGGTGTCCCTGGGCTGGTGCAAATTGCAAACATTTTTAACAGAGGCAACTCCCTGTGTTGTTGTATCCCAAATGTCACTGTATTGAAAATGCAATATTTCACAGCCTTAGAAACATTGTTGCAGAAGGACAGAGGCAGCTTGTGAATCATGAAACTTTATTTGCAAGCTGATCACGGTTTTCATGTAAATGACATTCTCTTTGCATTTGTCAGCTTGGTTAAGGCTGAGAGAAAATCATCTTGCCAAGTTTTCTCAGCATGCTGTCTCCCCACTTACCTCACTCGTCTGCCTTCTGCTCCCCTTTATCACAGTGCCTGATTCACTGTGCAAGCTGGATGGAAAATGACAGAGCTGCAGCCATAAGCTTGCTTGGCTGAAGTGACATTTCTTGTGAATGGCCATAATGCAAGTGGCATTTACGCGACAGCATTTTGAAAAGGCAACAAATGATTTAGTGCTGTCAAAAAACAAAACACCCACATTTTTTTCCTGCATTAAAGAAAGATGGACAGTTGCCATTCACTATTTGGCAATCATAATATTTCTGTTTAGAGTAAAAACATCTGCTACCTTTATATTGCTGAAATTTGCAGTCTACTTAGCCCTATCTGATTAAGTGCTTGTAGGATGCTGACGTTGAAAGTGATGTGATTTTATCACTTCATCATCTCCCCCTCTGATATTCAGAGACATGCTTTTCCTTTTTTCTAGTAGGAAGAGTGAATAAAGTATGTTGGTCTGAGGTGGGTTCAAGACTGTTCAATTGTTGCATGAATGTGGGCATTTTAGTCCTGGATGATGAATCCATGTCCTGGATTCACCACAGGTGTGATTTGGCATGCTTCAAGCCTTGTGCCCAACCACTTGTCAACTTTAAAGGAAATCCAGAAAGACTGTGTGGAAAAAAAAAAAAATGAATGTATGGATGGATGAAAATGAATGGATTGAATGAAAGACTGGGCTGGGGAAAAAAAATAAATAATAAAAATAAAAATAAAAAGATGCCATGCTCCAAACAGATGCTGGTCTGATTTGGGATCCAGGACCACAATGTCCCAGCCCATATGCATAAGGACAAAAAGTGGCATTTTAGCTAATACATAACCAAGCTCTGGATCCACCTCTGTAGGCTTAATACCTTCTCCAATGACTTGGCCCAGTTTCATAGCAAACATGTCACTTTTAAAACTGGAGTGATTAGAAGGCTTGGAGCAGCTGCTGTAAATAGATTTTTACTCCAATCATTTTTCCCCATTACACTGGCAGGCATAACCCCTGCAGAAGGTTTTATCAATCATTGCTTATGACAGTCTCCAATTCTCAGCTTCCTTAACCACTGCTGTATATCATTTCTTGTCATGTAACTAATTAGGACATGGCATGAGAAAGACAGAAGCCTGTAACTTGAGCATGTGCTGAGCGGAACAGAGAAGAGTTGCTCAGTTAGGGCCTTAGCTTCTAGATTACATTATATAATCTAGGGGGAGTGTAGTTGCTACTGTATTTCTATGCAAGGACACGTGGGAGGACCTCTCCTTGTGAAAGCAGACTCACAAGAGCAGCCTCAGCTGAGCTCTTCCTAAACCTGGTTGCTGCATCAAGTCAATTCCACATGTTACAACTCTTACTGCCAGCATGACAGCCACAACTCTTAATCCAGTTCTTTAAACAGATATGACGGATTGGGTTATTCCATTAAATAAAACTTAAGGGATGGGCATATGAATAAACAGATTTAATTAGTTTCTGGTAGCCTAAGCCCACTGCAACTGTGAGAAAAAAACACCTTAGCATTTAACTGTCATGGCAAAGTTATATGTACCTATAATGTTGCCATAAGGTATTCATGTTGGGAATGTTTCTTTGGGAAATTGGGAATTTAAGAATTTAAAGCTCTAACAATAATTAAACCATAAAATAAGACAAGGTCATACGTCTAAATATTAACTTTTTTTTTTTTTTTTTAATAAGTATAATTATCTGAGGGCAACAATCCATGGATGTGCTAGGGAAGTTGGGAGCAAGATTTCATAGACATGGCAACTGACCAACATGAGTGACCTCATTGGCATTACCTATATGACACAACCATATCGGCGATGACCTCAATGGCATTACAGAGACATGGTGGGGTGGCTTCCATGACTGGAGTGTTGGAATGAAAGCATACAAGGTCTTTAGGAAGGACAGGCCAGGATATGGAGAATGCTGAGGTACTCAGACTTGTTTGCCTCAGTCTTCACTGGCAAGAGTTCCAGCCACGTAGCCCAAGCCCCAGAAGGCAAAGGCAGAGACTGGGAGAATGAAGAACTGCCTGTACTGGGTTTGTGTGGCAAGCCTTGGTAGCAGGAGGGCTGCAGAGGTGGCCTCTGCAGTGATAGGAAAAGGGCTTTAAACTAAAAGAGAATAGGTTTAGATTAGATATAAGGAACTGGTTCTTTATTCTCAGGGTGGTGAGGAACTGGCACAGGCTGCCCAGAGAAGCTGTGGATGCCTCATCCCTGGAGGTGTTCAAGGCCAGGCTGTATGGGGCTTTGAGCAATTTCGTCTGGTGGGAGGTGTCCCTGCCCATGGCAGGGGGTTGGAACTGGATGATCTTTAAGGTCCCTTCCAACCCAAACTATTTTGTGGTTATCTGACTCTATGGATAGCAACGTGGTCGCTGAGAATCCTCAGGTCCTCCCCAGTGCATACATAGTCTTGCCAAGTGGTTTGACATCTGTGTTGCCTGTATCATCTTGTGTACTAAATATCTACATGTGTATTTTCTAGCCCTCATTGTCATAATATTGTTACACCTCACACCAGTATATTCTCATTTCCACCCTTAGAGTGTCTGATGGTGAAATGAGTCAGAGAGACCTTAAGGTTTTCTAAATAAGGAAGTTTTGCAGCTTTGAAAATTTAACTGCAATAAAATATTCTGTTTCAGATCTGCCAAGTATTTATGCCAGATTTTCTTATACCATGAAAGGAACTAAAATGATTTTATTCATTTAAATCACATTTTTACCATTGTAGTTGCATCCCCATTTGGCTTTATGTCAGCATATCTATATGTTCCTTTAAAAAAGCCATGTAGCTGCCTGGCAATAATACACAGTGGTTAGGAAGCCCAAATACAGAAAAGAGCTAAGTCTATAAAGACTGACAATACTTTACAAAAGAGCTATACCAAGAAGATGGAGGATGTGTTGGCTCTGGTGCATCAGCAGGCTAGATGCTGTCAAGGTCTTTGCTATCTTCACAGAGAAAGAGAAAGTGAAGGAGGGACTGAAGGACAACCTTCATGTGACTTTGAAAAGGTTTCCAGAGTGCTCTGGAAAATGCAGGTGATTCTGTAGGCTGAAAACTGTTGCAAGAAGTCTTTTTCATAGTGAACAGATCTGAAATGGAAAGGCACCAATATTAAGACCTTTGAAAGAGATGACAAGTGGCCTGTATCTGATAAAGTAGAAAAGAAAAAAACAGTGAAAAGCTTCCAAGACAAGAGTAACATGATCAAAATTAATGACTCATAGAACAGCACTTTGCAGCAGCAGTCTGAATGGATATGCAAAGAGATGGATTTGCCAAAGCAGTTGAAAACAATTTTGTACTAATAAAGATGTAAGATATTGAAAGCCTGGATGAGAGTCATAGTGTGTAAAGGAACCCTTGCAGAAGGAATCAACAATATTGATACATGGCCAGAATGTGAAAAGCTAGAAAATAGAAACACTATGATTGAATTACGAACTTTATTGCTAGCAAGACAGTAGGGATGACCAAAATGAGGCAGAGAAACATTGTCATGGAGGAAAGAGATGTGGATCCACAGCTTAGTTTCAATTCTGATAAACTCCACCTGATGGCTGGAGCTTCCAGAAAAAGGCCTCAAACAATGTGGTCATGGCATATCTTGCAGAGAAGGAAGAAGCTGTCCATTCACTAGTGGATAAGCTGTATGGATCATTTATTCCAGGTGTTGTGAAACAATAAACAGCAGAAGAAAGATCAGGATTCATTAAAATAAATGCATATTATTTTTACACTTTTTGTGCCTGGGATTATTACTAGGATGCAGACATTGTCTACTTGAGCTTACTCACAAAGATGCAGGCTGTGACATCTAATTATCTTAATGTGTGGTGAAGGGTAGATTTGTAATTCCCTGTGCAGAAATTCTGCAAACAGGCCAACTACAGAAATGAAAAGAAAATTGAAAGAAAGATAATTATCTCAGATGGAGTTTATACTAGCACTACCACAATAGTATGGGGAGAGGTAGTTAGAAGAAGGGGAGTTTGTAGAGCAAGAATTCAGCACAGGGTAGAGTCACTACAGAGTACCAGTCTCAGCTGGGACACCCAGGGAAAATCTACAATCTCTTTGTTTGGTGCTGGACTAGGGAATGCATCAGTAAGTAGGAATGAAGGGAGAGCAAAGTGAAAGTAACATATACCAAATGAAGAGAGTGAGGAGAGTTTGGGCATGCATACAAATATCTGAATACAAAATCCAGAGTGTGTCCCAAGGAGCAGCGTGAAATAAAGGGCTGGGAAAATCCAAGAACTCATAGATAGGAGGAAAAAGCTGTGACAAAGCCTCTGTCTGTGATACTGTTATCAGTGGTTCCTGGGACAATCACCACAGACAGCAGGTTGATTAGCTGGAACAATCCCTCTTCTGGGATAATAAGGATTGCTAAGAATCAAAGACCTTTAGTCCAAGTCTACTCTTCAACAGTTAAGATTGAGGAACAAAGAGTAGAAGGGTTATTTACTATCTTTTCTCCTTTCTCTTCCTCCTCCTCCTCATCCTTCTCCTCTTCCTCCCAGAGTTGGAAGTCCTGACACACATCATGATCACTAGGTATGTTAGTGGAAGGAAGGTCTGCAAATGTATGGAGTCTCTTTTCTTAGGATTAAGCTAGAATTCAGGCCTAAACATCCTGATCCTCCTTAGTGCCTAGACAAAGACTCTCAATTTGCTCTTAACCATGAGCAACCCACATGCTGCCCAACCTTGTGCACAGGGCTGAACCTTAACTCAGATCATGCTCCTTCAGGCACCCTTGGCTCATCTGCATAGCAAGCTCAGATCCACACTGTACTGTGGATCACAAAAGACCATACAGATATGACTATGATGCCATGATTGCTCTTGGAAGCAGGTTTTATCAGAGTAAAGATCTTCTCTTAAATGGCAGTGATATGTCTCAAGAGGTCATGGGATCACCAGACAGTCCCTGCCACCAAGAAGGCCTGAGGACATGTTGCTTTTCAGCCTGGATACTTTCTTTACTCATTTGAGGAGGTAAGCAGGGGGTGCGGAGACAAAATTGACATTTACAGATTATACAGATAGATGGTAACAAGATTATCTGCCCCCAGGCAATTCCAAATTTATTAGGTATCTGTCCTGCTATTCACTCTGAAGTGAAAATGGTTATTTCCATTCCATTTTACCATTTTTATGAAAGAATAGTGTTTCTAATAAGCTGCAGCGAACATCCAAAATTTCTGAGAGGTGATGCTGAATTCAGTGGCCAAGCTTTTTCTCACTGCCTATCTCTAAGTCATTTCCATAAAGAACCAAGAAAAAGGAGAAAAAATACTCAAAGTGTTTACTAAACACTGATGGAAATCAAAGCACTCAAATTTTAATTTAATCAGATTGTAGATTGTAGTTTAGGGAAATAACTTATCTCAGTTTTATTTTCTTGATACACTTGGCAAATGAAACCTGTAATTTAGTGAATGTTAAACAAATTTATTTAAAATATCAATCATACGAAGCCTGAACTTCCTCTCACAAACCCATCATTAACACAATTACAGTTGTGAAAACTGTAAACATTGCCATTTAAGATTAACATCCTAACAATCAAGAGATGGAAATGTAAAAATTAGCTTCCAAGTTGTCACATGCAGCTACTTTTGATTTGAAGTGTTTTACCCTTTTGTAGATCTCTTAGACCATATCTCATAATTGATTACAAAATACATGTACCCTGATTAAGATGACCTACTAAGCATTCCTTCCAAATATATGCACATCCTGCCTCAGGTCTAAGCCACCTTTTGATACCCAGTTCCTAAGGTAGTCTTGTCGGTGTAATTTAAACAAATGGGAGGGCTGGTTAGTACCATGCCATCTTCAAGCTTCAGAAAGCCATTATACTGTAACCACTTCTTCCTGCTTTCCCCTGCACCCTGTCCTCCACAGCAGAGTATATTTCACTGGGGGATACGTAAATTCAGCATTTGCCCACACTCACAATATTTGCGTCTTATGACTTCTCCCCATAGTGGCCAGATGTTGCAGAGAGGATCTGGCTTCTTCTGCATACCTCTGGAGAGTTCCCAGAGCAGTGGTGTCCTGTGCAAAGGGAAGCTGAATTTGGAGATCCTGAAACATGTGAATGTCCTCTTCAGACCCACCCTGACTTTTTTCACGGATTTCTTTTCAGTGGACTCAAAAGAGAATGAGACCCTGGCATTTGAATCTGCAAATGCTTGCTTTGGAAACTCCTGCTTGCTTAGATACTACTATGTGGATTTACTCTTAAATACATGCTTAGCAGCAGTATTCTGTTTGCTGAGTCTCTGTAATTTGGCAAGGGATTCTTACTGAATAAGACTTCATCACTTAAGTGATGGCCATCACTTCATCACTTAAGTGTGAGATTGTGCCAAAATGCTGTATTTTTAGCGTATTAAAGGAAAAACATTTCCTTCATTGATTTAGACATTTAACTGAAAAAGTTAAGGCTCCCTTTTTATTTAAGATAAATCTTGTTTGTATTTGTAAACAAAGCAGAAGGCTCCAGAACTGTGAATATTTCATACAGGTAAAATCAATTAGATTGTACCTGAGAAAAGTAAAAAAAACCCTTTACACATACTCGGCTTTCCACATAGTGTTTTCTGTATTGCTGCACCTCCCTGATGTCCTGCTTGTGGAGTGCAGTCAGCCCCCAGCTGCTTTTGCAGTTTCTCTACAGAATTGCTCTACAGAATTGCAAGGGGCAAATAAGCCTTCTGTACCCTGTGGGAATAAGATGCTAAGACACTATGTTTGAGAAGTGGCTCAAGCTACAAGAAGCTGCTCAGTCCTGTTTAAAGGCTGGAACACCAGAGATGAATCCCCAGAGCTAAAGAAACTCTGTATTTTTCAGGACTGGCAAAGCAAGAGGCTGAGAATAAACACTGCCTGGTGCATGAGGTGCCTGTGTTAACTGGGACTGACACAAACCACTCTGAAACCCTCTCCTTTCACAGTGCTGTAAATCTGGACTCTTAGAAAGGAACTTCTGTGTGAGACACCTGGAGACTGGAGGAAGAAAAAAGAAATGTGGAAATGAGTTACAGTTCACAGACATTCAACTTTCAAAGCAGAAGTATCTCCTACAAAACAGTGGCTGTGAACCTGTGCTATTGTTTACGATTCTGATAACCAGGATGAGGGATGCAGACGTGGTATTTTTTCCTTGGTAACCATATTTCTCCAGCTTTGCCTCTTTGTCATTCATTGACACCATCAGAGGCCACAAACTCAGCAAGAGCAGGCAGCTTTTGTATACCTTAGGGGTGTCCAAGTTAGATGGCTAAGCCTGAGCCACTCACAGCAGGCTTCTTTTACAGTTATTAGAGAAAAATGGGCACTTCCAGAGATGGCTCACTTGATCTGTTTTGGACAACCATTTTAAGATGCTTCTGGAAGCAGGGTTTTTTGTTTGTTTGTTTCTGTTTTTGTTTTTTTTTTTTTTAAACAACTTTAAAGGTGTTACATGTGTCCAGCTTAGATTTTTAGCTGCCAAAACTGGGGTAGATTAACTTTTTCATTAACTCAGCCAGTTTATGTCACTGAGAATTTGGCCCACTTAAATCAAATATCCTAGTGTGAATTAGGGATATTAAATCAGGATAAAAAATGTGTGTTGTAATCAGGTGCAACTCCCTCCTGAGACAAGATTCTGGGGTCAGCAGTGAATGGGAGCACTTATTTAACACAGTGAAAGGGAATGAAGGGACCATGGAAGCTATGGATCTTCCAGGAATAAAGAATAGGTTTTATAAATTTCTCCCTTTTCTGCAGAATAATTTGAATCTCAAATAAAATAATATTCTTCTTCTTCTAGTATCACAAGGCACTTACTGTTTCCCTTCTGTTTCTACATACTGAACATCTTTTAGATGCTGTTTCCATATTTCTGAGGAAAACATGAAGCAGCCAGGAGAAACCCAGCAGAGACCAGCACGTGGAGAGAAGTCAAATCAGCACGGCACAGGGCAGCAAGCTCTTACTGCAGGGCACCATGACAGACTGTAATTGATGGCCATAAGGTACATCTTATAAGGGGGGATACAGACCTGATCTAAATGTATAGCAGGGAAGCACCATTGTGTGTCATGTTGTGTGAGCTTGGCAATAGCCAGCACAAATAAGAAAACTTTTGTTTCATAATTCTGTGGGACAGCGTAGGGGGTATGAGAACTAACATCTCTCACACTGCTTAAAACAATATGCACAGTACAAACCTTCCTATCTCTTCCACTTCTGCCTCCAAAAAAAAAGGATGAAGAAATATAGACTGTTTCAGGCTCTATTTATGTTTGATGCATGAAAATGTCTGGGAGAACAGTTTGCATTCCTTACATTGAGAGAAGTCTTCATAGCTTTGACAACTCCATGTTAATGCTTTGGGGGTAAGTATGGGGTAATGCACAACCTACTTCTTGCTAGCATGTCTTGGATAACAACAGCTGACAATATTCACATCTGAATGTAAGCAGTGTATGGGAATAAAATACCCAACACTGTTTGAGGGAGATCTTGCCCCAAATCTGGTAATTCTAAGGAGGAATCAAACAGGGACAAGTTTACTTAAAGCAACCATGAGCTGAATTAAGCAGTACCCCAAAGATTGCCAAGACACTATAGAGAAAAGGAGTATTCCACTTGAAAAGAACTATGCGTGCAGCATAATTAGATTTGTGCCTGATTAGAAACATCTTAAAGGGCTTATTTACAGAAAGCCAATTGAATAGCATATGTCCCCATCATCATCCACTGGGGGTGACCATGTGGGTGCAGCATGGAGGGACCCACACCTCGGGGTGTGCCTGTTCCCCACCAGCAGGAGGGTCCATGGGGCACTGGGAATGGTGGGGGTAACATACAGTCAAAGCAGCCTCACCTCCTCTCCAGAGGAGGTGGGCAAGGAGGGGACCACCATGCTCAGGGGAGAGGGGTGGGCGCTTATAATCTATAGGACTGTGAGGTGTGGGGTGGTCTGTGCACATAGCTCTGTGTGTGTGTGTGTGTGTGTTGGGGAAGGCGTACATTAAAACTTCTTTGTATTAGTTACAGAAGGGTGTTTAGAAATTTGTTCACTAAAAAATTGTAATTGTCTAGTATAGCAGTTTATTTGTTCTAGTACTGATATTGTTCCTGAATATACAGCTTGCTGATTATCAGTTAAATATATGCCATAACTTAAACTGCTTCAATCCCAATTTCATTTACAGCAACTGACATGAGCTCCTTTTCCATCAGTAGGAGGCTGTGACATGTTCTCTTCACCTCCAAATTCACTGTCTCTAGGATAGCTTATGAAAAAATACATACATCAGAGAAGGAGGCTCGGTGCTGTATTAAGCCCATTTGGTACTGCTTTTTCTGACACACACTTTTAACTTGTGAAATGCCTTATGCTTACTCTCTATGTGCTCTATACTGCCTTCATATCGACATATTTATTTCCCATTGACACATTTTCCTTTCCCACTCTACCTTCAGGAAGCTCCTTGGAGCCACAGATTGGCCTTGAGGCCACAAACCTGCTTTGGTTTTTTGGTTCCTGCTTCTGTTCAGTCTCTTTTTCTGCAAATCCACTTTCTCTTCTGCAAATAGAGTAAGGCAACACTGAACGCGGGCTCCCTGGTTTAGCTGGTGGGGTGTGCTCTCCACTCAGGCAGAAGGTCTAATGGATCTAGGAAATCCTTTCAGATTTGGTGGAGAAGAGAGAGCCTGCCAACTTCTGTTTCTGTGACTTTGTCATTCCCCTCAGGGGCACAAAACCCATGAAGATGACAAGAGGATAGAGCCAACAGACTCCTATTTCTTGAGGGTGATGTCCATAATTTAGGCTGAATGACTAAGATTTTCTGAAGGCAGCTTTTGAATCTAGAGATGCCCTTTGAATATCTTTTGATTTTTTTATGATGGGGACACAACCTACAAAATTATCCTTCTGAAAACAAACCCTTTAAGATGTTTCTGATCAGTTAGAAACATACTCATTGGGAAAGCACAAAGGAACATTTTAAAATGTTTGGAAATACATATGGCAACTTGAGGGTAAAACAATAGTTCTGATACCCCTAGGTGGCATTTGCTTTGTCTTTTAAACACTTATTATCTATGACTATAATAGAAAAATAACTTTGTTAGGAATTAGCATATTCAGCCAACTTCTTAAACAGGATTTTTTCTGTCATTCAAAGAGTGTATATATGCATATATATATATATATATATTTACCTCATTCACATATCCTCAGCAGGTATAAATCAATACAGCTTGAATTACATTTCTGGAACTATGCTGAATTCTGTCTCTTGGGGATATGCTCTACAGCCTCTAAAACTTTAAATGCATAGAATACAGGGACTTCTGGATTATTAAATTAATTGGAAATATAAATTCACTTTAGAAGCAATACAAACAAAAACAAGAGACAGAAATCAGAATTTCAAATCCTCTTGACTCTCTGAAATGATTCATAACTGAAAGAACATGATCAGTTTTCCTCTGACTCTGTTGAAAGTCTTTTTCATTCCCTCTGTAGGAAATAGCACCGTTTTGTAAATGGAACGTATGGAGAGATGGATAACTCCATCTTCTCGTAAAAAGAAAATATTGCTCATAACTTTAGGAAGGTTCTCGAAAGACAACATTTAGAAGATGTTGTTCATAAGAAGCTTTCTTTTTTGTTGTTGTTTTATTTTCTTTGTTTTGTCAAAACATGATGTGCTAAGCTGTAGGAAGAGGATTAAAACATAAACAAAGATGCAAAAATCTTGCATTTTTTAACATCTTTTTAGTCTTCATTGCCCATTAAAAGTGACAGAATTGGGTAAGTCAAGACTCCACACATTAACTGGAAAGAGCAAAATAATTTTGTGGCAAGTTCCAGGATTGTTCTCAGCTGGCAGAAAAGTGGAACAGGGGGACTGCATTGAAAAGGGAAGGTCATTGGGAAGTGACTGAGGCAATGACTATCAAATTGTCTGAGGAGTGAAATATGCTATGCACTGACATTTGCTAAAATGATGCTAGTTACATGAAATAAAATTGACATCCAGGTACAGATGGGGTGATTCCACTGTGCAGTCTTTGCCAAATCACCAAAATCAATTTTGTACTGCAAGTCACATAAACCCTACAAGGTATTTTTAGTAATAATCTGAAAGCTTTTCTTACTTTTAATATGCTTAAATTTTTGAAGATGTTTTTAAACTGTTTGTTTTAGTGGAGTATTTTACCTTAACTAAAATGTAAACAGATATTTCTGCAGTCCACAGTAACACATTCAAGTCATTTTTTCTTTCTCCCAAATGGCTATTTAAATCTTGGTAAGATTACTTGTTTGCAGAAATCAGAAACACTTAATATTTAGTGCTTCCATGGAGTTGTTCATCTTGAAAGTTGACAGAAGTTATTAACTCTCACTAAGTTCTTGTGGAAAAATAAGTATATCCTTCAGGAAATTAAAAATAAGCACATAAATTCATAATATGTTTTCCCTATGAGGGCACACATTTACTCTCCTGAAACAAAGTTAAAATTTTTGTCCCATATTTTCTTAACTATATATATATATATATATATACACATATATATATTTGTATATATATGTATAAAGTGACTAAAATGATGTCTAATGTGGCCATAGCTCTATTAATAGACCTGAGAAAACATTGATTACTGCACTAACTGCCCTCTGATTCTGATACTGTCACTAAGTTTATTACGTGGTCCGTTACTAAGCACTAGTCTGGGAGTGGTGTCACAGACCTTCATGGGTAGCTAAAGTGCAGCAGCTGGCAAATAAATAAAATCATTTGTTTGTGTGTAACTGATGACTATTTATCCCATTAACACAAATGGCATTAAATGTTTGCATATTTTCAATATTTGTTAATGTGTGAAGTCATTCAGGAAGGTGAGGCTGGCACAGTAAAGATATTCTGTTTGCCCCTTCAGCTATTATCCTATACTTGTGATAAATATATAACTCTTCAAATTGTCATTTCCTCTTCCGTTCTTATATTGGCCACATTTTCTTTAAAAGAACAGTGGGATTTAGCCACATAGAGGTATAGAAGAAGCTTTAATGAACAAAGTGCCATGTAAGGTTTTGTTCTGAATGAACTCATTTTGCATTTGAAGTCTAGTCTATCCATAAAGCTTTTTGAAAGCTAAGTATGGGGTAGATATGCATGCATATTCAGTGAGACCAGGTTTCTGGACTGTTCTGTTTCTTCAAACTTTTTGCTGTCCTTTTGGCATCTTGTTTGCATGGAAGTGGTAGAGGGAAGGCAATGATGTGGCAGGAACACCTTGTTACAGGATCTCAGAAGGAAGACGAAAGTAGAAAACTGATGACTATTCAATGACAGAAAATTACTGGAAAATTGTTATGCTTTCCAAGAACAGAGTTTGCAAAAGCTAAATGAATTTAAGAGGTGATGAGCCTAACTATTGCTGTCTGAGCTCCAAGAACAAATTGAAACTCCAAATCTGAAGCACTGTGCCAGAAGACTTGTCAATTACACTGAATGGAGGAATGTGGCCAGGAGGAAGGTCAGTGTCTGTCAGTGTCCTCAGAGAGTCCTGGTGGACTGAAATGGGGTCTTGGGCAGAGTGGAGGAAGCCCTGGGACAACTGAGCAGGGACAGCAAGATCTGTGGGGGCACTCAGGGGCCTGATACAGGCCCAGAAACTACAAAGACACAAGAAACCTCAGTTTTCTACCCTGGCCAGAATTACAACTTCACAAGAATATAAAAAGGAATGGATCTTTAAAATGAATTGCATTGTACTTTTTTTTAATTTTTTTTTTTCTCCAAGAAATTTTATTGTACTGCACATCTTTTATACAAAATTGTATTTTTATTTTTTTTTTTTCAAGAAATACGTCATAGCACCAAATAGTTCCAAAGCAATGACTCTTAATTTGAGAAGTATTGGAAATGAGACCTAACATGGCTGACACTTGTGAATGAGCCTGGAAAGTGAAGCAGATCCAACAAGCATCACTGGTCGGAGATGAGCAACACCCTCTGATCAAGCATTATAGCAAATCACATCAACTAGTAATATGAATTATTTTATTTGATTGAAAACTATTTCATGCCCAAGCAATAGTTAACAACTCTCCTTTAAAATAAGACTTAAAATCTGTCTAATTTTCTTCTGTTACAGTGGCCCTAAATACTTGGAATAAACATCAGCAAGCACATCTTGAATTTAGACAGCTCAGAAGTGGGAAAAACACTGCACCTGGAACAGCCAACTCCATAATACGAAACAGAAAATATATATCCAGTCATTTAACGTGTTTTAAAGGGGTCCCTGGGTGAATAAAAACCCGGGCTACTGCCAGGGCAAAGCCAGAGACAGCTGCCTGATAAGGGCAGGGAGCCCCTGGCGGCCATGAGGCCATACACTTCCTGAGCAAGGCCTGCTCATAGGATGCAGCAAGGGAACAAGCCATGGGATGGCGACACAGGGTCAGTGACCATGTGGCCACTTGGCAGGACCACAGTGTCCAGGCAGGTTTGAGTTCGAGCTGGGTAGACAAAACTATAGATCAGGGTCAGCTTCAGTAATATACGTGTTCAGGCATAGACAAATCTACGGCCATAGCTCCGGCAAAGACAAGAAGAAAGGGCAAGAACACAAATACAGCTCTAAGGAAGAGAAGCCCATGGTGAAACATTTAAACTCTTTCTGCTTCAGCTCTTTCAGGGCAGTGTGATCGCAGGTTATAAAGCTAAGCCATAGGAGAGCAGACCTGACCAGACTTAGCCAGACCCCAAGGAGAGAGAAGAGGTTACAGAGCCTGTATATAAAGAGGTTATAGAACCTGTATATAGAGCACCTATGGTTACACTAACAGGAGTTTTTGACTCAAATGTGCAGATGAGTCAAATTTTTCATTCTAGTTAGGGCACATTAAGGGTATTAGATCTACTTTGTCCAGCACATTTAAGAAATACAAAGGTGAGAGGAAGTGCTCAGTAGAGAAACAAAAGTGATCAGATATCTCAAAAACCTGCTGCACAAGGAAAGATTGTCAGAGTGGCAGTTTTTGGTTCAGAAAATATTATTCAAACATGTAAAACAATACTTGCAAAATTAGAAGAAAATGAGCAATACATGGAACATCCCAGCTGGCTGAACAAGATATGGATGATAGCAAACACTAGATGCAAAATTAAGTGAAGCATTAGCAGACATTTTTTCATCATGCAGACTTATGCCTTGGAACTATATGTACTCCAGAATGGAATTTCTTTTAGAAATAAAAGGGCTCTTGAAAACTTTTCAAGGTTCTGATCCTTTATTTTCCCTAAAATCACTCCGACTAAATGCTTTCACCTAGCTCTGAGGACCAATTGGTCTCCACTTTCCTCTCCACCAGGTGCTAGAGATTTACCATATTTCCATAACTTCAAGACTAGGCATTTGCTTTATCTTTTGGCAATTTGTGATTGGAAGCCCTTCAGTGAGTCATGCTTTTAGATGCTCATACTCTTGGGTGAGCTGAGGGGACATTTCATTGTAGTTGGAAACTCCCAGCATGTTGAGATCAAATGTCATTATGGCACAATTATTCTCATATGTTGTAATTTTGCATCCAACAGGGTAGGAATCAATAGCTGCCCTCATTTGCTACTTGCTTGACAACACAGAACACATCCCTTAAGGGTGTATTCTGAAGGTAAATGATGTTACCAAGAAACTCATTAAAGCATGTTGTTAATCGACAACAAATAGTCTCCTAGTTGTAGGGAATGTTACTTGCCAGTTCAGTTTCATGTGGTGTCCAAAGGATACAACATGTCCTAGTAGCTGCTGATGTCAATAACACTGGTTATTTAGGAAGAGCACACAGCAGGGAATGAGAAAGACCACAATTATCAGATGAGGAAATTGCCTTTGTTTTCTCTGATGCTGGTAATGTTGTTTGGGTGACATCACAAAACTCTATGTGACAGTAAGGAAGAGAGTGAGAAAACAGAAATCACAGTGAGGTGGTCTGACTTTGCAGTGTGCATTTATTTTGTTACCACAGTCTCAAGAGCAATAACTGTTCTCTCTCTGGTTGCTATTTTATTCTTGGAGCAAGGTTCTGAACATAAGTAAATGCTCCAGCTAATGTTAATTTTTAAATATATTTTCAGCCATGTCTCCAAAGTTAAATACACTAAGAACAGATTTAAGTAGGATTTGTTGCCATGATTGTCCTCTTCTGGATAGAAATGTATGATGAAATGCACTCCATTAAAAATAAATTGAACATAACAGTTGGTAATCTCTTGCTCATTTCAACAGATATCCAAATGCTTTTCCATGTGGCTTTTAAAACCATGGCCAAAGTCCATTGCGTTCTTCTAAGTATTAGGCTGCACACAGAAAAGTTGAGGTTATCAGCAAAACGAAGAGCAACATATAGAAGAACGGAAGTGTTGAATGCTGCTGTAGTTAACAGGATTTCTAAGAAATACTGCAAGGGAAAGGGCTTTATGGAAAATGTATGTTGTCTGAAAAGGGAGCAGCAGTGTATTTTGCCACTTTTCTGAGTTTCTAGCTGTTGAAATGCTATGAACTGTAGAACAGCTTGCATAAAGACTGATTAATGAATTGTGCTGTGGGAGCTCTTGCAACATATCCTCTCCCTCAACTAGTTTTTGCTGAAAGTTGGGCATATGCCTTGGTGTGGTGCAGATTATGCTAGCCAAACATCCTCTTCTACACTGTTATAAAAAGAACAAAAAAGCTACAAAAGAAGTTCCCTCAAAAGACCAGCTGTTGTGGGCATAAATATGTGCCCAGAGGTGTTCCAGCAGAAAATTCTGCTGTGTCCAGGCTCCTGCATAAGGGTAGTGGCCAATTCTGAAGTCAAAGCAGCTGCCATCAACAGGGGTTGCTCAGCCATGTGAGCGATACTGCATACAGTAACAACAGTATTTATACACATATTTTTCTATGCCTGAAATACATCTGCTTTTCACAAGTTACCTCCTACATTCCGGTTTTAATATAAGAGCTGGTCACATATTATAATATGCAGTTTTAGTATTATCACAAACTCAGATACCCAACTTCATTTGTTCATCTGGTCTTTTGTCTGGTGAACACTCAAAATAAAACATAATAATTGCTCAAGAATTCTCCAAGAAAAAGAGCCTTTATAGCTCTTCCCTATGATAAATTTATCAGCTAATTGTGTCTGACACTGTCTGTCTGTAGAAAGTAGGGATTTCTGCATTCACCAGTGTCTTACAGCACAACAAAGGCAAGGTCAGAGTCATCTGGATCTCTGCACTCAGTCACCTTAGTTAACGGAAATTTTCTGGGTAAAGTCTAAGGAATGGATGGGGCTGCTACCAATGAGTTTGGGCACAGTGCCCTGCTTAGCATCTCAGATGCGCAGGAATTATTTTTGTTTGTTTTTATACAGAAAGAATTTAAATTAATAAAAATAACAATTATTATTATAATTATTACTATTATTATATTATTAATAATAATACTATATAAAAGTATATATTATATCTTATATATATTACATATATAAATATATGTAATATATTTATATATATAATAGAATAGAATACATAAAATATAATATATATAAATATATTATATTATATTATTATATAATATATTATATTATTCATTATTATTATTACTTTCCAAAATATATATTTCTGATTTAGAACACATAAAAAAAATAAATAAATTTTGTCCAGTGGCTTTTGGTTTTGTTCCTACTTCAAGCAGAGCACAATTTCATCACCTTCAAACTCAGGAGCTGGCAATCTCAAAAACGGAGACTGCATGTAAAAGACAATGGTCATATTGCCATGTAACTTCATGAAAATTCTTATATGAGTTTATATTAACTTCAGAAAATTGCTAAAGTCTACTTATCAGGATTAATTATGATTTACTTATTGGGCAAAGTAGTTTATTGATTAAACTTGGTCTCAAAGCTAACGTTCAGTCTAGAGTAATAGCCTGGAGTAACCACTTCCCACAGTGGGAAATTTGTATTGCCATGAACACATAAGTAGAAACTTTGCAACTCTTTCCCCTCCTGTGGCCTCTTCCCCTGAAGCAGATCTTACAATATGTGTATCAGCCCAAGTAAGTCATTGTCCTGTTTAATCAAAGATTAGAAGAAAAATTAATTTCATCATCCATCTCTCCTCAAAGATATCTCTGGGTCAACAGTGTAGGAAACTAAAGCTATTAACTAGATGATGAAGGAATTCTGCCAAGAACAGTACATGACTGCTCCCACGAGATCTCTAAATACCACTAATACTATCTTTGGTGAAATTAATCCCTGTTCATTAACGCAAAGCAGTTCTGGTCACACAGCCCGTATGTGTGACCAGGCTTGGAAATCTGGGAGTCCGGAAATTGGGCTTCTTATAAAGGTATTTTCAGTCCTTCCAGTTAATTCTTCCCTTCCAGTATTCTTTGCCTCACTGTCTGACATCCATCTGTACCTCAGGACAGCCAGTGAAACTCAAAGCATGCAACTTACATGGCTTTGACACTGCATCAGCCATGTATACACAGATCCCTTGCAGGCTTGTGACTTAAATGAATGGGTAGCACTTGCTCTTAAATCAGCTAATCCACCTGTATTTTGGGGAAGGAGCCTGTGCTTAAAAATGCAATGACCTACATCTTTGATGGTTAGGATTTAACTGTTGACAGTTTGCAGTTATGTTTTGCTTCATTTGACAAAGTTTACATGTGTAGGAGGATGAATAATTTAAACCGGTTCTTTTTTAGCCATTTCTATTTATTTATTTTTATAAATACTTGTTTTCAGAACATCTTTTGTCCTTAGATGCAGCAATTCAAATGAAAACCTTTCTTGTCCAGCTGCCTGCCACCATTTGGCTTACTAGACCTGTAGGACCAT
Organism: Aythya marila; assembly: GCF_965140915.1. Lineage (NCBI taxonomy): Eukaryota > Metazoa > Chordata > Aves > Anseriformes > Anatidae > Aythya > Aythya marila. The sequence continues at coordinate 69,083,953 of NC_139042.1, read as the reverse complement.
TTCATAAATATCATTCAATAAAGTTTCCTGCTACTTCAGATTCCCTCACCTTTTGATACACCTTATCTCTCAGGTTGTAAACTCTTTCTAGCAGTAATACTCCTTTGCTATACGTAGTGGCTAGTACCAAAGGCTGTACCGAGGATTGTTGATGCTCATGCTAGCACTGTCTGTGACTCTGTCCCTCCGATTCCACCACCTAGGGATCTCCTGGAGCACGTCATCACATCTCCTCAGCCCCCACAATGGGCTTTCCTCCCAACAACAAGAGACAAGAGGGATCACGTGTACCTGATTTTGTCCCATCACCCAGGTAGGTGACTCTAGCCTGCATCAAGAAGCTGTGGTAATAACAATACGGATGCAGCCAAAGAAACACAACCCATGCAGGTTCCCCAGACACTGTCAGCAAGAAGTTACTGATTTCCAGTGCTGAATCTCTCAGCCTTAATTGCTTTTCTCCTCTCTTTGAGAACTCCTTGTCTATGAAAATGGACTTTGGAATTTTGGGGAGTAATGGTGTTAAAATAGGTAATTAAATAAAAAGGATACATAAACATGTTTAGTTTGTTTGTTGTTGGTGGTGGTTTTTTGCTTCATAATGTTTGTTATGGGTATCACTGCATTTACAGATTACTTCAGTAGCTGGCAAGATTTGTCAGAAAAATGTAAATGTTACTGGGTGAGCATTTTCAGCTTGTTTTATTATTTCTGTTTTCTTAGTGATGAGTAGTGGAAGAAAACAGGGCTGAAATTAAGTGCAAAAGAATTATCAACTTTTGAATCTGTCAATGTTAGTGCAAGAGAGAAGTCAAATCTCTCCTGTTACTTACATCAAAACAAAGCGATGAATTTTTCATTAACCTAAGAGGTTAAATAATTCACCAGGAGGAAGAGATCCAGGAGAACAACCTCAGCTCAGCCAAAACTCTTCACCCTCCCCAACGCAAATCTTCCTTTCTACTCAACTCATTTCCCAGGAAAAGATCCTTATCCTCTGACAACGTGGTGCATAGCATGGAGCATGCTCCCCACCTCTGCTGAAGCCCTTCAGATAGGCATAAAATATGTAATTCTTTGGGGGCTCTGAGTTTACTCTGTGCAGGCAGAGGTGGAAAACTGCACCATGGTGCTGAGCTTACTATCCTGGCAGGTCAACAGGGAGGATCTGAGCTGTCTAGAGAAGAACTGCAGGCCTCAGAGGACATTGGAATAACAACCTCATACCAAACAGTGAAACCCAGATTAAACTGCTCAGCAAAGGCAGCACCAGCCTGATATTAGAACAGCAAAAGCATACAAATTTTGGTGAAGAAAAGGCTCACTAAAAGAAAGAAAAAAGTTTTCACTGTAAGGATGTGGGGAAGCATCTCAGTAACATCTTGACTTTATTTAAGACAGCACTGAAATACTTGCATATGCATCTCAAGGGGAGACCTTCTTTTGGAAAGATTTGTTGGACAGCCACTGGGATAGTCTATGCAGTGCTGTGACTTCAGTCATGTGCATCAGGCAATATGCTTTTTCTCACACCCCAGATGCTTCTATTTTACCTTACAGACTCACAAAAGGTTATTGATTTAGAGCGTTTACTAGGGCCCACGAGAGGTTAATGTGATGAACTTCATTCAAAAGAATGTTGTCATAAACACTTATTAAAATTCCTGCTTCTCGTGCATGCATTTGTCAACCGGAAATTGGCAAAAATACAAAAAGAGATTATTGAAATTAATTTCCCTGAAGGAAACATTAAGTCTCCCTCCTCCCTTTTCTCCCCCCATCTGCACCTCCCTCCTACTCCATGGGCTCCAGTACTAGAAGCTTTTAATTGTCTAGATTGTCGGTTTTTGACATCTTAATCTCCCTTGATGAGCCTAGTATCTTGGAAATGTAGCATCAGAATACTAAACATTGCACCTCCTGGACAGATGTAATGCACAAAACAGTTGCAGCTGGGCCCCAGTTCACTTCCGTGCTCCAGTTTGTTTGTCCCAGCCTCTCTCTTGCTCTACATGGTGTAGAAATGCAGCTCTATCAGCTTCCCCAAAGTCATCCTCTTCTCTCTGATTTGAAAATCAGAATTTCATTCTCTGCCAGATCATGAAGAATCAAGCCAAACAGTGTTTATTCTGTAGGTTATTAACCAAAACTATATGCCATTTCATTATAAAGAAATCTGCGCTGATCAAAATGAACCTGCACATCTCCAGGACCAGAGAGGCTGGGACACAGAATGGTTCTACATGTGAAAGGAGGTGGGTACCCTCAGTCCTGCAACTACCTTCGTGAAAATGCTTGTGAGAGGGGGATGAAGAACAGTAACCTCAGAACAGAGAAGCAAGTACCAGCTTATATTTGGAGGACAAAATGCATGGGTCTGTTAATAATTATTCTGCTTCTTTGACAGGTACTGTGTATTACTGAGACTGTGCACTAGCTGCACTGTTATGAGAGTTTGGAGTTTTCTTTCAGGACTATGCTTGGACAAGAGTGCTGTTGTGTGAGGTCATTGTACTATCTCAAACCAAGTCTCCTTCAACTGCTTTCACATAGTCACTGGGGACAGATCTGACAGGAAAGTGCTAGAAAATACCCAAGAGTTTCCTTCTGCAAAATAGGGAATATAAAGGTTTGAATTGCTTCTTCTGCTGTAATTTTTCTGTAGTTCCACAGATTATTATTATATTGTTAAGACAATTATATCATAGCTTTTTCCTGGAAAAGACTGATACCTGTTAAATGTGGCCACAAGATGCTGGAATGGCTGCTGACTAGGCACCTATATTCATTGCAGAAATTTCTGGACAATAAGGTGAATCCTTCTGCTGATGTTAAATTTTTCTTTCAAAACAGATTACAGGCACAAAATAAATGCTCAGAAAACAGAATATAAAAATTGATAAATAGGATCCTGAAGCAGTGATTTTTAATGGTGCTTTGCTGAAAGTGAGAGAGATTGTGTTCATCACTGGTTCAGTCCAGAAGGATGCTGCAGCTGTACAAAGGCACCAGAAATATTGTGTTTCTGTGTCTTCACCACCCAAACCAGGCACTTATTAATAAAAACCTGCTGTCAGCTACTTCTAGTTGTGGATGTAGATCATATTGATGACAAGGCCACTATTAGTGCCTCCATAAAGGCTCTCTGGTAGCAGCCCAGGCTTGGTGGATGGAGTCATTCAAGGAGCTGTTAGGCATACCTGGGGAGAAATACTTCCTAGAGTCCCTGGAAATCTGGGCAATGGTAGGTTGTACTGAATGCTTCCGGGCAAACCCATAGAGAAACACAGATCAGAAAGGTAGATTTGAACTACCTTGCTCCATTGAGTCTTAAATATGTGCATGCTTGCTTGCACTTCCAGTAGCTGCAGCCCACTGTCTCTCTGTGGTCAGTGTTTAATGATGGGCTGATGAGTTTGCATTTCTTTTTCTTTTTTAATTTAAATTTTATTTATTTATTTATTTTTCTTTTAAGAGAGAATCTCATTTACTGTGGAGATGAGAGTGAGGGTTTTTTCTGGAATATCTCACAAGGACACGTTGGTGATAACAGTATAGATAGAAATGTTTATTTACAGATCTTTCTGATATCACAGGGAAAAACAGCCCAGTTCAGACCATTTGAGTTAGATCACAGCTAAGACAGTATCTTGATTTTATATTGAGCAGATATTTTTATATTGAACAGATCATTGACTGGCAGTCTGTGAACCATATATGCAGAATGGATGCTGGTAATGTAACATACCGCAAAACCAGACAGCTACAAAATGTTAACAAACACCTAGAAATTTCTAAATGTCTTTCTAGAGCAGATCCCAGGAAGTTCTGATCTTACACATGCGTGCACACATATGCGAGAGATATGGCATATAAGAGATATGGCTGCTCCAGCTGTGTGTGCCCCCCTGCTTCTCCCAATGCCCCATAAAAAATGGGGGCCATGTGAGCACTGCCATGCCCAATGGCATGTATTGTAGACTATATGTGCTTTTTTCTTTTTTCCTTTTTTTTTTTTTTTTTTTTCCTCCTATAATATCTCTTGTTTTTACAAATATTTTCCCTTAGATCTGGACTGAATAATTCATGCTCAAATAGCCTGTTTTAGCTGTGTTAACTATCTTGTGAAAATTTTCAGTTCCATTTTTCAGAATCAGATTGAAAACACATAGAAGACATTTTGCCTAGTTAGAGCATTTGGATTCTAAATGTTAACATTTAAATAAGTCAGTTGCAAACTTTTTTTAATTCTGAGCAGAAAATACGTATAAATTTTTACCTGAATTAAAACTTGTAGCTTAAAATGCAACCTCTACATTGAATCTCAAAACTGAACAGCCTTTGAATTTAGTAGCTGAGAGGACTTGCTGTATCTTACAATAGTTTTCATTCTTCACTGAGAATAAGTTTGTGCTTTTTTTTTTTTTTTTTTTTTTTTTTTTTGACTCATTGCTGTATTTAGTTAATATTTCAAAGCAAAGGAAAATCTGCATTTTTTTTCCTGTCATTGTGGTTACCACTGAGAGTAGGGAACAGAGAGAAGCCTTTCAGCCAGCTCCAATTACAGTTTCACATGCTGTGTGGGACCCACCTGACCAGATGTCCAGATCTACGTTGTAGATTTTCATGTCCTAGGCTTGTCATCAGCAGAGAGAAAGCAGGCTTTTCTATGTGTGATTTAATTCATCTTAACATGAATGTTTAAAATAAGTCAGAGGAATCAAGACTTTTTCTCTGGTTACTTTGAACTGAGACTGGGAAGAGATTGTCACATGTGGACATTGACACTGCAGGCTTTAAAAAGTTAGGTGAGATGAGTCCAACTTGCAGTGTCAACCCACCATAGCTCACATAAATTATCACCATGGTGGAAGGAAGGAATGGAGGATTTAACAGATAATGAAAGTCCCAGCAGCATTTCAGAGGTGAGCAAGGTCTGTTTGAACACCAGAAGAATGTAAGCAACATTCATGCTAAGCCATCCACTATTATCCCTCGATATCTCATAAGTAAGAGTCTAAGTCACTGAAGTCTCGGAGACTTTGCCAGCAAAGGTGCAGTCTGTTTTCCTAGCACTTCATTTACTACTACAGATTTCTTAATCTCTGTCCTTCAGAAGACGTATGTTTTATACCCATCACTAGCATAAACATTTAAAGAATCATCACCTTTTAAAATAGAAAAAGTTATGTCTGGTGCCTAAGTAGGGATGCTGAGCTTGTAAATTGCTATGTTCTTGTTTCATAGTTTGGATGTACTGGAGCACAGCAAGGATGTTGTATAATTTGGAGTTAAGGTTCAACACTCCTTTATAATATATAGAAAGAAAAAGTACGGCCTTCATCGAGAATTTCAATTTGGAGATGTGTCTTGGCAATTGTGTATAGCTGGTAATTTGCATCAATTTCTTAAAGGCATGGTTTAAACTTCACGTCCAAAACATATTACACACAACATAAGGTAACTCTTCCAGACCTTCTTGTGAAGGGTAATGTTGCCCAGAGGGCCTGTGGGGTCTCCTTCTCTGGAGATGTTCAGAACCCACCTGGATGCCATCCTTTGCAAGTTGCTCTAGGTGATCCTGCTTGGCAGGAGGTTTGTACCAGATGATCTTCCAAACTCAACCCTTCCAATGGTCTCTTCCAACTGCAATCATTCTGTGATCATGTGTCTGTGTAAGGGTAAATTCACTACTGCACTAGGGGTTGGTAGCTACCGAGTACCCAAGGTCACAACCTAATGGCATTTGGTAGGAACACAGAGAAGGCCCAGCTACTCAACGATTCTTCACACATTACTGCTAACATCACATACTCAAGTCTTCATGCTTCATCTGGAAGAAAATATAGCATCACTACTAATGCATTTTGTGACTGCTATAGACTTTTAATGAAATGAATATCATTATATGTATATGAGCAAGTGAAAGGGGAAGAAACAACACACCATCAGGTATTTACTTAGTGAAATGCTTGCAAGCAAGTATGATGGGTCATGCTTACCTCATTTTAGATGTCTGCCAGTTGTCTACATCAGAGCTTGTCACCGCAGCTACCTTTACCATCAGCATAAAGAATATATCATTTAGGGCATGATTTCACCTGGCTGACTTTAAACACCTTTCTCTGGATAAGAATGACAGGGCCTTAGAAATGACTATATCTTTGTATTTTAAGTGAGAGTTCAGGTGTGGGCATCTACACTGTAAGTATACATGTAGATTTGATCAGAACACATTTGTTCAGGTGAATGCCCCCTGAGAATTTGCATTTGGGGAGAAAGAAGATAAATTTATATAGGAAAGGGGGCATGATAATATAAAAATTAAGTATTCTCTAAAGTCTTCAGGTAGAGTGAAAGAAATGCCACTGTGAAATGTTGTGAATAAAAGATTAATGTGATCTTTGTGTCAACACATAAAGAGAAGTAAACAAGAATATGGAAGAAGCCTTCTCTACATCAGATATGAATAAGACAAACAAGTGTCCAATTCTGGTGTGAAATAAAATGAAGAACTGGAAAAGGCTGAGGAAAAAAATTGTTCGAGAGACTGAAGCAAAGGACTTTTAGGATGAGATTTAAAAAAGAAGTACATAATAAAGTGACATATGACCAAAAACTTGTCATAAAGAAAATTAAAAATTAACTTGATGGTAATATTCAAGAATCCCCTAGGAAGAAAAATGTTAGGTATGAAAATATTCCTTAATCTAACAGAGAGAGGTGTAGCAAGTACTAGTATCTACATTTCAAACTAGCAGATCAAGCCCTCTATTTCTGAAATAAATACTTTAGTTAAATACAGACTGCATTTTCTTTATAGGGACAATAGAATGGAGTATAATAATCTTCTCTCCAAGAAGACAGAGCAAGGCTAGTAGCACCTTCCAGCTTTAAAATGTCTGAAGCTCATCAGAGAACAGACAAAGCCAAATATTATGAATTTACAAACTGTTTTCAGCTTCTTTCAGGAAGCCTGAGGGGAGAAAAAAAATGTTTTGCAAGTAGAAGAACATCACTATTTGCAAAGTAAAGATTACTACAGTTCACCTACACATCTGCAGGAGAGAAAGAAGCAGGAAAATGGTGCATATTCAGATTGCAGATCATGACATTCAGCAGAAAAATAGTTCACAGCTAAAAATTTACTCTCGAATTTCAATTTTGATGGTGTATTATGGAAGGGAATATTAAGAAGACAATGATTATTTAGAAAGATTAAGATATTCATGGTAATGACTCTACAAGCTATAATTTAAGGAACAAAAAAAGGCTCCAGGTTTTCTGTGCGGCATTTTTAAAGCTGTATTGAAATGTAAAATTAAAGGAGCCCTCGTTTTTCAGATTGTTCTGCTCTTCAATATAAAATAATTGTTCCTTTTCTGGGGAATAAGAACGCTCTCTGGCTGTCAGCCTGCTTTCATGGATGCCATTCAGAACTTGTCACTGTAATAATACCTGTGTTTCTTCTTATATGCCTTATCTCGTTACATGTAAGCCTTTCTTTGTTAGGTCCATTTGCCACTTTGCAGTTTATTTGGATCTTTAAGAAGTGGAGTGAGAGAGACCTAAAACTGAAAACTGTATCTTGGGAAACTCATTTATTCTCAAGGATGTTCAACAACGAACATACAGAGAGAAAACAAGAGATAAAGCAAAGTGAAAAAAGTAATGCTAGGAGCACAGAAATATTACAACCAATTTTGATTGCTAACTGCTATGTTCATCAAAGAATCCTGATTGTCAGCAGAACAGGCACTGAAAGTAAGGGAAATTAGTAGGACTGTAACTTAATAACAGCTGCTAGTTTTGCCCACCTCCTAGGCACAGGAGTTTACTCTATCCATTGCAGTTTTCAGGGAAAAGGCATGCTCTGATCCCCAACCAGGTTGCAAACGGCAACCCTGCCCTCCTTATCAGTCAGTCCACCCAATTTAGTCTTTTCCACAAGTATGCTGGAAGGACATACTATCACACTGGGGAGAACACAAGCAAAGATTTTCATAGAATCATAGAATCATTAAGGTTGGAAAAGACCTTCAAGACCATCTGGTCCAACCATCCACCTACCACCAATGTCACCCACTAACCCATGTGCTTAAGCACCATGTCCTTGAACACCCCCAGGGACAGTGATGCCACCACTTCCCTGTGCAACTCATTCCAATGCCTGACTGCTCTTTCTGAGAAGAAACGTCTCCACATTTCTTTAAAGGGCACTGGACCAGTGCTGGCTCTTGGGAGACACCAGTAATGGCTAGCAACCAGCTGGATCTTGTACAGTCCTTTGAACTCAGTGGTCCAATCTTCCGTATGTCTTATAGTCCACAGACTCAAATGGTCTCATCAGTTTGACTATACAGATACTCAGGAAGTTCACATCAAAGACCTTTCCATGGTCAACACAAATTATATATACTACTTTCCTGTTGTCCATGTCTCAGAATACAACCAGGTTGGTCAAACGTGATTTGTCCTGGCTCTTCTGGTCACCTTCTTAGCCCCCATGGGCTTGAAAATGGCTTCTAGGAGGACGTGCACTATCACCTTCCCAGGAACTGAGATGAAGCTGATTGATGTGAAGTTCCACACATCTTCCTTGCTCTACTTGCAGATGATTGTGACAGGTTTTTCCAGTCATCAGGAATCACCACACTGCTGACCAGCTTTTATTTAGTTTAAGAAAAGAGTTGGTAAAAGTCTTGGCTTCTTTTTTTTTTTTTTCTTTTTTTTCCCTTTGTTCTGTTTTCTTTTCAAAAGAGTCTCTTTGTTCTTAACTCTTACACTTTTGTTTTCTCAATTCACTGAAGTTATTTCTTGCTAATGCAGCTTCCAAAACACTGAGAAAACCAAGAAGTAACCAGGGATGCTCACTCCATGTTGCAAATGGCTGTGACATTCTGGGAACAGGCACAAAAATTTCTGAAGATCCAACTATAAAAGTAATAAGCAGGACATTTTAAACATGAAGTATCATTTAAAAAATCAAATAATAATAATAGAAAGTAAAATCTGGAGATAACTGTAGATTCCTTCCTTTTTTTTGTTCATCCTACAAAATATCAGTCAAAAAGTTTCTGGCAGTCATAGAAGAATAAGAAAAAGCTTCTTTTATGTCCTCAGAAACCATCCAATTCCCTTCATTTCTCTTAGCAGCATATAAACTTTCAGGTGCTTTAACATCAAGGTACCTAAAGGTAAATACCCTTCTGAGTAAAATCCTTTCATTATTTTTCTTTGTACGAATGATTCATGTTCCCTTACACACCATGACTGTAGAACTTCAGTTCTTTTAAAACTTTTTTTATAGACTTAACTCCAAGGAACAAAGACTAGGTTAGTGAGACTCATAACTAGCACTAATGTGTTTGTCATTGTGATTTGTTAATGCATCAGGTAAAAACTTTGACGTTAATTGGTTCACATTTAAACTATGCTTTGAAAATGCAAAGCTCAATGATGTTTTTTTTCTATAATGACGTCTATTTCTTATACTGACTGATAAGCAGTCAGTATAAAATGATGGGCTGTTAAATCTATGGGAATTGTACTTAATGAGAATGACTCTGATTCTCATTATATTGATTTCAGTGGGAAAACTTTCACTCATTTTTAATGGGAACAAGACTGAACCTTGCTGGGGATTTGGAGCCAGTCCAGTAAAGATCATAAGTATAGGAAAGGGAGGTGCAGCTGCACATTAGCCCTGGCTCCAGTTGTCATACTCTGATGCATGCTAACATCCCTGCCTGAACGCATGGCAAGAGCTGAGTACCTGAGGCTGGCATACACAGGGAAAGCCTTCAAGCACAAATGTGTGCTCAACGACCCCGCTTCACAGTTTGGATCTCAGTTAAGGATTATTAAGCTCTACTGATGTAGAGTCCAGAGCCTCAGTTTCTTCCTAAGAGCAGACTGCTATCGGCAGTTTTCTTAAGATCTGTGTAAAATGCGCTGCTTTCAATCACAGGGGCTACAGATCCCCTTTCTTCCTATAGCTATGTAGTTACAGCAATTAATTATGAAATGGAAAACCTAAGTTCAGTGCCTCACTCAAGCACATCCTGTTTATTAGGCAACAGGCCAAAATATACAATGAGACTTCTCATATCTTCCACTGATTATTTGTAACTATGAAGTGAACAGTACAAGATTAATGAGGGAGGGGTGGCAAAAGAAAATACATATCATTGTAAACCTGTCTTTATTAATGCTGTTTTTCTGTTCCCCAGTATTTTAAAATAAAACCTATCTTGTAGTTAAGAAGACAAGTTTAAAAGGACAAAACAACATGTTCTTAAAAATTGTCATTTCCCAGAATTTATGATAATGACAGAAATACAAAATTGCAAGATAAAAAGTGCACCTTAATTGTACTTGTATCTCTCCCATTCTCCTGCTAGTTCTTAGATATATTTCAAAGCAAGTCACTACTCTGGAGCAGTCTGACAGTTTGGGAAGGGTTTCAGGAGCCAGTCATAGGTCTTCAGTGCCACTTAGTTGCCATGGGATAACCCCCTGGTCTTCATCTGCCACTCCAAAGGCAGAGCATCTCTTGTGTTAGATCTGCCAGTCCTGCACAGATGTCACCGTTACATCAGGGTGTCTAAAATAGCCTGCTGGAGGCCAGAATGATAAGGCAGGTAGGATGAAAACCCACATTTAGACAACTAAATCCCACCCTCTACTGCTGCCAGTGCATTTAAACACGTGCAAAGCTTGATCAGGAATCATAGCTATGGCCATGTGGAAAGTAATATTGGTGCTGCATCTCCTCAGAAGTTCTTGAGCCTCTCCAAGAAAAAAAGTCTGCACAGTGTGGTGCTGTGCAGAAATGCCAGCTCAGGTCCCCAGACCAGTGTGGCCGCACTAGTGTGCTGCTATGGTTCAAAGCCAGTTAGCCAAGATTCTTCAAGCCACGTGTGTCTGGATGGATTTCATGGTGCTTCCCTCAAATCTTCCTTCACACAACCTGTGATTTAGCTTCAAATATGACTACTTAAAATGCCTTTAAAGCTATTATAAATAGCTGTGTTCAACAAATGACAAATACGTTTTTCCCTTTATCTTACCAAAACAGCAATTACTGTTTTGAAGGGCATTCCAGTGCATTATTTCCATCAAATACATTTGATGCTATGATTACCACTTCCTTTCTACCCTGAGAAAAACAAATTTTATGATATTTAAAGAGAACATGCAAATTGTACATGATTTAATGAAGCTTCATCTTTAACTAAAATACCCAGATAAGCTTTGAACCCCTTGGTTTGGATGCCAGTTTGAATTACCTTTCTCCTACCCTGCATCTATCCTTCATCTCTTTGAAAATTAGTCTTCTTTTTCTGTATTTAATTCTCCAACTCGTATTACTATGCTTACCTAGAACATCTGTCCTTTTCAAGAGAGAAGTGCACAAAGACTTTCAACACCGAGTAGCTGGGACTGATAGGAACTATTTGTAAGATTATTATTTTATTTTTTTTTCCCAGTTGACATTAACTTGTCAATGTAGCTGTGCTAGCATTTGTTTAGGTACTGATCCACATTTGTTAATACATTTACATCCATACTCAGTTTTCACTGTAGGTCTCAAGAGTTCTACATTTCTGCAATGAGATGTGTGAAGAGATATTTGCTGCCTCTCAATAGTTGAATCAAAAGAAGCCTAAATGCTTGCCTACAGTTTGATTAGAAGACCTTCAAAGAAAGAAGTGGCCTGTATTTTTTCTCATCATCCTGAGACTCTATCTTTGCTGGAGCCTCTAGAAATAAACTCAGCACTGGAGCACCCTGAACTCAGAGCTTTTGAGTAACTCAGCAACTTCCTGCACACTGGTGCATCTTCTGATTTTGATTTTTTGAGACTCCATGGCATCATTTGAATCATTTAATAGGAATCAATAGTAAAGATTATTTATTTGGTTGCTTATTCATTCAGATTATTTTTTCTTGGAATAAAACTCAAGTAAAGGTCTTTGTTAGACATTTTAATTATTTTGAAGTAGGGAATCTCTGAATAAAAGCACTGAAGAAGTGTGACTAAATCAGCCTGAACAAAATCTTTACATAGCCCTTTCTAAGGAGACCAGGAGAAATGGCATGTGTTTTTGATCATGAAGTCCATCTTTTGCAAAATTTATATGGTTTTGCATTTATTTCACAGAGGTTATGTGCTATGAAGATATGGTACTTGGTTTGGTCACATCCAGTTGTAGCTCATAGAACCCATTCCTCATCTGAGTGTCAGTCTGATGATCTTTCCAAGATTTGGGGTTGATGATGCTTGGTTTTCTCATTAATACCATAGTCAGACTGACTCAGACGAAAAAGCTGTAAGTCAAGCACTAGGAAATCTGACAAAGATGGAACAGATGACTTATCATTGAGAGATTTTTTTTTTTTTCCTTAATCACCTACAGTTAAAAATGAACACACAAAGATACACCTGTGGTGCCAGTAAACGAGAGCTGTTGCAGTACAAATTATGAAGAATAGAGTGTTGCCAAAAATTCATGCAGAGAAATGAATCTCTTCCTGATGGGCATCATTTTCCAAATGGGCTCTTGCATGCTGTTGTGGTTTGAATTATGAGTTTCATGCAGATACAATCTGCAGTTCAAGTGCACGGGCTGGTGAACAGTAGCTGCTTGTCTAGGAAAATGAAAACAAGTGATAGCCTAGCAAATGAGTATTGTAAATTTAAATTAACGAAGAGGTTGTCCGCTTTAGTCTCTGGGTGAAGGACACATCACTTTCAAAAATATCTCAGTGAGAGAAATAACTCAGCAGAATCCAGTTTTGGACTTATAAGATCTGTGAATGTAACTTTGATAATTCAAGGAGTTAAATCTTGCTCATTGTTGATCTATCAGCAGAAAGAGAACTCTCTTAAACATTTCATTATTCACAGAACCTGTGAAGTGTTTCCTGGGTATAAGTCTTGGTCACTAGCTCCCGTGTAGGCTGATCAAACTGTTATAATGGTTAGCTAAGGCCAGATGGTATACTTCAGGATCTGATAAGATTAATTAGCCATTTGGGAGAAGGTGAGTTTGAAATTGATTTTGCACAAATTAGACCATGCTGAAATTTCTCAGTCTTTCCAGAAGAAAACACACTTCTTGCAATGCCTAAGTAAATAGTTTTCTGCACTATGGCCTCACATCTTTCTCAGTGGGGATTTATCAATATGGTATGTATGACTTTCACAGCTACCAGGAGTACAGTCATCTCAACAGGAAAAGCAGAGCAATAGCATGGCCTCACCTGCATGCACTGCCCAAAGCTCCCCCTTCATGCTGCTACCACTGCTGATGGTGGTCACTGCTTTTTCTCGAGACTTGCAATACTTCAAACCATCCTCTGCTTCCCTGTGTATTTCTTCCTCCACTAGGTAATTTACACTTTGTTTTTGTTTTGTTTTTCCTGGTTTATTTGTACTGGAACATTTTATTGGACAGCCTTTTAAAAATGATTAATGAAGCATTTTTATACAGTTACACTTTCAAACTTTTTTCACACTTTGTTTTTCAGTACTGTACCATCTGAAGTCTTTTTCCCTCATCTTCTCAACAAAAAGGGAAAGGGAGATGTGCTATCATTCTCACATTACAATGCCAAGAGGGGCTGAGTCCCTGTTTTGCAGAAGTACTGAGGTACCTAAAAGAGACTCTGACAACATGTAGCTGTGTAAGTTTAAAACTGCGACCTACAAAGTTCTACATCACCTCTGGTATCTGCAGAGGTTGAGGTATATGATGGTCAATTTTGCTCTTGGTGTAACAATCCTTCAGTGGTTATACCTACATGATCATTTTAGTTCAGATAAACAGGAGTGCATTTCTGCAGGTGATCTCCAATCACTGTGCTTCATGGAGCCGTCTATCAGCACTCAAGATAGGTTATTTTCAGATGAAGCTACACTAGGAGATGTATTCCCAAAATGGGTCAAATACTCTTCAGCTGTGGGAGAACATTCAGTCCTTGGCCTAGGCTAAATCTAGTGTAAGAAAGAATGTGTATATGCTATGGTTATCAGGTACTCCACACCACCTCTTTTGCTGTACAAATCAGCTCCTTTTGGATTGCTCTATTTGGTAATGTAGACACAGTCTGTAATGGTGATGGGTGCTGAGGTCTTTACAAGGCAGGTCTGACCTTATCTGAAGTCATCCCATGATACCCAGTTTGATATACACTCATAGTACACTCTGACAGCAGTGTCAGTGGCAGAAAAATGAAATATAGTGCTATAAAATCATTTTCAGAAATGTGTGATATTTTATCTAACAGTGAACCTATTGTTAAGATGATCCGGGAAATGGTGTCCATGGGCCTTGTGCCCTCTCAGTCACACAAATTTATATTTCCCATTTCCCAGACAAAAATCCCTTGTTGATTTTTATTACAGGCAGAGCTGGAAGGTGGTAGCTGTGGTAATAATAGTTTCCAACCTTTCTGTCAAAAATGCTCTACTATTCATGAGAGCAGGTTTGTACATTTGATCGTGACTAGGACAACATAATTTCTAAGCCTTTGTTCAGGAGCTGGACTTTTTTTCCTTTTTTATTTTTATTTTTTGACACCAAGAGAAAAAATATGGAAATACTTTAGGTGGTCTGATGCCAGAGAAGCTCCCCTCAGACAGCAGTCCTCACCACCTCCATGTTGAGTTGTACTTGCTTTTTTGTAGAGTGTGTTCTAAAACTCTTTGCTACACAGAGATGCAGCTTGAGCTGGACAGTGGAGGGAACAATCCTTACCTCTTTTTCATGTCCATGGCTTCTGGCTGCTATACTTTCTTGGGGAGTAAAATAAGCAGGTTTCAAATGGTTCAGCTATGCTTTTCATCAGCTAAATCACACCCTGCTATGTGTATATATGTGTTTGTGTAAAAAATCCTTGTGTGCAAAACCCACAGAACAGGTTCATCACCAATACTCTTCCTCATACCACCTTCCAAGGCAACAGAAGTTCACTCAGAATCCTTGATGAGGTTATCAAATATTTTATCTTATTGCTTCTTTTTTTTATTTTTATTACTTATTTTTTGAATGATATGAAGATGTGTTTTTAACCTTAGTCATCCTTAGAATTCTCAAAATATATCAGTCATCAGACTGCCACCTGATGAGGTTTGACTTTGGTTTTTGAAACTTCGAGGTATACCAAGAAAACATTATCTTTAGAAGATAGTAACCTTCATGATACTTGTCTTCTCTGCAGCCTAATGGTGTAATTATGATTGATTTAATTTTATTAAGTCATCAAAGATTCTATTTCCTTTCTGAATAGCTACAAAAATGCATAAGGTTTTAATGTGTTGGGATACAGTACAAGCAAATCAAATAGAAGAACAATTCCTGAGATTTATGAAGCTGTGGTACTACTTTGATTTTAATAAAATATAGCCAATGACAAAAAAAAAAAAAAAAAGAGAGAGAAATATAAAAGTTTATAATTAAAATTATATAAAATGTGCACATTATATAAACGTATAATTGCATTAAAAAATGATGGCTAAGCTAGCCATGTAATCACATATCCACTGCAATAACCTTGGCTGGTAAAATGGAGATGGCATTCCAGACAGGAATATTTCTTTTCCACCAGCACAGTTAAATATAAACTTTTTTTTCATACTTTGATTCTCTCATCCTCTTTTCATAATATAACATTGTCAGCCTATTCCTCTCTCCCTCACCATATATATATAAGTTTTTTTTGTTTGTTTGTTTTTTGGCATTTTTCTTATTTTGCACAATTAGGTGGATGATATCTCAGATTAGGGACTGAACTAATCTCACCTTAACCTCATTAGTTACAATGCAAATACCTACATGTGAGTTGATTGGTTTGCCTCCACTCTAGTCAATAGAAATCTAGTCAATGTCAGAACCAATGCCAATAATGTCTAGAAAGCAACTTGTTGCTGCCTAAAGTAGACCCTAAACTTTGACCAGGTAAATATTCATTTATATTCCATTGTTTATGTTTGCTAGATGTATGTCAGCAATAACAGGAACTAAGAGAGTTCTGAATTACCTGACAAAGTTAACCAAGAGGAATCCTATCCCAAACACCTATTTTTTTGATGCATTACATTCATCAGCATCTATGTGCATATGTTAATATTACCAATAATGTTTTTTATTTTTGTTCTTATTGCTGCAATTTATCAGTTCTGCATTATCCCTACTTTTAAAATTACTTTCTCAGAATCACAGAATTTTCTAGGTTGGAAGAGACCTCAAGGTCATCGAGTCCAACCTCTGACCTAACGCTAACAGTCCCCACTAAACCATATCCCTAAGCTCTACATCTAAACGTCTTTTAAAGACTTCCAGGGATGGTGACTCCACCACTTCCCTGGGCAGCCTGTTCCAGTGCCTCACAACCCTTTCAGTGAAGAAGTTCTTCCTAACATCTAACCTAAAACTCCCCTGGCTCAACTTAAGCCCATTCCCCCTCGTCCTGTCACCAGGCACGTGGGAGAACAGGCCAACCCCCACCTCGCTACAGCCTCCCTTGAGGTACCTAAAAAGAGCGATAAGGTCGCCCCTGAGCCTCCTCTTCTCCAGGCTGAACAAGCCCAGCTCCCTCAGCCGCTCCTCGTAGGACTTGTTCTCCAGGCCCCTCACCAGCTTCGTCGCCCTTCTCTGAACCCGCTCAAGCATCTCCATGTCCTTCTTGTAGCGAGGGGCCCAAAACTGAACACAGTACTCGAGGTGCGGCCTCACCAGAGCTGAGTACAGGGGGACGATCACCTCCCTAGCCCTGCTGGTCACGCTGTTCCTGATACAAG
The DNA here is from genome assembly GCF_965140915.1 of Aythya marila. NCBI lineage: Eukaryota > Metazoa > Chordata > Aves > Anseriformes > Anatidae > Aythya > Aythya marila. The sequence continues at coordinate 69,067,146 of NC_139042.1, read as the reverse complement.
CCAGGATGCCGCTGGCCTTCTTGGCCACCTGAGCACACTGCTGGCTCATATTCAGCTGACTATCCACCATCACTCCCAGGTCCTTCTCTGCCTGGCAGCTCTCCAACCATTCCTCTCCCAGCCTATAGCTCTGCTTGGGGTTATTGCGCCCCAGGTGCAGGACCCGGCACTTGGCCTTGTTGAACTTCATGCAGTTGACCTCAGCCCATCGGTGCAGCCTATCCAGATCCTCCTGCAGAGCCTTCCTACCCTCAAGCAGATCGACACACGCACCTAACTTGGTGTCATCTGCAAACTTACTGAGGGTGCACTTCATGCCCTCGTCCAGATCATCGATGAAGATATTAAAGAGGACCGGCCCCAGCACTGAGCCCTGGGGGACGCCACTAGTGACTGGCCTCCAACTGGACTTGGCTCCATTCACCACGACTCTTTGGGCCCGGCTATCCAGCCAGTTTCTAACCCAACGAAGCGTGCGCCAGTCCAAGCCAAGAGCAGCCAGTTTCTTGAGGAGAATGCTGTGGGAGACGGTGTCAAAAGCCTTGCTGAAGTCAAGGTAGACCACATCCACAGCCTTTCCCTCATCCACCCAGCGCGTCACTCTGTCATAGAAGGAGATCAGGTTCGTCAGGCATGACCTGCCTTTCATAAAGCCATGCTGACTGGGCCTGATCGCCTGCTTCCCCTGCAAGTGCTGCATGATGACTCTCAGGAGGATCTGCTCTATGAGCTTTCCTGGCACTGAGGTCAAACTGACAGGCCTGTAGTTTCCCGGGTCTGCCCTCCGGCCCTTCTTGTAGATGGGCGTCACGTTTGCTAGCCGCCAGTCGATTGGGACCTCCCCCGATAGCCAGGACTGTTGATAAATGATGGACAGTGGCTTGGCCAGCTCCTCTGCCAGTTCCCTCAGTACCCTTGGGTGGATCCCATCCGGCCCCATCGACTTGTGCACATCTAAGTGCCGTAGCAGGTCACCAACCAGTTCTTCATGGATAATGAGGGCCACATCCTGCTCCCCATCCCCTTCCACCAGCTCAGGGTACTGAGTATCCAGAGAACATCTGGTATTGCCGCTAAAGACTGAGGCAAAGAAGGCATTGAGCACCTCCGCCTTTTCCTCATCTCTTGTAACTAAGTTTCCCCCCGCATCCAGTAAAGGATGGAGATTCTCCTTAGTCCTCCTTTTTGTGTTGATGTATTTATAGAAACGTTTTTTGTTATCTTTAACGGCAGTAGCCAGATTGAGCTCCAGATGAGCTTTGGCCTTCCTAATTTTATCCCTGCACAGCCTCTCTACTTCTTTAAAGTCCTCCTTACTGGCCTGCCCACTTTTCCAAAGCTTATAAACCCTCTTTTTCCTCCTAAGATCAAGCCACAATTCTCTGTTGAGCCAGGTCGGTCTTCTTCCCCGCCAGCTCGTCTTTGGGCAAGTGGGTACAGACCGTTCCTGCGCCATTAAGACTTCCCTCTTGAAGAGCGCCCAGCCTTCCTGGACCCCTCTGCCCTTCAGAACCGCCTCCCAAGGGACTCCACCAACCAGTGTCCTGAGCAGCTCAAAGTCAGCCCTCCGAAAGTCCAATACAGCGGTTTTACTGGTCCCCTTCCTGGCCTCGCCAAGAATAGTGAACTCCACCATTGCGTGGTCACTCTGCCCAAGACAGCTCCCGACGATCACGTCCTCCACCAGTCCTTCTCTGTTTGTGAAGAGAAGGTCTAGCGGGGCACCACCCCTGGTAGGTTCACTAACCAGCTGCGTCAGGAAGCTATCTTCCACGCTCTCCAGAAACCTCCTAGACTGCTTTCTCAGGGCTGTGTTGTGCTTCCAGGATATGTCAGGGAAGTCGAAGTCCCCCACGAGTACAAGAGCTGATGATTTTGCAACCTCTGTCAGCTGCCTGTAGAATTCCTCATCCGTCTCCTCATCCTGGTTCGGCGGTCTATAGCAGACCCCGACCAGGACACTAGCCTTGTTGTCCCTGCCGATCCTAACCCAAAGGGACTCGACCTTGTCATTCCCAACCTCGAGTTCTACAACCTCGAAAGACTCTCTAATATAGAGAGCCACACCACCACCCCTTCTATGCTGCCTGTCCCTTCTATAGAGCTTATAGCCAGGCATTGCAGCACTCCAGTCATGAGACTGGTCCCACCACGTCTCCGTGATGGCAACCAAGTCGTAGCCTGCCTGCTGCACGATGGCTTCCAGCTCCTCCTGTTTGTTACCCATGCTGCGTGCATTGGTGTAGATGCACTTCAGCTGGGCCATTGCCTTATCCTCCGGCCTTGCCATTGTTCCCCCTGGCACAGCCCCAACAATCCTAGCCTCAGCCCCATCCCCCTTCCTACCTAGTTTAAAGCCCTCTCAATGAGCCCTGCCAGTTCCTGGCCCAGGATCCTTTTTCCCCTAAAAGATAGGGACCCGTCTGCGGCCATCAGGCCAGGTGCTGAGTAAAGTGCCCCATGATCAAAAAACCCAAGATTTCTGCGTTGGCACCAGCCCCGGAGCCACGTGTTTAACAGGTGGGCTTTCCGTGTCCTCTCTGAACCCCTCCCTGCCACCATAGGGATGGACGAAAACACCACCTGCACTCCCGCTCCATCCACTAACTGACCCAGTCCCCTAAAGTCCCTTTTGATAGCCTTCAGGCTTCTTTCTTCGATGTTATCACTGCCCGCCTGGACTATCAAAAGGGGGTAATAGTCAGAGGGGCGTACCAGGTTAGGAAGCTTCCTGGCAACGTCCCTGACCCTGGCCCCAGGGAGACAGCAGACTTCCCTACGGGTAGGGTCAGGCTGACAAATAGGGCCCTCTGTTCCCCTAAGAATCGAGTCACCAACAACAATAACCCTCCTGTCTTTCTTGGTGGAGGCAGTCCTGAGGCGCGGAGTCGACCTCCTCGCCCCAGGCATCCTCCTGGGAACATTTGCTACCTCTTCCTCACACACCGGCCTCTCAATCTCTAGGGCCTCAAACCTGTTGCATAAGGGCACCTGGGAAGGTGGGGCCGGAAGGGGAGAGCATCGCCTGCGATGTCGAGCAGGGACCTGTTTCCATTCCTCCTCAGCTCCCAGATCCCCTCCCTCTGCCCGACGGGGACAGGGCAGGGGGTCCGCCCCCATTTGAGGAGTCTCACCTCAGCACCTCCCCTTGAGGCCCTGCAGGGAGTTACTCCAGAAGTCTATCTCCCGCTCACACTCCCTGATGGCCCTCAACCTCTCCACCTCCTCCTTGAGCTCCGCCACCATGCGGACCAGATCATCCACCTGCTCGCACCTCACGCACGCAGTTTCTCTGCCTCCCGCCGATGGCAGCAACAGGCTCAGACACTCCTTGCATCCGGTGACCTGAACTGCGGCATTTTTTAACGGGTAGTCGGTCTGCGTGTGTACCGACTTTCTGGAGAGCGCGCCGTGCCTGGTGGCGACCATTATCGCCTAGTTACGGCTGTTGTTAACGAGGTGTTGTTTGTGTGTAGGGGGAGCGCTCTGCCCTTCCTGCGCGAACTGCCGCGCTAACTGCCGCGCCACTCCCTTCTGACGCGCCACGCCCTGTTTGCCCGCCCTGGTCGCCGCGCTCCTGGTCGCTCGCGCTCCCTAGGGGCAGCTTTTGAACGGCTGGGGAGGGGGCGCTGCTGGCTCCGCCTTCGCCTCGTCAGCCTCCCTCACGAGGGCTGCCGGGTCCTGGCGGCTCCCTCAAGTAGGCTCGATGCCGGAAAAATTAGCCCTGCCTGGCCCGATCCCCCGCTCCGCTGCAGAACGCGTCTGCCCCGGAGCCGATCGCCTCGGCAAAAAAGTAGTATTAGTCCATACACAAAAGTGAGTTTCAAATTAAAATACTAGTATACATTGCACTGACCTCAGCTCACTAAACCATGCAACCTATCCTCATATTCTTCTTCTAGGTTTCTAGTCTTTGTCAGAGGAAAATCTGAGTTCTCAGTCTTCTTCCAGGAAACATCCGAAAACCTTTACCCTGCCCTTTATAATTTAGATGGTATATATGCCTTATGGAGAAGAGTATAGTTTTAATCGTATTAGTCTTAGGAGTTTAACTATCCTATTCATTCCGTGTCAAGAAAGGAGTTAGCCAGATGATGAACCCTGTGTTTTATAGGCATAAAGACCGGAGAAGCAAGAAAACCAGTCATTTCACTGGAGTAAACAAGAAAGCCATAAAATCAGCTTACCTCACTGACAGGAAGAAATCATATTAGACAGTAGATAATAGAGCAATAACTTGCAGCCCAGATAGGGATTTGTGTCGTTCATACTAACAAGAGACTGATGTTTTCTTCTTATTGTCTATTTGTGCTAATTTTCCTAAACAGGAAGCCCCAGGGAAACCTGTGTTTGATAGGACAGTTAATGTTAGACCAGATGAATCCATCATACAACTCACAATGCCTTTCTTCCTTAGATTCCTCCATTTGCCTTCTCTGTGTTGCTCTACCACACTGCACTTACATTTTTAGCACCCTTTCTAGCCCTTATTCTCTGGAACCCCTCCAGTTTTTCTTTTCTTTTCTTTTCTTTTCTTTTCTTTTCTTTTCTTTTCTTTTCTTTTCTTTTCTTTTCTTTTCTTTTCTTTTCTTTTCTTTTCTTTTCTTTTCTTTTCTTTTCTTTTCTTTTCTTTTCTTTTCTTTTTTCTCTTCTCTTCTCTTCTCTTCTCTCTCTCTTTTTTTTTTTTTTCTTGTCACAGTTTGGTATTTGGTTAGAAAACAGTAAAGGTAAAGGTGCACTAGATGAAAAGACTGCTTCATGAATCCTCTGGGTACCCATCTCCAAAATGACACTTGATTTTTATCCTGTCATATTGCATTAAGGACATGGGTGTAAATCTCTGCCCACCACTGGTTTCCATTTTTCAGCATTAGAGCACTCCAATATCTCTTCTCACAAAGAGAATATTTATGATGAAGCTTATACTACTTATACTACTTATACTACTCACTGTATTTCAGAATTACATTTTAAATTGTGGGTGAATAAGAAGACATGAAGTAAAGAGGGGAAGTAATGTTATGCCATTATGCTTATAACCATGTAGGCATCTGCAATAAGTAACAATCACTTCATATTTGGTAAAGCTTTCATATTGGTCATAGAGCGTAAAACAGTTTTCTCAACATGCAATTTTTATAAATGCAGCAGTCCTGAAAAACAACAACAAAAAAAGAAAACCAAACCAAACCAACCAACCAACCAAAAAAAAAAAAAAAAAAAAAAAAAACAGGAAGGAAGGAAGGAAGGAAAGAAGGAAGGAGGGAAAGAAGGAAGGAGGGAAAGAAGGAAGGTCTTAGATTCCCACTACAGAAGTTATAGAGGGACAAAACAAAGTATCCAACTTCCCTAGGATTCATCTCACCTATTTTTAGCTATCCAAAATCCATTCTAAACCAGATTAAGTCCCCATTCTAACTTTCAGAAAATAGAAGCACCCTACTAAGATGTGGGGTAAATTGCCTTCTAGAAGTGTCTAGCTTCCCTCTTTCACTGTAGAAATAGTCTGTTGTGCTGAGTCATCTTCCCTAATTCAAGCATATGATGGTTGATCTATGTCTGATTTGCTTGCTCTGTGATTCCTTTATGGTAACTGTAGAGAAGGAAGCCTCCTCCACAAGGCAGTTCATCTTATCTTTACTGTCTGAAGAAGATTGGATTAACCATTTCCTTCAGGTGTCTTTTTCTTTGCACTTACAAGGAAGAATTACTTATCATGAACTAGACAACTAGAGTTTAGACATTCCAAGTCTGGCCAGAATAATTTTGTTTGTTTGGGTTAGATCCCCTCAGATTCTTCTCCAGTGCTTACAACCTGAAGTGAAGACATCCATGTTCAGAGGAGCAAGAGATCTCTGTGCTTGCTAGTTTGCATGGCAGAGCACCTTGCAATCCCCCAGACTTCAGAATTCAAGCCCACACTCTGCTGAGAAGCAGGATTAATCCTGGTGAGAAGATGGATTAATTAAGCAGGACAACAGCACACTACCTATAGGAACAAATACACTGCTCCCAGCACATGCTTATGCACTGGCACCGTGGTCCATGGCTGGCACACAAGAACTGAAGCAGCTTTGGTGCCTCTGTCTTGGAGCAACACTAGGAAAAGAGACTTTTGCTGTTGGAAGTGAGAAGTGCATCTGTTCAGGCTTTCACACTGTACTCATTGCTATGCTGTTTTAATAGCCCCTCAGGTAAACAATAATCTATCAGATGAACTCTCTGAGAATACTCTACAATTAAACTGTGCACTATATAAAAAAACAATATTCCAATTCTAAGATAAAGCACATCAAAAAGCTCTGAATTATTTTTCAAAGTTTTTTCTGTGGCAACTGAAGTTCTTTTAAGTTCAGTTCATTCCTATCCTCTCTGTGGTCATCCCTCTCAGAAAGACCAGCTAAGACATCTTTTTCAAAAAGCTCTTTTCATTTTCAGTCTTTTGTGACTCAGTTCTATTATAATTCTACTCCACCATATATTTTCCCCTTGTATTTTTTATAATAAATCTTTTTTTTCCTTCTTTTTTTACATGACTGTATGACGCCCTTCCTTTTCCAATCTTTCCCCATCTGATTAAAATCATACAGAGGCTGGATACAGCCAGTGGTTTTCTAATGTCAGCTAAATCTTCCCTGCTCCTCCAGAAGAACCTCTGACCCTCCTGCAGAACACTTGGTTTTGTTGCATCTCTTTCATGGTATCTCCCCTGTAAGGGTTTGCACTGGCTTTCACCTTTGAGCATATTCTGAAGCTATAAGGCCACTGTTGGCTTGAATCTTGTTTTCTTCTTCGTAAGGGGAACTTCATAAATTGAGCTCTGCAGTAAAAACAAATTCCTAGCTGCTGCCCTGCAGGTTTTGGCAAAGGTGGAGAATAGACTAAAATTGATGTTGCTCTCCCAGATCCACCTTTCAGCCTCACTAGTGGAAAGGAAATGGAGAGCTGCTGCCCTAGTGGTGGGAAGCTTTGCTCCCTGTGAACACTGATGGAGGTAGTCAGGCCAAAGAGGTGAAAGTGCAACTTAGGAGCCTGATTGCCATGAGAAGACAAAAGCTGCCAGAAGAGGTATCCCCACTTCTCTGCCCCACATGTTCCAGCCCTCTGCAACTGCCTCAGTGGCTGGAATGCAAAGTTTTTGGTGCCACTTTCCAAGACTTCTAAACAAAAGTTTTTTTTCCAGCATATGTTGACTGTGAGAGCAGAATTAGGATTTTGTTTTCTTCCCTTTTTCAGACATTTATTTTTTATCTGTATGAGCACTTGTTCAAAAAAGTTACTATTTATTATTCTGGGCAGACCAAAAAAAAAACCAGCACAAATAAAAGTCGTAACATCTATTCAAATACATTTTAAAAGCTCTCAGAAGAGAGGGAAAAAAAAATCTCATCATTTTTACAAACCCAAGGCAAAATGATAAGTTTTGCAATAGACTTTAAAGCCCAGTCTTTTGCAATAGACTTAAAGCCCAGGAAAACAAGCAAACAAATGAACAAACAGAAAATGAAGAGCAATGAACAGACAATTTACCTTGCATATAATGGAGCACGCTAGAACACTGTTCTATTCAGTGAAAGATGTAAAACCCTACAAATACAGTGTGTATAGAATAAAATCTACTCAAGCACTTATTTCCCACAATGAAAACAAAAACACTTATGTAATTAATATTGTCTCAATACCAAGTTTGAATATTTTGGGGGTGTTTGTTACTCTCTATATTACTGAACTCAATCAGCTTTTAAGGCTGATCTCTTTGGGTCTCATCATCTGTCTGATAAATTTATTATAGTATCATTTACTAGCAGCAGCAGCCAAAAATACTGTAGTAAGCCTATTGTAGGTTTTTATAGATACAGTTATTCTACAACATTTTAATTTTGGTAATAAGACTACCTGTAGTTCTTTACAATTAAAAGTGGCACTGGGTGTATGTTTTAGAGTGCTATTGATTTCAGTGCATTAGTGGCAGATCCCTTACCATCTCTTGCCAGTTTATCTTTTTTCTGTCCTCAGGTTCTACTACACCTATCTGACGCTGTCTGTTCCAGTGCAACTTCCTGGAAGAGGCTGCATCTGCCAACAACAGTGGCAAGATTTATGATCTGATTTGAGAAACTCCTTGCATTTCAAGCATCTCTTTTGGGTGTTGGCAAAATCCTTGTCCCCTTGGAACTGCCTGCATGGACTTACTTATTCAGTAATGGTCTGGGTTTAGAAAATTAATTCCCAAGGAACATTTCATATGCTATATATCATGACTGCAGACAAGTATCCGGCTGCTGATGAGAGAAAAGAAAAGTCTTCTGTTTCTGTAAATCAACTCTCTGATCATTCTCATATAATCTGTGGACACAGCCTCTTTTTGCTATGCCCCAGCAAATGCTGTAATTCTATATCCTTGCTTAGAGTTTACTCCATGATTTTATCCCTACCATTCCCTGGGTTATCTGTTTCTGCAAGGCAGCAGCAGTTTGAAGCTTCTGAAGACCAATTCCGTGTGATGACCTGTTGCTGTCTCTTCATTCCTCTCTCCAAGACCTATGGATAAAAGGCTAAGCTGATCTTCATTCTTGCTTATTGAGACAGCTACCTATTTTACTTAGATCATTGCCTACTGCTACTGTATCATGCTTATATTCTCACTTTCATCTCCTTTCCTTCCTTGTCTGAGATAACACTTGCCTGTAGAATTCATTAACCACTTAGCTTGTCTTGAAACAAGAATTACTGACAGGTCCCCATGACCCTTGTGAGTGGCAGACTTTATGAGTAAACTCTAAAGGTTCAAATCCTTCAAATGCAAAGTACACTGCTTGATGAAATCATATTTTTAGCCTTTTACACTTCAAGAATCAGTCTCAACAGTAATTTATTTCTAGAGTTTTCTCTCTATGTAGCAACACTGTGGCAAGCTGAATAAACCCGTCTCCCATAAACCTTATAGCTGCTGTTCATTTATTCTCTTTCTAGAAGATGAAGGAAGTTGGAGGGAATATTACACAGGCTCAACTCTGCCAGAGACTCAAAAATTAGTTACAAATACTTCCTACTTTTCCAGTAGTCATCTGTTCCATTTCTGGGTCCCTCAGACAGTGTCAGCCACCACAGTGTTTGCAAGGGAACCATATGGCAACCCAAGAAAAAGGGAGGTAAATATGCATCTTCTGTGTATAGATAAGCTCCTTGTCTAGATATGCAGGCCAATAATCTGAAAATTCCTCTGAGTCTTTAAATCAAAATGGCATTATACCACTATCCTCTTTTTCTATTTTGCTGATTCTAAAGAGGAATTATTGTTCCTTGACTCAGGAGAAGAGACTCTTATTTGTCAGCAGAGATTGAACTTTAATTTGAAAATAATAATAATAATAATAATAATAATAATAATAATAATAATAAATTTTAGTGCTGTAAATTGAATATTTCTCTAGTTGTAGAGGACAGTGTAAGGGTCTATGGATCCTTTCAACTTGAACATATCATGTATAGTAGACCACTTTGTAGCACTGTCTTATTGTACATGAGAATTCAGTTCTGTTACTTTTAAAATATGAGAACAGCATATTGTATGTAACATCATGATTAATGAGGGAGGAAATGATCCTATTCAGCCAAGTGTGATTCTTTATATTTAAATATGCTTAAAATTATACATATACAAATGAGTTTCCAGTCTTCTTGGTCTCTTACAACCAAATTCCAGGAAAGAAAACTGATCCAGCTGATGAAATTTTGAGTGGAGCTTTTATTTTGAATATAGGTGAAGATGTCTTCTGGCACTGATTACATCCCATTGCTGCTGCTCAAGCCTTTGTTCATGGGATTGGAAAGAACATCAAGTGCACTTCATTTCTGGCTGATCCTGATACTTAAATGAGGTTCTGCTGCAGTTCCCTTGGCTGAACAAAATGAAGCAGAGAATTTTTTTCAGCTAACTACTGTGCTGTTCTGCCAAGAGGCCTGTATCATAATAAGAGAATGTTTCTGGTGTATCTCTAGGATACAATTTATGGATGAATTATTAGTTTGAAACTCAGCCTGCTTGACAATTATGTGTAAAGTGACTTTCTAGTTACCTGATTTGTAACTTCCAAGAGCATTTTCCAATTTGAAGTAGCAAAATACTACAATGTATAGTTGTGTATAGTAATACCTCATAAGTCCAACATGTACAAGGTTTTCCATAATTTCCAGGTATTTCTTATGAAATATGGTAAAGGTTTCTGATGATAAAGACATTAGAGAGATTTGATGTAGATGATCTCTTTCCTGGTAAAGACTAAGGACTCCTTTACAGTAGGTTGTGGGGAAGAGGAAGAAAAAATGTTAAGGTTCAAGAAACACTGTAAAAATGCTGCTTACTAGCTCTACCGCTTTTCTTAATTATCCTGATGTAAACAAAGTAGGAAAATACAGATGTGCAAAGCAGCTAAATGTCAAATCTATAGTATAATATGGAGGTACATTTTGTAATGTGGGTAGTATATTTCTTCTCTAGGATCCAGGAATGAAGTGAAAATATGTTGATGTCAACAGAAGGACTAGTTCAGCCACGCATACAGGGCTGGGGCAGTAGCTAGAGGTGATTAAAATGTGCACTAGCTACCTTTATTTTCCAGCAGGTCATCTTTTTAGAAAACTTAATGTTACAATATGGATTAAAAGCTGATACATATCCTAATTCTTTGTTAGCGAGTAACAATCAGTCCCAAATGCACTAAGAAGCAGGAGGTAAATGGTAGAAAAAGCAGTGGAAAGAAAGAGAAAAGGAGGTTTAATATGGACTGTAGAATCTGTTTCATAGATTTTCCTTCACTTGAGGTATGCTGCAATTCCTCACAGGAGGAATTGTTGGATACACATTCTAGATTTAAAATTTCAAATTTCCACAAAAATGTTGTTCATGTAGTGCACCAGAATACTTCCAAAGAAGCCTTAACCCAGACAAATCCAGAATGAAGACCTTGGTGGAGTGGGAAGGTGAAATACAGGAGCAGGCAAGGGACTTCTGCAACCAATTATGTAAGAAGTCACAAAGCTCAGCTTGTGGGCCAATGAGGTAGAACACTACTCACTAATTAACAGCACTCACAAAATGTATCTGTTGCAGCTCCAAGCTGCAGCACAGACCAGAACTTTTGGAGGGTAAGGGTATGAATTTATACCACCTGGGTATTTGGGGCATTTTAAGAACAAAAGCAACTATCCTGCAATAATTAGACAGTTCGAGCCTGGACCACTATTTTTTCTCTAATATTCTCATCTGGGACAAAATGGGCAAGTAATATTATATGGAGAATCTTTGCATTGCCTTTAATGTTCCCTCAGGCTTTCCTGATGGACGAAGATTGATTGTGTGGTTACAAGTGAGTTATATGACAAGTAAATATACTGCAGATTGCATCTGGGCTGAGATTTTGGAGGTGGCTATAGAAGCTGATAAATTATTTTCCATACTAGAGAGCAATACACGATGCAATCCCAAAGCATAATTCATAATGCATTAATATGTAAGTCTTAGAAGTGAACTAGTAAGAGATTTACAGGCTGAAGCTGCTCCTTCTGCTACAACATGAGACAGCTTCCAGAGCAGCTTTTGTAAACACAGTAAATGGTAGAGCAGTCAATATTGACTGATGGGGCCCAACACATTCAGTTTCAAAAGGAGGTGGAATACCGAAAAAAATTGTTTGGCTAACAACTAAGTAGTGGAAGTTTTTATAGACACAAAACAAACAAATTGAATTAATTGCATATCTAGTGGTATGTATAGAGTGCTGGGCTTTTAATTTCATCCACTAGTCTATAGTAGCTCTAGTAACATGCCTATGTTTTAAAAGACACATAATATTCTTTCTTTCACTGGTTTTATTTAGTTTCTGGGCAGATTTGACATTGCTGTTTTTAATTTTTTATTTCCTGAACAGAGTGTTCATTTGTATTTAGAGTATACATAAAATGCTGCACATATGCATTTCAAAACAAAGTTTATTAATAAAAATGCCAGTTTCATCTTTAGTTGAGCACTGGGTCATATATTAATATGCAGGAGTTGTACAAACATTTAATAAGAATATTAAGAGTGAAACATTCTTTATTTTAACATGTCACTGCTCTATCACTAGCTTCACTGAAATAAAAGAGGACCTTTCAGTGAGTAATTTCTCAACACTATGAGAGATGAGTTCTCAGTCTAGTTTTGGTCATTTCTCATTTTTAAGTACCAGGGTATTAGGATGCTTTGGATATGTTTATGGTCTAAGCATTGATTCTTTGGATATTATGCCAATAAAACTTTTTTTTTTAAAAAAAAAAAAGTGTAAAAACAAGTTGAAATCTCTTACTCTTGGTTAACCAGTCAAGAAGCTGAGCTGAAAGGAACCAATGCTATCCAATCCATTGATTACATTTCCATTGATTACATTTCCATTGGACTGTCTGTACTAGTAAGTTAAAAGACCACCGTCATGTTTTAACCCAGCTGGCAGCTAAACACCACACAGCCGTTCACTCACCCTCCCCCCTCCCTCTCTGGGATGTGGGAGAGAAACGGAAAGTGAAGCCTGTGAGTTGAGATAAAGACAGTTTATTAAGACAGGAAAATAATAATAACAATAATAATAACAATAATAATAATAACAATAATGATGATAATAGTACTACTAATAATAATGTGTACAAACAAGTGATGCACAATGCAATTGCTCACCACCCGCTGACCGATGCCCAGCCTAACCCCAAGCAGTCCGGCCCCCTCCCCCGGCTAGCCACCCCTATATATTGTTTAGCATGACATCAGATGGTATGGAATACCCCTTTGGCTGGTTTGGGTCAGCTGTCCTGGATCTGTCCCCTCCCAGCTCTTGCTGCACCCCCAGCCTGCCCGTTGGCAGGATAGAGCAAGAAACTGAGATGTCCTTGGCTTGGTGTAAGCACTGCTCTGCAACAATTAAAACATCAGGGTGTTATCAGCACTCTTCTCATCCTAAGCCAAAACATAGCATTCTACCAGCTACTAGGAAGAAAATTAACTTTGTCCTAACTGAAACCAGGACAACCACCGTGAATCACTGAGGCCAAATAGCACAGAAGAGCCCAAGTATATACAACTCTCTTAGTGCCCCAAAATAGGTGGTTGCACATCTACCACCCTTCAAGAATGGTTGTTGGCCATTTAGTGATCTGAACAATGCCCAGGAATTTGGTCAGTACAGTACAATGGGTCTCATTCCAGGACCTGGCAATGTTCTCTGGCACTGATCAATTTGCTAATGTATATGTGGCTTTGTTGTAAGTAAGTACTTTGGAAGTAAGTGCAGTGTTTGGGATGCTCTACTCCCCATTCCCTCACTAATGATCATGACCTCCAGTTTCAGGCTCTCACCAAATTAGGCACTAGAAATCCTATCCCCCAACCCATATGTAGATGCTTTATTTTTCTAAAAAATCACAGGGGGTTGGATCCTGCCTAGAAATTGAGACCCAAATGTCTTGGAAGGACTGAGCTGAGATCACTAAACTGGCTAATCACACAACAAAACTAATGACGCAGAAGGATTGTGATGAGCACAAATCCTGAGCAATGCAGAAAACAAAATAAACATTTTAAGGCCAGATGAGACCATAAAGACATTCAGTTTGTTGTACTGAAACAGGTTTGCCAGCAACATTTTTTTGCTGAAGGACTTCAAACAGGTAGTGCATACAATTCTAAACATTCTCATGAGCAAAAACTGGCAAAGTGACTGAGTACTTAGTTCACATGTGCAATATTTACCGTGTGATGACTGCAGAGAGGTTTTGCAGGTCTTCTGTACTGTGCTTACACATATTTTTGGAAACAAGAGGAAAAAAAAAGGGTTCCAACTGTGAGTTGTATAACAATGTGAAGAGCCTCTTCTGGTTTCACTCAGCTGTATAATGAGATGATCCTGTGTCTAATCACAATAGAAGAATGAAATGTACCTACGTTCTGTTATGTAAGATGCTTTATGGTTGATCAGATATGTGAAAACAGCAAAATCTGCTTTCATCTGCTAGAATAAGCCATTGCTTATATATGTTTGAAGTTCTTCCTCAGTATTTTGTACAATGATGAATGTTTAATTATCAGGCAGATGTTACTGTGTCCTGCTTTAGTACAAAAATCATCCTTAAGGGCTACAAATGTTTGTACTACAGTTTTTGATTTTTTTTTCAAGCTTTTAAAATCATACTGTGAAGACTGCCAGCTTATTTGAGTACTAAACCATCTATCTTACTCATTATTTTCTATGTATGTATGTATACCATTTTCTCAATTATATACAAACAAATGCATGAAGTTCAGTGAAATTATACCCATGAAGCCAGAGGGATATTTATGGAAGTGTACTCCTACAATCAAAATCTCCAGAAAACTTCATCAGCTTATGGACAGCCAACTATCTACCAGTGGATATTGAAAAAATAAATACATTTAAAAAAGACTTTCTTAAATGAAGAAAAAAAAAATATTTTTAACAACATTTCATTCATTTTTTCTTTTTTTCTTTTTTTTAACTGATATGAGGGGAAAAAAAAAAACTTTCAAAGGGAAAACAGGTAAATCCTATATCAGCAGGCATAGCTATTAAGCTAATGCAGTGAAGTGCAGGCATTAGCAAGACCCCATAATGTGAGAGCTACAGCAGACAGAGAACAAATCACTATTTTAACAGTATGAAACTAGTTATGAACTGACAACATGTCACTTAATGTGCTTTTGCGTATCTAACATTTTTGAAGATTGATTACATAAATGAGTGAAAATAATGATAATAAGTGAAATTCATACCCACTTGAAATTTTATGTTTTTGACAGAAAGTCAAGACAAACATTTCATTTTCTGTGTCTTTAAAAATAAAGTTCATGACAAAGTAAGTTTGACAGTTATGAAAGAAGTCATTATCCTCATTACTACTGGTTTGTTGGATGACACCATGATATCCTATGACACTACAGAGGTTTTAAGATGTGACAGACGCTGTCCCAAATTATTTCCTGTCTAAACAGAGCCTAGAGGAAACACAGCAAAGAAAGACAAAGGAATGGAACAGAAATAATGTTTACAAGATCTGTGGCCAGCCTAACTAGAAAGACTTTAAAGGAGGTGGCATCATGGTGGACTTAAAACTACTAGAGCAAAAGAGGACCTCAGCAGTGGTGTACAGTGAAATAAAACCAAGGGTGAGGAAAGACCAAAAAAAAAAAAAAAAAAAAAAAAAAAGCCACAAATTCAAAAGAAGACACAATTCAAAAGAGGTGTATCTGGACACAAGGACACAGCAGGGAGAAGGGAACATCCAGATGCAGATGCAGATGGCTTGCAGCTCATCTGGGAGGTCTTGTAAATAACTGCTGGCTGCAATGCCTGCACTAATGTGAAAACCAGCCCTGCTCTGATTTGGGACTGGACCAAATGACCTTTAGGGACTCTCCCAGCATAAATTTTCTTGTGATTCTTGTAACCTGTCTGGTAAGGTCTGAAAGGCTGGTCTGTCATAAAGCAAAAGTTTATAAGTCGTAGTAAGGTTTGGGTTGGGGGGGACCATAAAGATCTCCCAGTTCCAACCCCTGGGCAGGGACACCTCCCACCAGACCAGGTTGTCCAAAACCCCATCCAGCCTGGCCTTGAATACCTCCAGGGATGGGACATCCAGAGCTTCTCTGGGCAACCTGTGCCAGTGCCTTACCACCTTCAGAGTAAAGAAATTCTCCCTAACATCTAATCTAAACCTACCCTCTTTTGATTTAAAGCCATTCCCCCTTGTCCTGTCACTACACCCCCTGACAAAGAGTCCCTCCCCAGCTTTCCTGTAGGCCCCCTTTAGGTACTGGAAGGCTGCTATAAGGTCTCCTTGGAGCCTTCTCTTCTCCAGGCTGAACAGCCCCAAATCCCTCAGCTTGTCTTTGTAGGATAAGTGCTTCAGCCCCTTGATCATCTTTGTAGCCCTCCTCTGGACTTGTTCTAATATGTCCACATCCTTCTTGTGCTGGGGGCCCCAGAGCTGAATGCAGCACTCCAGGTGGGGTCTCACAAGAGCAGAGCAGAGGGGGACAATCAACTCCCTCATCCTGCTGGCCATGCTGCTTTTGATGCAGCCCAGCATATGGTTGGCTTTCTGGGCTGCAAGTGCACATTGCCGGCTCACGCTGTGCTTCTCATCAACCAGTACCGCCAGGTTCTTCTCCTCAGGGCTGCTCTCCATCCACTCATTACCCAGCCTGTATTCATGCTTGGGATTGCCCTGACCCAGGTGCAGGACCTTGCACTTGGAAGTGATGTGATGTTGATATAATGTGATGTTGAAATACATTCCTTTTTCACTTTGCAGATCCTGTGTAGCTGAGTTTCTTGCCACAATGTACATTCAATATTTCTCAAAAGCTTCTGAATACCTGATAACAACTAAACATAGTTGTTCTGCTCTGATAATGAGGTTTGCCAGCCTCCAAGGTTTGGCAGATTGATGTGATACACAGCCCTAAAAATGCAATTGGATGTTGTCATGAGTGGAATAAACAATATTTGTCCATTGATTGGCATATCTGGAAGGAGAGAGTGGGAGAAGAGAGGGAGAAAAGAAGAGAATAAGCACATCTTAATCAGTTTTGTAAAAGAGGATGTAACTTCGAAGGCTATATAAATGATTCTTAATCATTAATAATCTCAGGCTTTCAAATAATATGCAAAACCCTCATGCATAATTGTGAGAGTACAAATCTGACATGGAAATCTCATTTCACATTCTCTGCACTGCAATATATCTGCAGGTCCGTGAGGTTTTTAATAGCTGTTGCCTTATAACAAAGCAAATTAATCTCCATTTTGCATCTAGAGAGAGTTGAATTTTAGCAACAATTTGCTCATTAGTTTTGCACTGCAGCCTGCCTCTGTCTGTCACTGCCCTCCCTTTGAATTTTTATTGTTGTGTTATTTATTTGGTCAGAATTATCTCATCTCTACCTAAACTAGCCTGTCAGAGAAAGTGCTACTTTTTCTTTACTGATTTGTAATCCTATTACACAGCCCATCAGCAGCTTGTTGCTTCTTACTGCAAGCAGTACCCTCTTCTTGTAGTAGCTAATATTTGCACCTGTTTTATTAAGCAACAGGTACTTGTTTCTTGCCCACAATAATGTTGAGCTAATAATGTCATCCCTGACTGCTTCCTGGGAAACTACATTCTCCCAGTCCCCTTTCTTTGTATAGGATCAGCCAGGTAGTTAATATATCAGTCATCCTGACAAGTCACATGAAGATAAAAGACCCAAAACCCATGACAAGAGGGATGCCAAGCAGCAAAAAATGTGTTAAAAGCTCTCCAATGGGTTTCATAACCTGTAACTAGCAGAACCATGTTAGACAACATGCTGCCATCATGGGAGCTCTTTACCAAAAGAATCACTGCATGGATTTATTTTCCTTCATTCCCAGCACATGCACCCACAGAATCACAGATTCACAGAATCACAGAATGGATGGGGTTGGAAGGGACCTCTGGAGATCATCTGGTCCAATCCCCCTGCCGAGCAAGATCATTTAGAGCACATTGTGCAGGATGGCATCCAGGCAGGTTTTGAATATCTCCAGAGGAGAAGACAACACAGCCTCTTTGGGCAACCTGTCCCAGTGCTCTGTCACCCTCACAGTAAAGAAGTGCCCTCTCCTATTCAGCTGGAACTTGATGTACTTCAGTTTGTTCCTGTTGTCTCTCATCCTCTCACTGGGCACAACTGAAAAGAGACTGTCTCCATCCTCTCGACGTCCTCACCTCAGATATTTATATACATTAATGAGATCTCCCCTCAGTCTTCTCTCTTCCAGGCTAAATGGGCCCAGTTCTTTCAGCCTGTCCTCGTACAACAGGTGCTCCAGTCCTCTCATCATCTTGGTAGCCCTCCTCTGAACTCGCTCCAGTAGCTCCACATCCCTCTGGTACTGGGGAGCCCAGAACCAGACACAATGCTCCAGGTGTGGCCTCACCAGGGCTGAGCAGAGGGGGAGGATCACCTCCCTTGAACTCCTGGCGACACTCTTCCAAATGCACCATTGGCCTTGTTGGCCACAAGGACACATTGCTGACTCGTGGTCAGCCTGCTGTCCACTAGGACACTGACATTGCACTTATCCTTTCCTCTCACCTTGATGCCCTGTGTGGAGTCCCTCCTGATTGCCCTCATCTGAAACATTCTTAAAGGACCTTCACGCTGCCTGCAGAGGGCTTGTCATCAGGGTGCAAGAGTAGTTTGTCTGGCATCTGGCCACCTGTCCTGCCCTGGGGAAGCTTCTGAAGGCACTGTTTTACAGTGTTGGGAAACCCATTACCAAAGTCAGCCTGCTGGAGCAAGCTCATATGCCCTCAGGTGCAGGTACAGCCCCAGACAGATGCAGGCCTGAAAAAACACACACCTGGGGGAAATCATGGCTCATACTAAGCAGAGGGATGTTGTCATCATGGTGCAGCCAAAACCATGGGTGTGCAGGACATCTTTCAGACTAGGGGGTCCCTCAAGATACCTGATGAAATGGATGTTCTGAGAGGGGCAGTGCTAGCAGTAGAAACTTGTTTCCTTTTTTAGGGTAGCAAAAGGCCTAGAGGGAAAACTTTACAGATTGCTCAAGTATTGGCAAGCCACCAATTCCTTTTTAAATACATTTTTTCCTCTTTCTTAATCAATGTAATTCTTTAGATTCTTGGAGGATCTCACCCCCAGATGCAGAGAAAACCAGTCTCTTCTTCACTGAGATATCAGTTACTGTTAAAAAAACAAACAAACAAACAAAAAAAAAAAAAAAAAACAGAACTAGTGGCTTCACACAGGATTTATCTCTACATCTTCATTCACAGTTGCTGTTATCACCTTTGAAACTGAAGAGTTTGAAACTGAAGAGTATTTTTACTAGAAGTTTCAAATTCTCGACTTTTAAAAAATATCTGTTCACACTCCAGACATCGGCAGATGAGGGATCTCGAGCTAAACTACTGAGATTATTTCTAAACATCTTGTTTTTCTAGGGTGCAGGAACCTTTCAAATTATATTCTTCATACTTATTTTTTAATGTTATGCTTTGATAGTGTACAAGTCAGTGGAATTGATGCAAGTGTTGATTTGAAATTACTCAATGCTGGAAATTTCACAGATGCCTTCTGGCTGAGTGTCTAGTTTCCTTTTCTTCTTCCCATGTCTGCCCACCAGCCCAGGAGGAACTTATCCAGACAGTGATTTTCACCAAGGAAAATATCTATTTTTAATAAGACCTATCTCCTAATTTTACACATCTATATTTTTCTTCTAAGCATTCTTGTTCAAATGCTAAGATTTCAAAGAAAAAAATTGTTTGTTAAAATTGTAGGTTGTGTTTTGTTGTTGTTGTTGTTGTTGTTGTTGTTTTGTTTTGTTTTGTTTTCTTCTCAAAGGCATTAAAGTATGGATAAATCCATTATGTTAATCTTAGTTTATATATCTGAAGTTGCCTTAAGCACCTTTTATGTTACAATCTCAAGCACTCTCCCTTTCTGACTTTGGTATAAAACCATTAGAGGCAGGAGAGACACCTGTGTGAGCTATGAAACTTATAGTTCTCAGCACTTGAAAATAGGAAAATGAATGAAAAATGGCTTTTTGTACCTGTCTTCAAGTAATGAATAACATCTATTAGATGGAAAGTATCCGTTCTAGAAAGAAAAGAAAAAACAGGTCAAAAGACATATTCCCAAATGTAACTATGTAGTACTTTTGATTTTGAGTTGCTCTCTTCCATAGAGAGCTAGAAGTGTGGGATAGATAAAGAAATTTGAGAGCATGAAAAATGACAATGGTTCTCACCGTGTTTCCACTTGGTAGAATATTTGCTGTGTTTGTCCACTTTTGTAGCATCTGTCCCAGGAGATGTGATAGAGGGAAACCTGAAAGTGAAGAAATAAGAAATAGCCAAAGGCTGAATGCTGTGTTTACCAAAGTGCTGAGATCCAAGCAACACCTGAGGTAATACTCAGCATTTAGGAGAATACTAGCCTCCAGTCTCAAATGACTGTCTTAATGGAGCCCATTCAGAAAATCTTGCCCTAAATACAAAGACACGTAGAAATCAACAATTTGTGTTTTGAGCACTGGTGGTGCTTGCCATTGATGCAAGTCGGAAGGAGGATTTTGTACAGTGGTGGAGCCTTATAGCCAAGAGCAGTGGGACAACATTACAGAAAGAAAAGTTACGCTGCCTATCACCTAAGGTCTATTAGACTGAGACACGGTTCCTGTGGGAAATGGTAGAAGATCTGCTTTCTGTGAAACTTGATACTGGAGTGAACTAAACTCTACTGCTCTATGAAATACCTTCTGTTGTAGGGAATACAGCATTATTCACATTCACATGACTGAAAAAGACTTTGTAGGACCCAATTGCAATGCGTATATGAAATAGCCCACAGAAGGAATGAGAAAAGGAAAAAAATGTATGACAGAGAAGGTGCATGGTGGAAAAGTAAAATCTTTCATCTAGCATTTCTAGACTTTTTGTAAAGATTATTTATTTATTTATTTATTTATTTATTTATTTATTTATTTATTTTAATCTTTACCTAGGGGAGAGTGTAGCACCTCTGACAAATGAAGTTGGAGAACTGGTATCAACCGATGTGGAGAGGGCAGATATACTTAACAACTTCACTAGTGGTCAGGCTTCCCACACCTCTCGAGTCCCTGAACATCTAAGCAGGGGCTGGAAGAGCAGAACCCTCCCACTGTAAGCAAAGAGCAAGTTTGGGCCCTGATGACATACATCCCAGTGTCCTGAGGGAATTGGCTAATGTAGTCACCAAGCCCTTCTCCATCATATCTGAAAAATCATGGCAGTCAAGTGAAGTCCCCACTGAGTGGAAAAAGGGAAACATCACTCCCATTTAAAAATAGGGTAGGAAGGAAGACCTGGGCAATTACAGACTGGTGAGCCTCACCTCTGACTGGAAAGATCATGGAATGAATGAGTCCTCCTGGAGGCAATGTTAATGCACACACAGGACAAGGAGGTGATCTGGGACAGCCAGCATGGCTTCATCAAGGGTAAATCATGCCTGACCAACCTGGTGGCCTTCTGTGATGGAGTAACTGCATCAGTCGACAAGGAAAGACTGACCAATGTCAACTATCTGGATTTCTGTAAGGCCTTTGACACAGTCCCCTGTGACATTCTGATCTCCAAATTGGAGAGATATGGATTTGAAGGGTGGACCATTCAGTAGATAAGGAATTGACTGGATAGCCACAGCTAGAATTGCTATCAATGGCTCTATATCCAAGTTGATATATTACTTGGGTAAACAATAATAGGACAAGGGGGGATGGTCTTAAATTAAAAGAGGATAGATTATTTGGACTAGACATTAGGAGGAAATTCTTCACTGTAAGGTTAGTAAGTCACTGGAACAGGTTGCCCAGAGAAGTTGTGGATGCTCCATCCCTGGAGGTGTTCAAGACCAGGCTGAATGGGGTATTGGCCAACCTGATCTAGTGTGTCGCATCCCTGTCCATGGCAAGAGGGTTGGAGTTAAATGATTTTTAAGGTCCCTTCCAACCCACAGAATCACAGAATGGCCAAGGCTGGAAAGGACCTCTGATGATCATCTAGTCCAACCCCCCTGCCAATCAGGATCACAGTGTGCTACAGTACATTGTGCAGGATGGCATCCAGATGGCTTTTGAATATCTCCAGAGAAGGAGACCCCACAAATTCTCTAGGTAAACCAAGCCATTCTGTGGTTCTATGATTCTAAGCTAAAACCTATTCCTTATTTCAAGCTAGTAAAGAACAAGTCTCTCCAAATGAGTTTATTTCCTCAACATTTTAGAAGGATATTAAGGATTATAACGTTTTGCTGCTCCACTTCTTTCTGGTATATTATGTGGTCTCCAGAACTACTGAACTCCTTGAGGTACTTCTATCACTTGCTAATAAAAATTCTTAAAATAGGGTCTAGAGCCAGTGCTTTCATCACACTTCAAGTGTCATGCTAAGTATTCACAAAATAATTAATTCAGCTTTTGGCATCATGACACAAATGTTTATGAATATGCAATAAAAATGTTATTAAAGCTATAATTTAGATTAAAAAATCTCACTTGTAAACATTTTTGAAAAGAGAATTCTTTATGCAGTAAATAGCAGTACAAAAAGTGATAGGATTTTATTTGAGAATATGTCTATTACATCACTATAATAAGGACAGGTGTCACAAAATATTCTTAATGATCTTAAAATGCAGGAAAGGATATTCATATATTACTGTGTAATAGCTGTCTGCATTTCTATGGATTCAACCTGTCAGTCTCTCTAAAACAGTCAGGTGTTTTCAACAAGGAAAAGTTTTCCTGAGAATGCTTGGTCATATGAGATTTCCAGAAAATCTACTATCAGGACACAAAAATCTTTGTTCCTCAGATTACATTAGGTCAAAATTCAGGGCCTAAGTTTTATGTTATAAGGCTTATGTTATGTTATGTAATTTTATGTTCACAGATCTTCTGAAATGGTCAAACTATGAAATGTGTGTTCACTGGAGCTCTTGAGATTGTAATTTCTGGAGACTGAGGTGTAAGAGATGTCAAAGAGGCACGTAAAAGCCATATCAGACAGAGAATCAGTTCAAACAGGGGAACATCTCTACAAGCTAACTTCATCATCCCTGAACCAATTTGTAAGGGCAGCTTTTCTACAAAAGCCTCACATGATTTTTTTTTCCATCCCACTTTATCAAACCATGATAAAGTTTCTGTCCTTAGGCTTCTTGGCTATGATTCCCCATTCCATTTATTGTTGGACATCTAATTTAGTCTCCTCTGTGAGGAGCCCAACCTCCCAGTCATGCCAATGAAAAGAAATGAGCTCCTTCAGAGGTTATTCAGCACTTAGGAATGGATTCAGCCCTCTACTAAGCCTGGGTGACTACCCTTCTTACTTTGGCTTCTCAGTAAAGTGCCCAAAACTGAGGAAAGATTAACTCAGAGGTGAAATTAATTCTTTTCCTTCACTCTGCTCTTGCCCTCTGTGTGCTGTAGGAGGTTTCAAGTACCCTTGTATCCCCTCACAAATGAATCTTCTTAGCTCAGAACAGGAAGACTGCAAAAACAATTTGCAGGATGCTGTATTTCCCCTTGGAAATGCCCTCATATCACTGTTGAGTGTCTGACATGTGGAGCTTGGAGTAAAACATATAACAGGTCCTGAGATAGAGGTCTGAGTCATCATTCCTGTTAAATATTGAAATACCTGGTATGCAAATATTTTGACGAGACTTGAGTAATATTTTTTGGAAGGTGATGTGATGTAAACAGCATCCAGAGAGAGACACAACAGGTGCCTCAAGTGGAGAGGAGCCATGCTTCCAGAACAGGTTCTCAGAAATCTCTAAGATTGGCTTACCCAGCTATGATATGGTGCAAGCTGGTGCTGAAAAACTAACAATGTGTGTAATTAGGAGCACTTTGCATTTCTAGTGAAATAAAATCTTGCAGTACTCCTGTCTACTAGCTGACCAAAACAGATTCACAAAAACCCTTTATTTTGTGGGACCCCCGTCCCCCCTCCACACACACACACACGTTAAACTGCCTGCAAATTACAAAAACTAAAGTAAAATCTTTAAACAACATGAGTTAGTGGTTTCTGCCATCAGTTTTCTCACCATTTCACAGTCTTCATGACATTTCATCCTGGGTTATCTACAAGACAGGTCATCCTTAATCCTCTCCTGATGGACTTATCCATAAAAGACAGTATGACGGTGTGGACCGAAGCTTTTTACAGCCTGTATTACTATTTTTATCCTGAGTATTTGGTCCATTTGGCAGCTACTGTTCTCCTGACCCTTCTCTACTGGGTGGGAGAGGGGCTTCACAAGTTTCCTCTTGCTCTGATTGCACTGGGTTGCTATTAGCCTTCAAAGACTGCCATGCTGAGAATTTATGCATAACAGGAGGTGTTATGGAAATGGCTTTAAGTGTGCTCTGCCACAGTGTCCTGAGCCTCTCTTCAACTTTTTCAGGAGGGACAAGTTTCTGTTGTCATTAAGCAGAGCCCAGGAGAACCAGGAAACAATGAGAGATTGAAACAGCAACCACTAGTTAAGAATAGCACATCTGGAGCTAATGATTATGTTCAGAAGTAGAATGTGGCTACAAACAGCAATAATCAAATGAAATAGTCCACAACAGTGAATGGTTTTATTGCAAGGAAAAAATGCAAGGCAGCTGTGTGGTAAATAGGTGGGAAAGTGCCTCAGCTCTTTAAGGGTAAGGTAGACACCATGGGGGACTTGTGCAGTTGGCTTAAGTTAGTTTTATGTTAGCACAACATGGTGTCACAAAGGAAGGATGCAATTCACGTTATTATCTGTTCAACTCACCTTCTCACTGCGAAAGACAGTGCCAATGCTGAGTCCATGCCCTTCATATGTCTTTTCATCCCCTCCCCAGAAGGAGGATATATACATGAATCTTAATTTCCTGTTTATTTTCTTAATACTGTAAAGATGACAGGAAGTCTTTAGAGAAACAGTGTGAGAAGGAAAGCAGAATGAGAAATAAATTAGACCTACATTTCTCTCCTTCTGTTTCCATCTCACTATGGAAATAGGCTTTGGCTATTTTGAAAAGTCAGATAAAGGGTGTAGTTAATTTATCTTTTTCTTAATCCACTCTGCAAACTAGCTATGAAATATATGTAGATTATTTAGCTATATATGGACCAGGTGTGAAAACTTGCTCTAAAATTACTCTCCCCCTCCTCTTTCGGTATGTAGCAATCAGAAACAAATGATACATTCTACCAGATCTGAAATTCTAATTAAAGGAAGTAGGAAAGGGGTCAGTTAACAAATACATCAAAGTGCTTCATATGAATTTGTTTTCTTTCCCTGACAAGAGTGCTAGACATTAATTTATGCCTCTGGTAAATGATTTGTATAAAAATATTTCTTCATGCATTATGGACAAACAGAAGACTCTGTTGAGTGGTGGTTTGTTGTTGTTGTTGTTGTTTTTGTTTGTTTTCAAAATCCATCCTGTTTTAGACAACTTTCCACCACATCTGCTGTTTGTAATGTCACAAAATCCAAGCCACAGACCACAATTCACCATGCAACCAGACAAAGTTAAGATGGTTTTAAACCCATAATGTTGAGTTTTCTTATTTGAATGGGTAGACTCTTTCCTTGACTGTTTAGATAGGGAAAAAAAAAAATCTGGGTGAAAATGCCACCATTTTGATCAGCACAATAGACAGATGCCTTGATTCCTACCTACTTTATGTTGGATATTAGGAAAGGTTTTTTCACTGAAAGGGTTGTGAGACATTGGAACAGGCTGCACAGGAAAGTAGTTGAGTCACCATCCCTAGAGGTCTTCAAAAGATGTGTGGATGTGGTGCTGGTTTAGGGATATGGTTTAGTGTTAGACTTGGCAGTGCTTGGTTAGAAGTTGGACATAATGATCTTAGAGGTTTTTTCCAGCCTGAATGATTCTAGAATTCTATGATTCTAGTCCCTGAAACTAAGAAAAGGCTGCAGGAAGTAAAAAACAGAATTGATGGAACAAATGAGCATAAGCTCTTCCTTGTTATTTTTAGAAGAAAGCAAGAAAGCATTTTTTAGAAGCAACAAGAGTAAGACTGTCTTCCCTCAGGGCTTGAACTGTGGGATGGACCACCGGAGGGCAGAAATCCATCTCCACAGAGCTCGCTTGTGTTTTCAAACACAAAAGCCTTCACTTTGTTTTGCAACAGCAATCTCATTCAGGGCACAAAGGAGCAGAGCACATCGATGCATTCATTAGTCCCACTGCACTCAGTCATTTGCTCAATAAAAAAAGATCATTGAATCAAGGCACAAGCCTCTTTGGTACTTCTCTTTGCAATTTTTAATGTTTTCTTGTTTCTTTTCAAAATTTGTTCATAGATGGAGAGATTTTTCCTTTTAGGTCAAGTTTTTCAGAGCCACTGGCGTAAGAGGTATCAAGACACAGAACTTCTGTCAGTCCTTCATATGTCCAGTTCCTCCCAGTCTTCAGAGATATGTTATCTTGACAGATTGTGATTAGTGCAACTAAACAGCTAAGCTAAGATATAAGAGGTGAGTATTTCCATGCTCACTGGTGTGTTTTAGGCTCCTAATGTGGGCTTTGTCTGAATTAATGACAGAATTTCTAATGATATGAGCTGTGATTTCAAATTCTGATTTCAAATCCAAATGATTCAAACTATGATTTCAAATCCAGTGTTTATATCTAACACCTGAAAAAGGGAACTCCTATAAGATGCATAGAAAAAAAAAATGTAAGTCTTATCGATCAGACTGGAGATCTCAAGTTCACCAGAAGAAAACAAAGATGGCTGTCCTTGTGACTGAAGATTTTCAGCCTATGTGAACATCAGTTTTATGTAACAATTCTTAGCAACACAGGAAGATTTGGTGCAGTACACTGCTTTTATTTCTGATACCATGTAACTTTTATAGATCAAACATTTGCACAGTACTACCAGCAGCATTACAACCCAAATAATGTTCACCCTAACACCTTTTCTACAGGTCTGTAACACACTAACCTGTTGTAGTTGCTTATTTTGTGAATGCCTCTATGAATTCAAGTCTCCAACAAAGAATTGGAAGTTACAATTTATAGCAGTTTACTTAAGCTACTGTTTTGGAAGCTCTGTTCTTTGTGGACCATCAGTGCTTGATGGTCAAAAGCTTAACGATGCTTACGGAGACTATATAGGTTATGTGGTAAAAATAAATGGTTCCATTATAATGGTTCGTCTGGGAGAGCTCTAGTCACAAAACACCTGCTTCTCCCTGTTTCCAGATGGGTTTGCAGATGTCTGAAGTGTCTATAGAAAAGTGGAAATAGCTGCAGCTGGAAATATTTCAAAAATTAGATATTTTTCCACCAGCAAATGTAGGTTCATTTATAGATTATTCTCATAGAAATGTGAGTAGTGGACAAAATGATGTTAAATATGGTTCTTAGGTCCAGTATTACAAATAAATAAATAAATAAATAAATAAATAAAAATAAAATAAAAAAACTCTGGCTGATTTTGATGTAAAAAAGTAGTTCTGATGTAGAAACAGCAAGATTTTGCCCCGTTACATAGTGTTGCAGAAAAGTTTTAAAATAATTATTTAATACGTAACTTACGGCTAGTGAGAGCCCATACCAGCAGGCTATTGACATTTCCTTTTACTGACCAAAAGTTCCTGGTAGAAATAAAAAAAAAAAAAAAAAAAAACAGGTTTCTCACATATTATGCAATCAATCAATCAATCAAACAAACAAAAAATTGTTGTTTTGTTGTTGTTGTTGTGTTTTGTTGGAGGAGGGGAGGGGTGTTGTTTTTTCCAGTCCAGTGCTGGCTAGCATGGAAAAAGGAGCTGGTTTTGTTGACTTTCAGTAAGAGAGAAAAGAAAAGTCTCTGTCAAGGATACCAGTCAAGAAAGGAACTGGAAATACTCAAGAAATTCAGAAGGGGACCCAGCATGTTTGTACATAAAACAGGACAAGAGAAAAAAAAAAAAACAATACTATTATAATCAAGTCAAAATAATAAAAAATATTAATCCAACACAAAAAATATGTCACTGTGTAAGCTACAAATACACAATTTAAAATGTCAGTTTCTTGCTCTGCCACATTATGATGTCTTTGTCCCAGGGAACTGGACGTGAAATCCTAAGCACCTCAGATGATATTACCAAATACACAATCTGCCAGTCAATTCTCTGCATATCTTCAGAATAGGTGTGAATTTCTCTTACTTTCTTCTGCTTACCTTACACCTTCCTTTCCTGGGAATGGTGACATCCATCACTTCACAGTCTCACATAACCAAATTGCATGCCACATATAGTTTCTCATTCATTTCCACCTTGTCACTCAGAGAAAAATCAGAGTAGCCATTCTGCAGGTAACTTCCTCCCAGGTTTCAAGTATGAAGGTTCTTCAGCACTTCTCTATTTTTTATTTTTTTTCCACTAATAAAGTTACCACAGAAGTGTCTCATATAGAGAAAAGTGTCTCATAGAGACAGACAGGTTTGTATTTGAGAACTATTTTGTAAAACGCTCTTGTTGAATGTTGTCTGTATTATATAAAACATAAAATCCTGAATAATGAAATAGAGATAAACAAATCTTCTTCTAAATGGATAATTGTTCGTATAACTAATAATGACTTATCCTCATGTCTTAGATCAGAATATTTATAGAAATGTGAAGACTTCTGAAAAGAACATGCTATAAAATTCCAGCATACCAAAAGGAAAGTGTAATAGAAAATTTACTTGATAAGACTTGAAGACTTGTTCTGTTAAATAACTGATAAATAACTTGTCCTTTAAATCAGTCCTCCATATATTGAATTTCAAGAAGACCAACTGAAGAAAACGAACACAGATATTAATGGAATAACAGTTTTAAGCAACTGCAGTCATTTGGTTTCAGCAGTATTATCAATTAATTATATTTAATCTATATGACAAGCAGAGAAAGGAGACCTTGAAAGAATGATTAAAACAGATAAGTTGTGCTGCAAATACAATGATTGATTTCTGAGGTCTATAATGTAATGAAAATATTGATGTTCCTGTATAGGTATCTATGCATAAACTCAAGCAATTGAATTAGCATTGGTGAAAAAGTTGTTTTCCTTAGCAAGAAGCTTCTTTATTTCCCTGACTAGGATGTGGTATCTTCCTTGTCTGTAATACCATGAAGTAAAATGTTTTGCTTCCTCCACTGTTGATTTAGCCAGTCTCACAACATCTATTTTGCTTGCCATGCAATTTTAATGTGATTCAAAATGTGAAATGTTGCATGTCACAGATGGCTGAAAACTGATATTCCACTAACAGTCCCATTAAGATAACTGTTCATTTAAATAACTGATTTTACTTTATCTTCCAATGGATTTTGAAGGCCATCATGGTCAGTTGCTACATCCTAGCTAAGGAGAAGTCTTACAGCTACGAGGTGGTGTCTTGACTACTTCTGAGTGAGCATATTTCAATTTGTTAAGACTACAGTTACTCTTCCAAAAGGGTAAAGAAAGCTCAACCAATGACACAAAAAAAATGGCAGAACAAATCCTAAAGAAACCCCCTTGCAATCAATCCAAAGGCTTACTAACCTCAGAGAGCTTCAGTGTGTTCCTAAAAAAATGTCCATGTGCAAGAAAAAAAATAAAGGGGGGGAGGGGAGTAGAAGGGGGAACAGAAGTGGAACCCACTCCAATTTAAGTCATTCTTTCCACTGCACCATGATTCAGCACTGTCTTCCTAGCTCCAAAGAGAGAAATAAGTGGGATGTCACCAAGAACATCAAGAAAAGTGTCATCTCAGGCAGGTGTGCAGGATTTCTTCTAAAATTAAAACAGGTTTTTCTTTCCCTAATCAGTCCTATGTAATTCATGCTTTTTTTTTTTTTTCTTTTTCTCTTTTTCTTTTGTAATTTATATATCTAATTCATCTGGATGTGTTAAAGCCATTAAACATTTAATTCAGATTTGATTCTTCTCTTATGGATGATGTTGATCAGATACCCTTTATTGGAGCAGGGTACTAATGTTAATACATTATATGCATTTAAGGGAACTCTTCTGTAGGCTTGTTACTGGAATATGAGTAATTATTAACAAACAGTAAGGCCAGTTTTCTTTCTGCTTAAATATCATTTGGGCTCAATTACCTGATACTAAGATGAACAGGTCATTAAGTTCGCTACTCTATTGATTCTAGTTTTAGCTGAGCTCTGTTCATTTTTTATCTGAGCTCATTTTCTTTGGCTTGAACTTTGACTGTGTTATTTGATTGCAAGTTAGCTCCCATGGAAATTTCTGAAAGGATGAGACCTTACACTCCTGCATTCATCCCTGAATTCAATTTGAAGTTGACTTTTGCAGGGCTTTTTTTTTCTTTTTTTCTTTTAGAATATTATACCATGGCTGCAGTGTTCAGAAGCACCCAGGAGTCTGCAGGACTCTGCTCTTCTAAACTATATTTACGCTTTTGGCCTGAAAGCGAGCTGCTGTTAAGAGGAAAGACTTAAAAAGCAGTCATGTACACAGGCTGGTGGGAAAGAAGAATCCAGGGGTCATGTGCAAGGAAGGAT
This sequence comes from Aythya marila, assembly GCF_965140915.1. Lineage (NCBI taxonomy): Eukaryota > Metazoa > Chordata > Aves > Anseriformes > Anatidae > Aythya > Aythya marila. The sequence continues at coordinate 69,036,962 of NC_139042.1, read as the reverse complement.
CCTATGAGCTGACAGCTAGTGGGACAGCACCATTGGGAGCTTGTGCAGGCAGACAGCAGCTCGCCATTACAGGTATAATTCAGCCAAGGGCAACTTCCCTGGTGCTAACACGGGGCTCAGAGACCATGGGACTGCTTTTGATTAGATGGTTATAGGAAGAGCCCCTGCAACCCTCAGAACAGCTCCAGAGCTTCTGGGAGAAAAGGGGAGATAAGGGTTAATGGGGGAGGCAGAGCCCTGGTGCCGTGCTCATTCCCAGCATAGTAAATTTAACCTGATGGAAGGGACCCTGAGATCACCAAGTCCAATCTCTGGGCCAGTCTCCTAATTAATTTAATCTCTCATTGCTGAGAGATTAAATGGGCTATAGTGGGATAAATAATAATAATAATAATAATAATAATAATAATAATAAAAGTAAAACAGAACATCTCTAGCAAGGTAAAAAAGTATCATATTAGATTGCCTGGAATTGTTACATTGATTGTTATTTTTTGGCAATGAAAACAAATTGTTATCCCAATGCATTTTTCAGCTAGCTTTCTCAGGCAGAAAGTTTCTTATATGAACTACATGATTTTTTACCATAGAAAGAAGTAATGCTTCTGGGTAGGAGGGCCTGCCATACTTATGAGTTAAAAACTCTTCATCTTTTCTCTAAAAGGAGGAAATGAATGCCTGGCTGAGATAATTACACACAGTGTCTTTCCCATCACCATGAAATATGAGTGTCGATGATGTATGTGCCGGATAGGAATGTATAAATAAACACTTCCCAAATAAATCACTCAGTGGCCATCTGAAGTTCCCTCTTCATCACAGCAATGACAGGCTGGATATGAACCTGCAACCCAGAAGGGAATACTTCTTTGACTCTTTGTAGTCAACTTATACCCTTGGACCTGTGCAGAAAGTGCCAGCATCCTCTGACAAAAAACAGAAGTTCTGAGCTATCCTTCTGATCATCTTTGCTCATCTAGCCAACAAGGTACTAGAATTCAACCTACTTTTAGCCCCAAAACATTTTTGAGCACTTGCAGTTAATTTGACTTGTCCCAGAAATGCTCTTGTATTAACAAATCTGAGCAGCATCATAGTCCATACCGGGATCCAACCAAGAAAAAGACTTTGTCACTCTGTACAATGTTCCTTTCCTATATAACCCTATTTATTGTTTTATTATCACTAGTATCATTATCTTTATTGTTACAAAATGAACACCATCCCAGCTGACTGTCAGAATAGCTGTACTATGCTAGCAGCTTGCATTAGTAAAATGCACTCCAGAGGAAGAACCGATGGTAGTGTCTTGTCAAAGAGAACAATGATTGTAAGAAGGGGTAAGGGCTACACGGACTATTATAGATAGTATTAGAGTTGGAGACAGGAGGATGAGACATTCCCAATCTGTCTTACTGTAGAGGTGCCTCTTACAAGAAAAAATAAAAAAATCAGGCCTGGAGGAAGAAGGCACATGCAGCCATGCAATGCTTTCACTGCTGTGAAAGCATTCTGCCGGGCCATTCTGCTGGGACGTAAAGCTGAAGTCTTTCTGGGAGAAAAGGGATTTTTTTGCTCTCACTTTCATGCTGAGGTCTCTACTGATCTGCTATATAGATTGCTACTTCAATTATTAAACTAACATATGAACAGAGGTTCTCTTCTTCTGCAGCCATGAAAAACAGAGGGAATCTACCTCCCACTCTCCCCTTACCTTGCTTGGTTTTTCAAACAAAAGAATACAGGTACTGCCTCCAAGCATCTGAGCTTTCCAGGCAACGCTGGCAAAGATAGCTAGCTAACTTCCAGAGAGGACCAGGATTTCACCTCCCTTTGTGTTTCATATTGGCTATGCCCACCAGTCACATAAATTTTATGCTTCCTACAGAAAACTTGCTGCCTAGATGTTTTCTGACACCTCTGTCTCTCCCCTTGCACAGCACAGGTATGTGTGGCATGCTGACCAGCCAGCTGGATTGCACTGCTGTTTGTGAGCATCGTCACACCTCACTTTCAAGAGTCCAGGTGGTTGTTTGTTTGTTTGTTTTTGTTTTGTTTTGTGGTTTTTGTTTGCTTGTTTGTTTCATCTATTTCTAAAGCTTTGTACCAGAAGGCAATATTTACTGGACAATTTCTAGAAGCAGTTACAAATAAACCTTGGTACCACCAATGGTTATGGGATTGCACTGAGACCTTTGTGTAGAAAACTCAGAATTTGTATGTTTGTAGGCTTAGATAAATAGAGAGTGAGAAGAAAAAGCGAGCAAACACTAACAACACCCTGAAAAGGACACTTCAGTTAAGGGGCACACCTAATTTGGAGAAAGGAAGGAACCACTCCCATTTTGGTCACCCTGTTTAAGAGAGTTGTCACTTCAGGTGCTCACTGAAGCAATCAAAAAGTACCTGTCTGTTTTTGAGGGCTCCACAATCCCTGTATCCCTCTCCTCTCACCCTACTGCCTGATTTTGCTCTTTCCAATGGAGAACTAGAGCAGCATGTAATGAGCCATGTTTCTCATCTACTACTAGCCCTAGGAACCCTATTGATCTCATCAGTGTTAAATTAGCCTTGATAGCGATATGGTATTTTGGACACGACTAAGCTGCAGCACTGCCACTTCCTAAACAAGCCGTAGGCTTTGTTTCAAATGAATACAGCAACTGATTAATCAATACTGAAAGGTTATCAGAGCCTGCTTTCTGATAGCAGGCTTTCACAATGCCCAGGGGTTGCTTTTTTTCTTGGTTAAACAAAAACATTCTTATTTTTAGTGCTTTTACTGCCTTCTGGAGCATTGTTTTCTCCCTCTGACAGCCCACCCTGTTCCCACACGGTGTCCTGGGTCTGGTGGAACTTCACCAGTTCCCACACCCAGAAGGATCCCAAAGCAGTCCAGATCCCCATGGAAACCTTAGCAGGCTGACTGCCTGCTAGGGGTCTAACTAAGTATCTGTGCATGACGGGCATGCACAATGTGTTCTCTGGTCTAGGAAGGGGTCTCAGCCCCCAGGTCCCTGCTTGTCTGTGTCAGAGAGCAGAACAATGAGGCATGCAGCTCCTTGAGGACTTCCCAAAATAGATATTGCCATGGTGTGCTTCCTCTTGCTTGCTTCCATCTGCTGTCTCTACTTATGTATTTTTTTTTAGGTTATGTGGTAAAACACTTGTCTCCATGCTTGAAAAGGAGCAGGGAGACCCAGGAGTTGGCAGGAGGGAAGGGGAGGGCAAAAACCCCTCAGGACCCACTGAAGCCCCCTGCCTTGTCCCCTTATGGTTGCACCTGGGGAGCAACCACCTAGGTGAGGCTAGGTGAGACCCATCAAGATGAGTCAATGGGCGAAACTTTTCCCAGGTCACTTCACACATGGGGTGACAGTATGAGCGTGTACAGGTAAGAGGCTCAGTATGGGATGTGAGGGAAGAGCATTTTGGATGGGATATTTAAGGGAGGGAACAGAGGTGGTGAGAGGGAGGAATCAAAGGGGACTGGGGAGGAACGAGCATGAAAAAATTAAGGGAAAAGGGCTGATGGCAGGTAGGCAGGTGCTGGTCAGTGTATGTGTCTGGCCATACCTGCGCTGACCAGTGCAGTCTCTTCTGCCTCCTCATTAGACTGTTTCTGAGGGTTTTCATGGGTGAGGGCTCCTTATTCCCTGTGCTCATGCACAGACTAGGGGAAGCGGTGTGCATGCAGGTGTGTGTGTGTGTCCTGCCCCTTGTTGCTGCTCCACTACCCTACAAAATGAATCATGCTCAAGTGAGAACAAGTGGCTGTTTCTACAAGCTAATTGCTAAAGCCATCCTGTGCGAAGGAGGATTCGTGTTCTGGGCTTTTCTCTAATGAACATGTAAGTACAAGTTATAAATCAGAAGGGCTTAAAAAAAAATAAAAGGAAGAGTCCCTTTTATCCTGCAGGACACTAATAGGCAGAAACTGGAGCATTCCCTGAAACATCCATCTCCCTACAAGCATGGACTGAATTTGGACTAAAATCTCCAATATCCAGTAAATGTTGATTTAAAAAGGAATCTGTAAAAAGAAATCTTATCTTTAAAAAGGTACAAAGGAAATTCTAATGTTCTCCAGCAGTCTCAGGGCTCTTAAAAGAAAGGTCTGACTGCTCTTGTACTTTATAAGAAAAGGCACTAAGCACCTACCTGTAGATGAGGTTTGACATTGTCTATCCCAAAGAGCTCTAGGTGTGTTCTCAGAGCCCAGCAGGACTGAAGTAGGTTTCCCACCTCTCCTCAGCTCTCTCATGGACACTCTCTCTGCTTTGCATTTTCTGTGGATCCCCTGTTCAAGTATCTAGCTCTTCCCCTGTGTTGAGCCATGGCACAAACTGGCATTTGTGGCATGTGGGGAGCATGTGCCTGGGAAGCTCATCACAGAGCAGAAACAGGCTTTTTCCCTGGAGACAATTTCATATCACTCATTTTATGCTCTTGCTTTAACTGACCTTTAGGGAAACAAGCTTGTCTCTATGAGCTGTAGAAGGAGCCACCTCCCATGGGTGACCTTGGATGCCTGTGGCAGATGGAGTGCCCAGGTGTTGTGTGTGGCTCACGAGATTCCCTCCCTATAAGCACCCCTAGCCAGAACATCACAATTTCTTTATTTCTTTATGTCTTGATTTTGCTATATTTTACTTTGCTACAAATGTCGAGGGTTTCTTTTTCTATTATTATTTTATTTATTTTTTATTTTTTAATTTAAGTGTCTAATCCTTGCTGTGACTTTTTTTGAGACCAAAAACAGTTTTTCCTAGCTTTTCTCAGTTACAAGAAACATTAGAGGAAAACAAAAAACAAACAAACAAACAAATACACTTCCTCTTGTTTGTACATTGGGCTGAAGTTTACATTGTTTCTTTGTTAATTCTGGTCCTAAAACTTGCTGAAGGGTTCTTTCCAGCACATACAAATATAACAAGATAACATAGAATATATGGAATATAATGTAGGATGTATGATACTTGATAAAAGATGTATTGTACATCATACAACATATAACACTATATGAATTAGACATTTATATCTTATACTATACATTAGATTATGTATTACTTAATACATTATATGCATCTACCTATGTTATTTTTATTCACACAACTGACATTTGTAGAGATTTGATCTTTTATGTTTCCCTTATTTTCTTTGCTAATTCTGAATATAACCTCTTCAGAAACAGACTTATGAAGCCAATCAGAGTAAAGAATCACAGAGCCACTTTCATTTACAGTGAAGAAACATTTTACTAAAGGGTGGGGAGGATCTATCCATTAAGCTCTCCAGTTATTTTTTCTGCTCTACTGACACCCTATGCAAACTGTTGTTTTATTGCACCATCATCACCAAAACTTTCCTGTACAACCTAGCAAGTAGCTGGTCTTCTGCACAGAAGTTTCCCCATCTGTCTCAATTTATTGACTTCATTTTTAAGGTTATAACACACATTTCTAAATACCTCTCTGCTGATGAGTCCTCTGCAGTGTTGACCTGTCAAACCAAAAAACCCATTTTGTGGACAAAGGTATTTGTGGGTTAGTTATGATGTCAGGGAACTAAAGTGAAATTTTGCTCACTAATAATAAAAAGTATGCTCACTAGTTACTTCCCAAGAAACAACTGCTGAAGTGAGGTGAAGACAGATTCTGGTTCCAATGGAAACAGGCTTAAATGTTTCCCAAATTTTGTGTCAACTTTAGGCTCCACCTTATTACACCTTACCATAAACCTTCTTTTCAAATAATGGAGGAATTCTAGGTATGAGATTTCTTGAGGCAGAATAAAAGGTTCTTCTCCATCAGTACCTGCACCTCTAGCCTTCTAAAAATGAACAAAAGTCTTACCTGGATTTTCTTATTTTGATTTAATTATAGCTCTTGGAAGCTTTTTTTTTTTTTTTTTTTTTTTTTTTTTTTCTGTAGCTGTATAAAAAGTTAAGCTTAGCATTATATTGTTACAAAAATTGGGGAACTGTAAAGCTGAATCAATATGACTTTAAAAGCTACTATTTAATTAGTTTCAGTTGATTAGAAAGACATTTGATTTTATTGCAGTGTAGTCTGCTGGGATTAAGGGCTAATAATATCTGGATATACTTCCTGATAAGAGTTTTGTCCACCTATGTATTATATCTATAGATGGCAGACAAGAAAACAAAGCTATGTAAGGATGATGAATTTACCTATTAAAATTATGAAATACAGCACAGCACTTCTCCACCTTTTACAGGAAGTGGTCTTGTTGGTCTGTGTTCTTGTCCTCTGTACAGCTAATGCAAGAGGTCTTGATCCAAGCAGCGCAGTAAGACGAGTCATTAAAAAGGTAATTCTAATACTTTCCATACTACAACTTTGTGATCCATGAAATAAATTCAACTTCTACTGTTACTCCAATGCAGGTTTTTTTTTGTTTGTTTGTTTTTTGTTTTGTTGTTTTGTTTGTTTGTTTGTTTTTTAATAAACACTACTTACAAATAGCGGTGAAATTTCAAACTGTATATTATACTTGAGGAGACCACTGAGATCTTCAGTCACTGCTATAATGTTCAGAGTGGACTGATGGAGGAATATGAAAGAAGACTGACCTTTGAATAAATAAGAAGGTTAAAATAATTGTTTAGCAGATTTTTTCTCAAGACAGAAATTTAAGTTTCACCTACCTAGTGCTTGTATGAAAAACAACACACGGGTGTCTTTTGTATCAGAGACTTTTCAGACATAAGATGTGGTAGCAGCTGGACAAATCTAAAAATGCAGCCACTGCAATTTTTAAATTAGTGCAGTCCCCAGTGAAATACAAGCCCAATGATTTCAAAACAAAATGCTATTTTATGGGTTACCTGACAGTAAAAATTAAACCATGGAGAAAAAAGTGTTATCCAGGACAACCTTCTTGTATCTTGTATAAGGTGGGGACTAAGAAACTTTATCCTTAATTCCCTTTCAGGCAGATCACCTTCTTAAGCCTTGTGATGCTGCCATTTTTCCAGAGCCTATGCATTCCCTGTATTTCTTTCGTAAAACTCTTTGATTTCAGCGTGAGTTTTACCTGAATATGAATGACAGAATCATCTTTGACCCCACTTTAGAAGGGCACTTTTTGTAGTCTACTAAATTCTTTTCTGGGTTAAAATAACTCAATTGCATTTCTAATAAATGCTTGATTATGGAGGCTGGAAATGTAACATCCATACCAAGTAGACAAAATTGAACATTTTCAGAGAATAAACACTTTCAGCTTTAACAGTTTGCTTTTAACATAAAAGATGTATTCTAGGAAATCTAGATTATCATAGTGAATGCCTGGGAGGTGGAATTATCCTTAGTAGACCCTTGCCATGAGGCTATTCAGGAGCATAATATGGTGCTATTCCTGAAATCAGCTCAAGGTCCTTTCCAAGAAATTTAAGAGAAGAGAATTTTTCATTAGTTTGGGCTTCAGGGCACAAAAACAATAACAAACCTGAGGAAAACATACTTGCAATTCAAGTCCAATGTCAAATCTGGGATTTCACCCTCATATTTTCCCTTTCTCTGAGACACAGAGTTCTATGAACTGTCTTCTCTCCTGTCACACTTTTGATATGAGCTTTTGAGACCAAAAGGCATTTGTAACAGTTACCCGGGAGGTCAAAGACTAGAAAGAAGCTCAGTGTAATTTTGAACAGTGATCTCAAGACCTGTTTAAGAAAGAAATCAAAGGGAGCAAGGAGAAAATCCCACCTTAGGAGGTGGACAGGACAGAGATACCACTTCTGTGCCTAGCACACAGGCGATTAGTGCAACTGTTTCATGCTATATTCTTATAATTAATAATTACTTCCTACAATGAAGGCCACTATGTGCTTTCAAATGAGATTTCCTTCAGGAGTAAGAAGAATTTCCACTTCAATTGCTCTTCTGCTCTCCTCTCTAACCCCCTTGTCATTCATTCACGACTATTGCAGGAAAAGGAAAAAACTCTTATACTTGCAGTTGATGCTACACATGTAGAAGTGGCATTGCCTGATATAAGCTGAACAATGTGTGGGAAGGAAGAGACATCTGCTGCAAAAGTAAAGATGGAGATATTGTAGGTTTTTTTTTTTTTTTGGTTGTTGTTTTTTGTTTTTGTTTTGTTTTGTTTTAGCTTTAGAGTTGTGAAAGAGATAATCAAGATATTAATTCCATAGTAATTGCAGAATTTCTGATACTGCTGATCTATTACCGGCCTTTTGCTGGTGGAATTGTAAGGCAAAGACAAAGTATCACAAGTGGACTTCTGTGGCAAGGTTTTGCATCACAGCTCCCCATCTTACTGGAAGGCAACAGAGTACAAGAGCATGTCTTGAGAAATGGCAGGGAGCAGAAAGGGGAAAGAGAAGGCTCTCTAACACTACTTATCTTCAGAATGGAAATCATCCAAAGATTTCCTGCCAAGGCTAATAAAGAATGAAATCTAGTGAGAAATAGAAGAAAAGAGCCTTGCACCAAACCAAAGGATGTTACAATGACACTTCTCTGAAAATTTGAGTATAGTGACATTTGATGGTACCATTATCAGTGATTTAAATCAGCCAATTGGATTTGAATTCAGCTGATAGAAATTAAACATTCTCACTATCCTTATTGGGCTGTCCTTCATATTGCCACATAAACAGCATTGGTGGGAAAGGAGCTACTCAATGCACCACTGAAAGAAAAGTGATCCTTGGCTAAAATAGTCCAACATTTCTCTATTCGTATGCAGCTGTTGAAGAAAGAGACAGAAACAATATAATTCCAGGTCAGAAATTACCTTGTTATCCTGGGTGCAGCTTCCTTTCAAATAACCTCCATCAGCCCTGCAAAACCATCAGATATATTAGCCTGTTCTGACTAAAATTCTTGTGGTATTCCTCTTTTCCTATAATGAGGGCATCTTTGAATATGCTGGCATTCAAACTGTGTGAGCAGTGTTATCTTGTCACTCTTCCAGCTAAACTGTTTCCACCACCAGTCTGCAACTGTTTGTTTAGCTATCCAGCCAAGTGGGTAGCCAAACCGTCTTGCCAGTTAGCCTCCCATCAAATGCTTAATGACCTTAGATGAAATGCCAGTGGGCACAGACACCCTACATGTGGCCAGTGGGAGGAAAGCCTCAGATTGCCTGCACTGTGTATATCAAATTGCTGGATCACCCAGCTTCTTGAGACACTAAAACATGAGACATCAGACATATTGCACTGATGTCTGTTAAACACTTTTTTTGATTGATCAAGACTTACTTAATGAGCATAAATATGTCTAATTGACATATTTATGAATAGCTTGGGTTTTCAAGTCATGTGTCACAGTGATAGCCCCAGCAGACCTCTGGAGCACTTTTTGTCATTATTCTGGAAACCTTAACACTGCCTGTGGATAAACGACAACATGTCTGCTTGACCACTTTATATCATCCAGTGCTGACAGATGATTTGCTGAAGTCTAATGGCAATACTAGTTTGTTGTTTTTTTGTTTGTTTGTTTGTTTGATTGATTGTTTTTTCACTGATAGGCCTACTTACCTGCCTGACCTTGAAAAGAGGGGACAAAACTAAATCCAAGACGATCTTCTTTCTCATAAAGTTCATCTGCTGTCACAGGTAGTTGTTTCAGGTCCAGATGTTTCATCTCTCCTAATATGTGATGCTGGAAGAGCTGAACACTCACTCAGTAGCTGCAAGATCCACAACTACAGAGATGTTTACATCTCAGACCTACAACTACGTGGCCTCCTTAGTAGAGCAGGTAACCATCTTCTTGGGAGAATATCCTGGAAATGCTCTCCATCTTGTATCCATGCAAGGCTGCAAAGCATGACAAGAATGAATGTTAGCTCATACTTGGTGCCCACGTTTAACACATAGGTATTAATTTTTATAGGATTTCGCAGCAGCTGGCTAAATCCAGTGAAAATCCCAGACAGAAAAAGTAAGCCAAGAGGTTGAATAGCTATGGAGGTAACTCGTCTGAAATGTCAGTAGTGTAGGGAGTCTCCAAGACTTAATCACTTGAACACTTAACCTACATGATTTAAAAATAACAATAAGCATATTGCTAATGTGAAGAAAAAGCCTAAGTTGCCTAAATGCCTAACTGCCTAAATACATTTATGCCCTGACAATAAAAACTTCATAAATAATATTGATAGTCATGCATTACATCACCCTTGCAGGCAACAGTGGGTAATGGAAAGCCTGTTACTCTAGGGTATGAGTATGGGTGGGATCTGCTGCACAGAAATGTTGAATCACCCTTCCAAAGTGCAGCAAGGGCATATGCTTACTGAAAGGGTTAGACAAACTCAAGCCTTCTTTAATGGTGAACAACAACAGTGGCACCACAACAACACAAGACAGTGTCTGTGGCACTAAAAAGGAGCTCAGCACAGGCAAGGTGAGGCCCCTTACCCAGTGATCACTGAGAATTGCTCAGGTATTTATGCTACAGTTGCAAGGATAAGGAAGCACAAAGATCTTGTGAATCCCTTGAGGTCTGCAGTGGTGGTGTTCAAGGACCCTGTCTGTTTTATACAGATTATAGCTTAGACAGAAGCTTCTTGATGAGGTAGGTTGTGAAGTGTCAGAAAGCATAGTGCAGCAACAGCCCTACTACCTGGATTTTCTGTGCAGAGGACCATCATTCATGGCATGCTTGTAACCTAATAATCAGTAGCAACAATTCTACTTTTGTCATGTCCTTGAGAAGTAATATAATAAACTGCAAACAAACAAAGTAAACCCCCCTCCTTAAGAAAATGTGATTTGGACATCATATCCAAATGAATAAATCATTCCTGAAAGGCAGAAGCAATATTACTGTTGAATTAGTGCTGGATGTTCTTTTGTTAAATTGTATACAATCAAAGCAAGGTGCCAAATTGCCACCTAACTGTCTGGAGGTCGATTTTTAAATTCACGGATGAGCTAATGCATTTGTGGCAGTGATCATAAAGGGAGGAGTTCACCTTGCATTAGCCTTGACTCATAACTATAAATCTACAATGTTACCAGAAATAGATGTCCTATTTCTTGTCATTGATCTGCAAGGCATAATTTAAACATTTACATGTCCCAATGTTGAGCCTTCCAATTGCCCGAAACATCTCTCTCCAGGGAATGCTCACCACAAGGACAGAAACTGTAAAAATAAGAGTATCTTCACTAAAAACTGGGAAGCTTTGGCATCTTGAAGTTTATCAAAAGTCTCATAAGTCAATGAGAATCAAAAAAAGACTGATAAGGACAAATGAGAACATGACAGAAGTAAAACAAATGTATGCTAGATTATAGTTATGGTGGGCACAGGAAATTAGAAGAGAAAGGATTATGCATGACTATTAAACAAAATGCTGAAGAAATTGCTATAAAATTAATTGATGCACTGTCTTTCAGCAGAACTAACGTAGTTATTATAGATTCATTCTCATACAGAAAGATTCCAGAACCAGGAAAAAAATAATAGAAAAATCTGAGAAATTTTGTTCAGCTTGAAGTAATGCCATGTGTTTCCCTGAAATTGGTATTTCAAAAAAAAACATGTATAGAGAACTTCTTGAATTAGATACTAGTTATGAAAAATTGTATTTATTTAGGTGAAGTACATGGAAAATTTAAAAATTGTGCTCTCAAGTATTACAGAACAATTATTTATAGGTGAGATGGGAGAGTTCATAAATTAATTTCCAGTCAAGTTTGTAGCACTTCATAAGTTTATATGCAAACTTCTTGCCTTTTTCTTGTGAAGTGCTCCCTTTCTTAAAGTATGGAAATTGATACTAGATAGTGAAGTAAACCTATGCAGTATGTCCAAACATCAGAACAAAAGGTCCAAATACTAATGTGAGAGCCTTTGAGTATTTTGAATTCTATCACACGTTCATTGTCTGAAATGCAACTATTTCAGACACCAGTTCAAAGAACGAGAAGTATGAAAAATCCTGCAAGCAGTTTACTCCAGTATCTTAGTGAGTTTTAAATCTCATAGTTATTATATCAATTTGGGTATTCATTGCTCCTTATAATTTCATTTTTTATATAATCTGCAATAGAAGTGTGCTAAGACAAGGACTGTTCATTTAACTGAGGCCAATAAATAGGTAATGATGGAATATTTGAAAGCATCATGAAATTCAATAAGATGTTTGTGGTGTTCTATCATAAGGTCAGTTATGAAGAGCAGTGCCGTGGGGCTAATGCCTACTTGACTTCATATTTTAGTTTGTTTTTTGTAGTAGTGGCAAGTAAGCAGAACAAAACTCTCTGCCTTCTTGTTCAGATATACCTGGAATCTAGCACTTGTGCCCATCAGGTTTTATATGCATGTTTTGTTTTGTTTTGTTTTGTTTTGTTTTGTTTTGTTTTGTTTTAATTATTTGTTAGTGGTTTCTGTTTTGCTACTTCTTTCATACAGTTCTTTGTACAAGAAAATGAAGAAATAGCTATGTATGCAATGGTACATCAGTCATCTGAATGACCTTCTTATTCGTTTAAACTCCTGTCATGGTATCTTTAGTTGGAAACACAGGTGTAAATTCGCTGGTTTTAAATTCTCTGATAAACTGAATAATAATTACACTATTTTTATATTGGAGGAAGCACTGATTCACAGAGGCTGGCCTTATATCCAAGGTAAATGTGCTCCAGGGATCGGTCCCTTGGTGATAGTCTTGAGGCATCCTACAAAATGGAGTACCTGTGGGAGCACACCCTTATCTTTTTTTTTCCCCTGCACACCTAGACTTCATCTAATGAAAGCTCAAGTTTAAAATAACTGGGGCCTGTGGCTAGGAAATCCCATCCTAGGGTCTGGAAGCTGTCCTGGCCCCAGACCTCAAGTGATGTCAGCAGAAGTGTTTCTCTGTGGATAAGGTACTCAGCTTATTTTGGGAAAGGTGAAGCACATGCTGACAAAAGGTTCAAGTGTCTTTGCTGGACATTTTTACCAGTAGTACATGACATTTTGGTGTAGTTTGGTAACACCTGTGCTCATATTTCATAAGAAAGGATTAAGGTCTCAGCATCACCTTAAGAGAAAGAGAGATTTCAGTCTTTAATACTAAATAAACATTTAATGGAAAAATGAAATTTCCTGAACATTGCTGTTAACGAGTAAGAAGAGAAAACATCTCTGATTGTTCCTTGCTGATGTCTATGCTAATGCTTTGAGTTGTCTATATACTTCACAGATTTGGATATCATCTCTTTCTTCAGGAAAAGCTTGATCCTATTTTACAAACCTTGCATGATTTTTTCCATTGCTCTGAAAGTGATTGCTTTGAATTTCCTAAAATATGAATTCCTGTCTGGGACAGTTGGACAATCCTCAACAGCAAACAAATGAGGTCCAAGTTTCCCTGATATAGACTTTATGTGGGTTGCAGACAGTCAGAACATCTTTAAATCCAAAATGTGGAGTCTTACCTCTTTCTAACTTCTCTTTTTGTAGTACTGTTAACTAAAACAGCTCTACTTATTGTACTTTTTCCTGTACTCTCCAAACACCTGTATAAATCTTTTAAAATTCTAACTCCACAGTTATCTAATAATTCATAATGAAGAAAACTCTGCTTTTATTAGTTTTGAGCTTACCACCTCTTGTTCCATTGAATGTCCTTGCTTTTGTTATGAGATGAAGAGGAGAAAAATCCATTTTCCTCAGGCTATCATTATTTGGTACACATTTATAATTTCTCCTCATTGTCTTTTTAAGTACTTCACTGTTTTTGCAGAAACTTCTGTTAGTTTCTGGATATTGGAGGGTCCTCATTTTGTCTAGTAATGATGTTACTTGTCATTTCGATTTTGTTAGAATCAGAGTGATTTCTGTTGGAATGGAGTTCTGGAGGCCACCTCATCCAATCCCTTGTTCCACACCATGCTGACTTCAAAGTTAGGTGAGGTGGATCAAAACCTTCCTCTCACCTCAGGTGCTGCACATCTCCATCCTGTTCCACAACATCTTGAGACAACCTTGTGCAGCACTGAACCACATTCATGGGAAGAATTTTTTCACCTATATCTGACTGAAGTTTCCCTTACCACAGCTTGTGACCACTGCCTCTTGCCTTTGCACCTTGTCCTTGTACCTCTGGAAAATGCCCGTCTCTCTCTTCCTATACACCCCCTCTACATACTAAAGAAAAGCAGTTAGACCTCTCTGTTTTCTCCTTTCAAGGCTGGACAAGTCCAGGTGACTTGGTCTCCCCTCCCTTCATCATGTGCTCAAGCACCTGAGCTGTCACAGCAGCCCTCTACACCCTCCTCTGCTTACTGATGTCCTTCCTGTACAGAAAAGCCAAAACTGGACACAGTGTCCCAGACACGTTCACGATTGCCAAGAAGAAGAGAGCAAGACTTGCCTTGACTTGTTGGCTATATGCTTGTTCATACAGCCCAGTATGCAGTCATCATAATGCTGACCTATGTTCAGCTTGCTGTGCACCAGGATCCTCTGGGTCTCTTTGGGTAGAGCAGTTCCTTAGTCCCTCACTACATGGCTGCAGTGTTGCGAGGAGTGTTCCTGTCCCAGGTGCAAGATTTTGCATTTTAATTTATTGAATTTCATAGCTTCTTTCAGCCCATTATTCCACCCTGTTGCAATTCCTGTGAATGGCAACTCTACCCACCAGCACATCAAACTCTCCCCTTAATGTGGTGTCATCTGCTAACTCAGACAGTGCCCATTCCTTCCCAATGCACAGGTCACATATGGAAGTAATCAACACTGGCAATCATAACATCAACTTCTCTTAATGGGCACTTACTATATTGAAATTCCTACCATAAATATCTTACAGTTCTGATTTCAGAGGTTTAATAGTCAGACGGTTCCTTCTTTGTGAATTAACAGTGTGCGTAAAACAGAAGTATCATGACCATTTATTCAGCTACCTTTGAGACATTATGGCATCAACTTACACAGGTCCAGCCTAGCATTGGAAGGTTCAGCAACATGTTCTTTTCCCAGGTTCACCTGGGAGAAAACTTTGTGGTTTACAAGAACTTACAGCTAGATTTTTATTTTTATTTTTATTTTTATTTTTATTTTTATTTTTATTTTTATTTTTATTTTTATTTTTATTTTATTTATTTATTTATTTATTTTTGCTTTTCCTATTGTTTTGCTTGATGCTCTTGAGTTTATTCTTGTTTCACCCTAAGTATTTTATTTTCCCCTTTGTTTCAGTCTTTGAGCATGCATTCAGTTACATAGCTACTCAAATCCCAATGTATTCAAAATACTTCTCTGTGCCTGAGGAATGCAGGAATATAAAAAAGAATAAAGAATGAAGCTTTTCAACAGCCTCAGATATATTTTTGGTTCATTGTTGATGTGGCCTGCAAAAAAGTTCAAGGATCTTCCAAACGTGAAAGCTGAGTACCCTAAGTTCTCTATAACCAGAAGCTGTTTTTATTCTAATGATGTATTTCATGAACATAAACAAATTTCAGTTTTAGCCAGGCATGAATTCTAATTCAAGTGTCCCTTCCATAACTAACACGTAATTAGTTAAAAAATTCATGATCCACTTTGGAAACAGAAGTGTCTTTTTCTTAAATGCTATTCAGTACCTCATATTTAATGCTTTATGCATTGCTTATTTAAACAAAGACAGAACATACTCTGCTTGCATACATTTACCTAAACTTGATCAACTTCGAGTTTCCTTTGAAAACCACAATGTCTCATGATTCCACTGTGAACAATTAGGATGACATCCTTCAGCTTGATTTTGCCATTCAATAAACAAATCTGACGTTAAATATTTCCAGACCTCACTACATTCTGAAACAAAGCATGGCCAGCAGCAGTTAGTATTCCAAAATCTACTGTCCAAACCCACTGAAGTGAATTGGCCTTCGGACAAATAGTATAGAAGCAATTTTTCCATTTTTATTCTTTTCAGATATGGTAGGTTTCTAACTACAATTATCACTCTTTAGGGTGATATAAGCACTACCTTGATCATGACAATTAAATCTGATTTTATAAAAGGAATAGAAAAAAATAGAACCAGGCTCAGTTCTAAAAACATGCAATACAGCTGCTGCAAAAACAATGATAAGATTCCCACGATACTCACTTTTAAACAGTTGTCAGCAAGACACAGGTATGCTACTACATGGCCATCTATGAAGGTTCATGCAGTGTTGGGTTGGTTTGTGGCTGATGCTATGTCCAGATTGAAGTATCTTAGTTCTTAGTATCTATGTTAGTTCTGCTAACATTTCATACTTGCTACCAACAGGGACTGCTGACACAGGAAGCCAAACATGAAATCATGGTTAAGACCAATACTGAATTCAAAGGACCTCTAGCAACATAAGTGGCTCAGAAATCCAGGCAGTACTTAGTATAATCAAGATGATTCCTTTAGTGTTTTACCTCATACAAAAATACCTAGGCCAGGTGTATGCCTTTCACATGTTTGTGTCAACTTGACAAAGGTTGTTGCAAGTGAGAAGTTTACAGCAAATGCTATTCTTCTTCCTTCAGGCACTGTCTCTGTTGTTGCAGGAAGATGTTTCTTCCAAAGGAGGTTTGAAATGGGGTTTTCAGGAGGAGCTTCAGAGTCGGCTGCCCTTGTTTTTTCCATAAATTCATACCTAGGAAGGGAGGCATCTTTAAGGCCATTTAGGGTTGTTAAGCTTTCCTTCAAATCAAGTAGTTCATTCTCCTACCAGTGATTCTGTAGCTCAGAGTGGGTGGGTACACGCAGTTCAGAGGCAGAGGAAGATCAACATTAAACTATTTCTTTTGCCATAGCTGCTGGGTGAACCTGCAAAGAGCTAGAGCAAACCTGAATGCCCTAAAACAGTAGATTTTAGTCATCTGCTAAGGAACTTGTGAGAAACTGTTCCAAAAACACTACACCACATCACATAAGTGCTTGTTGCTTCTGGTCTTTTGGTTGTGTTTTCCTTCTAAGTCCTCTAGAAAAACTGAATAGGATTCCACCATTTGTTTCCATAACAGGTATACCAGATAAACAGGGAAAAAAAATAATAAAAGAAAGAAAAAATCAGAATGAATCACTTAAACTGTTCATCTCATAGCTCCTGTTGGCCCACAGAAAGCTGTGCTTCATCTGAGGATGCCAGCAGTACTCCTCCTGTTCTCTGGATACATTAATTTTAGGTGAGGCAAAAAAATTACAATTTTTTTTCAATACCTGGCTATAAATTATATCTGTTTTTACTGTTATACAATTGGTATCCTTCATAGTTCATGGTATGACTTGATTTATAGTATTCATAATGTCACTAAATTGACCTACAGCTTTGACCTATAAATATTGAGGCATGTGGCTTCTTCATTTATAAAGAGAGTTGGTGATGAGAGTAAATTGGATAAAGTGTTGTGGGCTGCAGGAGGTGTGAACTGAAAGGCTATCAGTCTGCCTTTCTAATCTAATCTTAATATTTATCACTCTGCTAGAAAGTCTCCTCCTTCTGCAGTATCTGCATTGCAAAGCTTTAAATTTGTTAACATTTTCCCTGAATGTTTGTGTTGTCACCTTATTTACTATGGGAGGTGATGGGGAGGGATGAAGAATGTAAAAGTTAACCAATCTCAATAATTTGATATCATTAATCTGAATGGGGAGAAGAAAGCCCCACATAAAAAGGTACTTTACATGACTTATTTCTAATTTTGTCCAGAAAGAGAGAAGCTCTTATTTTTGTCAAGATTTACTTACATTACATTGTATGTTCCCATTAAAAGCATAAGAAACAGCTTTAATTCCCAGAAAATGGCCATTGCATTCATCATTGTCATAAGCAACTTCATGCTATAGTGGTAGCCATCCCTTGCCTGGTATCAGTAAGGGCTCCAAAGTATTTAAGAAATGAACAAGAAAAAGAATGAAGAAAATGTGGCTTTACTGGATTATAACACCTATTTTAAAACCTTTAAGGACACACATTACACAGAGATGTGAAGGTCTGTAAAAGTTTTCTTACTACTGCCTAAGAAATGTCAGCAATGACTAATGCAACTATCTCTAACATGTAATAAAGAATTTTACAGCAACCCATATCATTATAGTTTTTTTAGTTACTTATTATCTGTATTGCTTCAAACTGTCTGCAAACACTTTAGGAAAAGTGGGCTGGTAGGAATAGGATTCCACTCAGCACTCTTCTGCCAGCACCTAGCGGATGTAAAAAATGATACAAATGGGCCAAATGACACAATAGGGAGGCATCTCAGAAACATCCTGTTTGGATATATGCTTTGCTCTCTTAAAAGCTGCTGGTACTTGAGAGATTTGGTTCAAATTATTGTTGTCCCTAATAAACCTCTTTAACCCTCATTTCTCCATCTCCCCCTTGCAGCAAAAATAGCAGGATCATTAAATGCCAAAAGTAACTTACAGCTCATGGAAATAGAAATCTTCAGAGAAGGTTCATCTCTAATACAGGCTGGAAAGCATACTTGAGGATGGTTTTCAACAAAGGGTTAAACAGAGCTTATGGGTTTAAAACAACTTACAGAACATTTGTTTCAGCACAGTCTCAAACCAGGCAAGAGCTGAGAAATATGTGAATATGTGGACTAGAACATGTAGTTTAAGTAAATTTGGAAAAGAACCTTCCTTGTCTCCTCTTCCATGATTTCATTTCTTTTTTTTTTTTTTTTTTTTTTTTTTTTTGGAGAATCCATTAAAAGTTCAGAAAATACAAGGAAGAAAGAGATGTTTTGAACCTCTTTGAATTGTCTTGGGCTGTTCTCGTCAAAATTTAGACAGGCATATGGAGAGCAATTTTTAAGGCTGTCTCTCTTTAAACATTTTCAGGATATACTGTTTTCCCTTTGAAAGCCACTTAAGAATCTACACTATTTTCTTGCTTTTTTTGTCAGTCAAGATCTGTTCTTTATGTTTATATGCTAAGCTAGAACACCCCAATGTTGTTCTTCTCATCCCTTTCTCTTCTCCTCACCCTGCCCCGACTTCTGCCAGAACTCCTGTGCTAACTGAGAGACAGTTATTACTGTTTACAAAGTAGATATTAAATGGGATCCGGTCAGCTAGCCCAGTCAAGGTTAACAATATTTTATTCTCTCTCTAAGCCAATGCCTAGAGTCAGAGGGTCACTTATCTATCAGATCTTCTTGTCTAGAAAAACTATAATTAAACTAAAACTAACCTAACCTAACCTAACCTAACCTAACCTAACCTAACCTAACCTAAACTAAACTAAAATAAAATAAAACAAAATAAATAAAGATGTGTGTAGGCAGCAGCTTTGAAAGACATCACTGCTGGAGAGACATTGACGTAAGGCTCTAGGAGTTTCCTATGTTTTCCTTACTGGGGTTGGTGAATTTGGGTTTCAGCTGAGCAGAGCTCCCTGAATTAAAAAGAACTACAAAAGCAACAGTGTTGAACACCTTTCTTCTGCCTCTGAATAAATAATGTATTGTTTTGAAGAAAGTTGCTTGGTTTTCTAGTGATGAGTACCTGGACCAGTTAAACGCAGGTGAGCCCACAGGGCTAAAGCGGTCAAAAAGCAGGGACTCCAGCAGTGGTGAAGCCCCACATTAAGAGGCAAAAATAACAATATCTGCAGCAAAGGAGTACTCCTGGAATGAAAGAGTCCAGACTGAGAGCACGACTACTTTTTGTCTCTCTTCAAAATGTCCCCATCTTAAATGATGTTGTCAAGTATGTTTGGCTACAAGTACTTGACTTAAATAACTTTACTTTAGTAGCAAATGTAATCATATCCATAAATAAATCAGACTCTGGCCTTTCTCACTTAAACACATAAGGCTCGACCAAAGTGAGCACTATGATATTTCAAAATAGGCTAAATTTAGACTGTATTAATGAGACTGAAATAAAACTTTTGCAGCATTTTGGGAGTTATTTCTTTCAGTGATTCTTAAATTGCTCATAAACAGCTTAAGTAGGGAAAGGTAAATTACCATTAAATCAAAAGATGATCCGCACATAGAAACTTGTTAAATAAAAACAAATTTTTGTGTATAGGTAGACACTTTATTATGACATATTTTAACATTTAACACCAGGAAAATCCTCTGCTATGTCAATTATCTTCACAGGATTTTTAATATGTAACTGTGGGTTCTGAATCTGTAATAACTCTGTTTTCCTTTCTGGCAAGAGAGCTGTATAATAGAAACAGACTTTATCCCAAATTTGTACATGTGTGTTGTGACACTACCTAAGAACCTTGTGAAGAAAAGCACTATTTTAAATACGTATTTCCTCTGCTTTATTTACAGAAAGCCATATACTCTCAACTCCTTGTTAATCTCCATGGCTGATTTATGTGTGCATAGATGGTGAACCTTTCACAGCACCCCAGAGGAATTCACCTCCTCAGTTTTTAAATGGATGAAATCAACCAAAGAAACTGCCTTTCCAGCTGGAAAGGAAAAAAAAATCATGAACATAACACAATGAGAACTTCATGCATTGTGGAATATAATTATAACTGTCAGGAGCCTCTTGTCATGTTCATAGGGTTTGAATGTTTATTATATAACATCACTTCTAAAAAACCAAGGGACTGGCTGTGCCAGTCCAACAATGAGGGGTAGCATGTCTCATGACATGTACAAGTAGAGAAATATGCATGCGTTTATGGAAATAAAAGCAAATTAAAATGAGAGGAAGGGAGAACAGGCAGAAGTTTTGTCTGTCAAGTCAAAGACCAGGTGGTTTGGTGGGACACTCATATTAACCAGAAATGCCCCTTTCATCTGCCTGTTTAAGTCTCTACACCAGTAAGCATGGGGATAGGCAGGCCATGGACATCCCTTAAGGAGGCACCTAAAAGGTCTTGTCAGGAGGCATCAAGCATGATATGACCTGGCATTTTTAGGCCTCCTGCTGTCCAGATGCATGGTATTTTGGTACACCTGAGATCTGTCCCAGGGGCTGCCCAGAATAAGAATAGCATTATGCAAGTGGGGCCTGCTCATCTTGTGTAAGACCTAAAGCTGGCACGAGGGAAAGGATACAGCTGGAACTCCTTGATGGCTGCATCTACACTACAAAATTTGTTGGCTCTCAGAAATGATCTTCAGTGCCTGGCAAAGTGGCGTGAAGCAATTCAGAGCAGAGTGCCTTGAAATCCCCTCCAGGAAAGAGCAGCCAGGTCCACCCCGTAAAACACAATCCCCTGGGTCAGTCCTTTGCTGTGTGAGGCATACTTTTAGCCATCAACCACAGTAACTTTTTTTTTCTACTTTTTGCATGCAGTTTGTTTCATGTTTAGCTATGAAATGACATTGGCTGTGTTTCAGCCCTCCAAGATGATATTTTTCTAGCAGGGAGCACTGGTCCTCACTAGCAGGGAGAACGGTTTATGTCCTGGGACCTGGTATGAGGGCAGGTGGGTATTTGGAGGTGCAAAAATTGCTATGGTAGTTTGGAAGTAGATGGGCAGAGGGAGACAACCTGGGGCTGTCTCTTCCACAGTATCCTTTAAACAAGGACAATAAGACAACGTCTCTTGCAAGTATCTAGCTGTGCCCTCCCTGTCTGGGCTTGCCAGCATCTCTATGGTTTTCCACACCAAGACATGATATAGTTCTTATCTAGCACTCAGCAAACACCCCCTGGTTCATTTCTGGAATTAGATGCTCTAATAAGGAATCAGGACAGAGCTGAGTTGTGGACTAAGACCAGGGAAGGAGGAAGGGTTCTGATATAGTAACAGCAGCATTTTGTACCAGAGGGAAGTTCTTAAAACAGTTTGCCATCAATCAAACCATGCAATCTCCCCCATGATTTACTTGTGTTATGTGATGCAATAATATTTTCCTTCTTCAGGAAAAAAATTTAGCAGAAGTAATGTTTTCTACTATCTGCTTTTCTAAGCCCAAACATTCATTAATGTGAAAACGGGAAATATTGAGTCAATTTGTGACACAGAAGAACACTATGCCTTTCTTCTCTGATATTACATACCATGCTCTACCACATGGTTTACCTTCCTAATCTTTTCAACCACATACACTTTTTTCTGTTGCTGAATAATAATATAATTATTCTATGTTATTTCTTAGGTTAAATGTGATAATAAAGTCAGAAATTATTTAACAAGCTAGTTAATAGAAGACAAAACAACATTATAATGAAAAAAAAAAAAAGTTCTTAACACATCTATCTATTACAGTAAAAAAATAAAAATTCTGTGGCACATCAGCTGAGACATGCCAAGCATTTGATGGTTTTCAGGCTGTTTTGTCTGTATTATACACTACCCTTCATTAAAACGGCTGCACTGAAAAGGAGAAAAGAACAATATAAGAAAGAAGCGGATGATTAGGAGCAACATACAGCTCTACCTGTCCCTTGAAGGAGTCTATGCATAACAATTGCTGCATAGCAGCCTCCTGAGAAATCTTCAAAGACCTCCACACAAAGCTCTCCTACTTGTCTGTGGCACAGGCAACATCTCCAGCTGGATAATTAGGGGGCAGCATGCTGGCAAAGAATCTGTGTAATCTATATAACAATAACATTAAGAAAAAAGTCAACTTTCTGGGGACTATGCCAGTGATCAGGGCAATATAATTGCTATAATTAAAAGCAAAGCAAATATGGCAGGGAAAGTAGGTCAGTTTTCAGACTGTTGTATCCCTTATGCAAATGGAAACAAGATAAAGAAGATTGTGTAATGTGATCTAAAGCAGACAAAAATTCTGTTGTTCTGGGGTTGTGGGAGATCCTTCATTAAATGCCTTTGGTTTTCACATGTCCTCCCAGCAGGTGTCATTTCTGCAAACAGAATGATGTTGCAGGTTTCAAGGATTGTCGGAGGGATCTGTCATAAAATCCAGTGAATTAAGCATAATTAAGACACATTTTGAAAAAAAGGTGGCTTTAAGGAGGCTATATTACTTTTTATTTCAGAATCTGTAAATTTAAACCTTAGTGTTTCTCTGACAATGGTCTTCCCTCACCAGCCATTGAATTTTAACATGTGGTTTTGCACTGTCATAGACCTTGAGGCTTAAGTCAGTATTTGGAATCCATATGAGGCACCTGGGAATGAATTTCTGAGGAAAGGACAAGCCACTGTAAGGAGAAAACAGAAGTTTGCTTCCTTGCATCATCTCCAGCACCATCCATGAGGTGTTAGGGATCAGTCTGTCTCATGCTCCGTCACTGTCTTCCCTTCGCTGTATACCTCCCTCTTACTAATCTCTTCCCTTGCAGGGAATATGCACAGCTTTCACCAAATAAATAAATAAATAAATAAATAAACAAACAAACTCAGAAAAGGGAGTGGTTTAATCACGCAAAGAGGAGTTTACTGATTGCTGTGGCCCTGATGCTCAACTTGTGTAACTCTTTTGTGTAATCTCCTTTTACCTTCTCCTTCCTCCCCTAAATCCATGTCTCACCACCTGACTTCTTCCTTGTGTAAGTCTACCTTCTATTTTATCCATACAGGCAGGTAATTAGTCCTGATGTGTCAGAGTACACAGGCACTAATCCAGGAGCATACAAATGCTGATGGACCAGATATCACCACCACAAAGCCTCTAACACCATAAGCCCCACCTCTCCATATGGGATTTCTGGTGACCCCCTTCCCCACCACTTTATCCTGGGTTCACGATATCCTGGGCCATACATTGAGAATAGAGCAGGCACTCTGCTCTGATGTCAGTTTTAACCTCCGCATGTGACAGACATTACCAAACAGTGTGTGGGAGATGTCTGCATGCATTTCACTGAAAAATAAAGTATGTATGTGTATATACATATATACATAAAAGAATTTGTAATATTTATTTTAACTTTTCTGTAAAAATATCTCAACAATTCAAAAATCCTTACATATTTCTCTGCTTTCCCATGCCACTGCAGAATGAATTCTACACTGAATCCAGGGTTACAAGAATTTTGCAGTAAGAGGAGGATATACTTATGTCTACATTGAATTCATTTGAATGAATAAGCTAACTTGCAGTTCTGTTCTTCTTCATTGTGAAGATTCATTGATATCCTTGGATTCTTTCTCTCATTAGCTATCTCATTTTAAGTATTTTGAACATTTATAATTTCTCTCTATTTGTTTTTTGGAGTAAACATAATGCTTCCCATTTCCCTAATATATATTACTTAACAAAGTGATAGGAGTCACGGGCCAGTTTCAAAGTGTAGAGGCATTTTAGCTTTGTAAATAGAACAGCGAAGTCATTGCTCTGGGTCACTGTGAAACAATGGGCTTGATTCAGCTAGCATCCTTTAATGAAACTATTTAGATAATCAATTCAAATTAAGGTGTGGAGCTTCTTTGGCAAACTCCTGGGTTATTAACCTTAATGATGTTAATGTTTGGGGTTTTTCTTTTTCCTGCTATCAAACTCAACTTATTAGTGTCTAAGGTGAAAGTCATAAGGGCAATTCACACTGAGAAATGTATTAATGTCCCTAATTAAACACAGCAGCCATTGAGCCCAATGTGAGGGAACTGGGAAGTTGGCTAAAATTTAGATATATACCACAAAGACAAATTGATCCTACTGAGCTTTTTCTAAAGGTTTCTCTGCTGTGATTTGGCTTAACACACACTGAACTTACAGGAATATGCAAAGGCATGGAGAGAATTGGTAATTGCAATTATTTTGACTACACCTGTGGAAATTATATATGTTGCAATGCCCTACAATAAAAGACATTCATATGTAGAAACTGAAATTTGTAGCTAAGCATGGTAAGTCAATTTTGGCTGACTGCCAGACATTAAACCAGCTATTCTCTCACTTCCCCTCCTCAACAGAAAAAGGGGAGAAAATAGGATGAAAAAGCTCATGGGTTGAGATAAAGATAGGGAGATCACTCATCAATTACCATCAAAAGCAAAAAAGATTTAGGGGAGATTAATGTCATTTATTGCCAGCTGAAACAGAGCTGGCTGATGAGAAACCAAAACAAAACTAAAACTACCTTCCCCCTACTCCTCCTTCTTCCCTGGCTCAAATTCATTCCTTCATTTCCAACTCTTCTAAATCTTTCCCCTGAGCAGTGCAGGGGAATGGGAAATTTGGGTTGTGGTCAGTTGCCACTCTGGCTCCACGCAGGTGCCTTCCCAAACTGAGCCTGCGGGGGCTGCCCACAGGTAGCAGCTCCTCAAGAACTGCTCCCACATGGCTCTGTACCATGGGGTCCATCCATCCCACAGGAGTAAACTGCCCCAGCACGGGTCCCCCATGGGTGCTCCCCCCAGATCCTTGCTCCTACGTGGGCTCCTCTCCACGGGCTGCAGCTCCAGCCCGGGGCCTGCTCCTGCGGGGGCTCTCCATGGGCCGCAGCCTCCTCCAGGCCACATCCACCTGCTCCACCGGGGGCTTCTCCACCCATGGGGGGGCTGCAGCGTGGAGATCTGCTCCATGTGGGACCCATGGGCTGCAGGGGGACAGCCTGCTCCACCAGGGGCCTCTCCACAGGCTGCAGGGGAACTGCCTGGAGTGCCTCCTGCCCTCCTGCTGCACTGACCTTGGGAGCTGCAAGGCTGCTTCTCTCACATTTTCTCACTCCTCTCTCTTACAGATGGTGCAGTGTTTTTTACCCTTTCTTAAATTTGTTATCACGGAGTTGTAACTGTTGTCATTGATGGGCGTGGCTCTGGCCAGTGGGTGTTTTGTAGAAACACCCGCTACAAGTTGCTGTGTCTGACATGGGAGCAGCACCTGGACTGCTCAGAAAGGCCACCTGTGCAGTTCCCCATTACCAAAATCTTGCCACATATATCCCTATGCATTTTCCCTAGGTATAATAAATAAATAAATAAATAAAGACACAAGTTATTCCAATTTTATATTACTGTTAGCTTCAGTGCAATGAGTTAAATAGACATGCGTGTTTCTACTGGCAGCCACATACCACCTGACTATCTTCTGCTAATGACTTAGAAGAAGTTTAAAATGTTCATCTTCTTCTGATTTTCACAATTATTTTCTGACTCCAGTGAGCATTTACAACAAGCTAGTTTCACTGCAGGAGTAGCTCTTGTTATAAATTATCTTCCCTATTAAATATAATTCTTGGAGTAAAATGGACACTGATAGAAAGATAGTATCTGCAAGAATAGACATCCAGAACTGTTACTAGTTCATACTAAAAAATGTAGTTATTTCCCTGCTTACATTTGCACTAATTGACTATAGCCAGAAAATAAATAAATAAATAAATAAATAAATAAATAAATAAATAAAGACCAATGGATTAAAATAGGACTGTGGAATAAGACACCAAATATGATGTCCTTTATTGCTCAGGAAATAGAACTTCACAGGTCCAATGAAGAGCCTGGGAGCTCAAGTTAAAAACTAGAAAATGTCTCTAATATCTGATAATATACTATATCCTTTGGCAAATGGCTTTATTGTTAATTGTACTGTACCTTTCTAATCATATCCATTTGAATCATGTTAGCTACAGCAAGTCTTTGTTTCTTGGTATCTCTTTTCTGTTAGATTAAAGAGTAGTATATTATGTACCAGCACTATATTACGTTCCAGCACAGATATTTACAGCGGGTGATTATATTGCCTCATAGTGTCTTTTTAGTATCTCACTACATGTCATCTTTTCCAGATTGTGATTCATTCTTGTAACCTATCTCTGAACGCTATACTATTTTTCAGTGTCTTTGTTAAGTTTCAGACACAAAATCTGACAGGACAAAATTATTTGGTTAAGAGGCTGTCAATTGATAGTCCTGGCACCAATCAATGAGTATGATTCAACATCAATGTTTTTGGGAACCAGTCACTATCAATTACGTCTTGGAGTAGCTGGATAACTGCAGTTCAGAGCATACCAGTGAATCACTGGAGAGTTTTTGCAAAGGCAGTTTATGTAGGAAAATTTTAACACAAACAATTTTCCTCTGATTTAAAGAATGAGATATTTGTAGAAAGTTTGAGAATGTCTTCATGATGCAAGAGAGTAGACAGGGATATTGATACTCCTTCCAAACTCAGGTACAAAGGCATTAACATGCTGATAAAGGCTTGAGTTGGTTTAGCAGTTGAAGATCGTCAACTATTTTTATGCTACATACATTTGGCATCATATAAATGAATTTGCTGCTTGAGAACACAGCATGGAGTGCAGTGTAGGAATAAGTACTCACAAAGTAAAGTAAATGAGGAATCACAGAGAAGGAATGAGAAAATATCTTGAGACCTGGAGACTGTGCTATAAGGACTGATCTACCTTTTGCTAAATTGGAAAGATTAACTGTTGGGTTAAATGCACACATCCTTCTTTGTGGTAAGCATTTAGCAGGGCATGGCAGTTTAGGAGAGGCAGGTATACCTAGAAGAAAAATATGAAGAAGCATTGTCAAGGCGTATACCTTTCCAAGGCTGATGCTCACAAACTTCAAAATTGCAGATATGTGAAAGTGTCAGATACAAAATCCTATTCACTTGACTAGTCCAACAGGAACATCCATCTGTTTGGCTAAATGGATTTTTATTTTCTAAATAATAATCTCCAAAGTCTGACTCTTGTTTAACGTCTTTCCATGTCATATTAGTTATGTATGGGTATTTTGTTCTGGAGGAAAGCTGCGAACAGGAGATGTGCTCATGACTGATTGCATGGAGGCTTATATATAATCACTGCCTTTGAGAAATGGAATTAAAATTTTTCAGTTTAAGTCCAATATTTTTTTCATATTCTAAGGCTAAATAAGAACACTTCTTTCTCTGACACTGCTCTCTAAAAATCAGTCCTTGGAATGAAGGATTCTATTTCTGCATGAATAAGGCATCTATCAACCTATTCTGACGATAACCAACACCCTCAGCAAGAACAACAACAACAAAAAAATAAGAGAAAAAGCAGAAACAGTAGACAGATCGCAATTTGACATTAGTGAGGCTTTTGTCACAGCCCCTCACAACAGCTCCAAATCACTCACTGTACCATAGGGATGGCTCAGAGAGCAGCTGTTAATGACACACTACTAAAAGGAAAGCATCTGCTGAGACTCCAAAGGAACCGCAGTATACACTTACGGGCTATACACGTAAGAATATATAAGTATATACATACCTATAAGTATATACTTAAGAATAAGCGCCAAACTACATAAGGCAGTACAGACAATTCTTACTAACATTACATGTGATGCCTGCTAGGGAGAACTGGTTTGCACTGGAGAAGCTTAGGCAGTCAGAGAACAGTAACCTGTCCTCCTAAGAATTTAACTGACTGTCCTCAAGGCCATCTCTCTGCTCTAGGGCACCTGTGTGTTCCTGAATCAGAGCTGTGACAGACTGAGCCTTCAAAGGGGCTTGACTCTCTTTATCTCAGGGGCTGCATTCAGGATAAGGCCTTCTTCCTTGGTCTTTGCCTGAGCTCTGTTCCAGACATGCCTGTACCTTGCCATGTCCCTTGCTGATCCCAATCTCCAGACTTAACTTCTGCCTTGGCCTCAGACCTATCTCATCACTGTGGTGTTTTTGGCAGCTTAGGCTGTTGTCTGACCCTTATTAGTGTTGCCTGACCTCCTCTGCTCCTCCTTCATGTCACTGAGGCCATGGCCCAGCTCCTGCCTTCCCTTACATTGGGGAGCAGTCACTCTTGCTGCTCCCTGGCTTTGAACAGCTGATCTTTACCTTCTTTATTTTCTATTGGGAAATGCTTTAACAGTAAGGCATCCGGTTTCCATAGACATTCTTCAAGAATAGCACAGATCAAATGGAAAGAGTCTAGAAAGGTGTAACAAAACTATCACAGGTCAAGAGAACCAAGCCGGCAAGAAGAAATGAGAGAAACAAGGTTGTTTAGCCTAAGGACAAGAAGTCAGAGGAGTAGTCTAACTATATCTCAAGGACTGCTGCAAACAGAAAGAAATTATTCTGTCTATTTCTGTGATGGATATAAGAAGAAGTAAGTAGTCTTAGTAGCAGTAAGAAAAATACAAGCTGGATTTGCTAAAAAGTGTTCTAATGACAATGACAGCAAAGGAGTAGAATAGAAAGCCTAAGGAGACAGGAGAGTTTCCATTTCTGTAGGTTAAAAAAATACCCATCAGAAGCAATATATACATACTTGGTCCTATCTTAAGGGTGGGGATAGATGATGTTAGCCCCTGAGGCCCATCCTAGGATGTAAAATCCTACAGCTCTGCCACTGAGAACTGTTCGGAATCCAGGTCATTTCTTGTAGTCAACAGCTCAGTGCTCTTCTTGTGCAACAAAGCACCACTCAACAAGTTTTCTTTTATGTGGTTCTGCCTTCACAATTTATTCACTACTGAAAATCTGACTTCATGAAGACCGCATATGTGTAAATGACCTTTTGCTCCTACAAACACGTGGGGTGAATTAATGAGCTGGATTACTCTTTCCTTCTTAACGCAGGGGAAAAGCAAGGTGAAAATATCCATTGGGAGAAGAATACTGAACAATTTCATAAGAATTACTCTGCTTCTCGACTAAAAAGAAACATGCTAGATGAAACAGCCTTGGGAACTTCTGTATTTGTGAAGGCACAATCCCTGCATCTCCCATTTTCTGACAGCTCCATATACAGTAGTAGCTGCATCTATCACAATATTTTCAGTGCATACTGTGATGTGTGACAAACTGCTTAATAGTATATACAAGCTGTTATGGCTGTCAATGACTGAGACATAATCAGGGTTGTCTCATGGCCTCTTTTAGCTGATTATCTTGGTGAAAGCAGTTGTAGTAAAGGCAAAAATCCTCCTTGGTGAGCAGCCTTCTGCCTTTGTGGCAGAAGATGCTGTTCTGCACCACTATTCTACAGCACACCACTTAGTGAACAATGTAGGTAGATTTATCTGAGGCTGAATTGTATCAATGTTTAACTAGTGAGCCATGCTATTTAGAGTTTGCTCTTTGAGTCTTTGCTCAAAGGAAGCAGGGACTTCAGGAAAAGTCTTCAGTGAATGCACAAGAATCTTTAATTCTAACAGCTGAAGATGTAAGTTTGTTCCACTTTAAGCAGGATTTACTGTGGGAAAAAAATATTCATAGTACATCAAGCTCCAGAGAATTATCATTCAAAACAAGTGAAAGTGTACAAGCAAAAATCTACTTCACACAAATGCGTCAAGACAAGCAGTAGCTTTAGTGTTATGCAGTTTCTCTGCATAAAAAGAAACCTTTCAGAAGTTTCTTGTCTGGTTAAAAATTGTTTTCAGCATACATTGGCAGCAACATTTCTTTTCTGTGCTCTGCCACTGAGGGCCATTTCCCAGAATGGAAGCATTCAGAAAAGTGGTAAATTCTTACTTGATCTCCGGTTTGGAAATCCAAAGAAACCAAAATAAAATAGATTGGAACTTACACACCTTCTGAAGCTGAAGCATCAGTACTGCTTTCTCTTTTCTTTCTCTTCTTTCAAAATACAACTCAGATCTACTCTCATTTAATATCTTCTAATTTAAGGTGCAAAGATAGTTTTTTTTTAAAGTCTATTACAAAATAAATGTTCTATCTTCTACAGTTAACAGAGAGCACTGGCCAGTTGCCCAAGTAACTAATCAACATGGAACTTTTATCGAGACATACTGTGAAGCATATACACATTTATTGCTAGTCTATCCTTCAGATGAGCAAAAGAGTTCTAGTTTAATTGCACAGCAACATATCCAGAAATAGACATAGACAGTGACATCTGCACCAGAATTCCTCAACCACTCCTAAAATTTCCAGGAACTGAATAGTACTGTAAATGGTTCCCTGCTTGATAACCGGATGCAAAACCAGTTTTGACTGAAGAGAATTTCAGGTGCTTAGTAACATCTAATTCATCTCCTTTGCTCTATTACCTTTGTTTCCTGAGCAATTTGGACTACTAAAGACCTTTTATCATCCTTAACAGAAGCATTGAGTTCCTTGATTCATTTTTATTTTATGGGGAAAAAAGGGGAACACATGATCTTTTATTGACACAGTCCCACATGACATCCTGATCTCTAAATTGGAGAGAGATGGATTTGAAGGGTGAACTATTCAGTGGATAAGTAATTAGCTGGATGGCCACAGCTAGAGTGTTCCAGTCAACAATTCAATGTCCAGGTGGGGGCTAGTGACACATACTGTCCCTCAGGGGTCCGTCTTAGGATGGGTCACTTTATCAGTGACATAGATAGTTGCATTGAGTGCACCCTCAGCAAGGTTTCCAATGACTCCAAGCTGAGTGGTGCAGTTAATACAACAGAAAGAAGGAATGTCATCCCTTGCTATTGGGACAAGCTTGAGAAGGGAGCCCGTGTGAACCTAATGAGGTTCAACAAGTCCAAGTGCAAGGTGCTGCACTTGGGTCAGGGCAATCCCAGACATGAGTCCAGGCTGGACTTGGGTGTGCTGGTGGACAAAAAGCCAGCAGTGCACACTTGCAGCCCTGAAGGCCAACTGCGTCCTGGGCTGCATCAACAGAGGAGTGGCCAGCAGGTCAAGGGAGGGCGTTGTGTCCATCTGCTCTACACACATGAGGCCCCACTCAGAGCACTGCATCCAGGTCTGGGGTCTCAGCACAAGAAGAATATGGAGCTGTTAGAGCGGGTCCAGAGGGAGGCCATGAAGATGATCAGAAGGCTGGAGCACCTCTCCTATGAAGAAAGGCTGAGAGAGCTGGGGGTGTTCAGCCTGGAGAAGAGAAGGCTCTGGGATGAACTCATTGTGGTCTTTCACTATTTAAAGGGTGCTTATAAAAAAGATGGAGGGTGTTTTTTTACACATGCAGATAGTGATAGGACAAAGGGGAATGGTTTTAAATTAAGAGAGGGGAGATTTAGATTAGATGTTAGGAGGAAATTGTTCACAAAGAGGGTGGTGAGGCACTTGCACAGGTTGCCCAGAGAAGCTGTGGATGCCCCATCCCTGGAGGTGTTCAAGGCCAGGTTGGACAAGGCCCTGGACAACCTGATCTAGTGGGTGGCATCCCTGCCCATGGCAGCGGGGTGGAATTAGATATTTAAGGTCCCTTTCAACGCAAGCCATTCTATGATTCTATGATCTATCTTTCTTTTTGGTGTGGGAGTCTCAGGGCTTTAGAGACTGCCCACAGCCTAGAGACACCTGAAATTCTGACCTTGAAACTGGGAGTGACAGTAGTTTCAGCCCTTGTAAGGCACACTTGGCAAGCCATCTGAACGGGGCCTTTTCTAGACCATATTTTGATTTGGGGCTTTGTGTCCTACTTTAAAAAAAAAAAAATAAAATAAAATAAAAACAAGATTTCTAACACAGCTTCTTTCTTGGCTTCTTTTTTAAGATAGACCTCATGAGGAGGGGAATTCATTAATGTCATTAGCTGCATCTTGTAAGGCTCCCTGGCAAGCTATAAGTATGCAGTTCAAAGACACATGGTTATGTGCTCCCTGGAAAGAGTGCCAGGTGCTCCCTTTAGCTTTGGGTGGCTTTTCAGTTCTCCATCTGCTCCAAAGCAATCACTGTGTCTGAGGGGCACACTGAGGACTTAGATGTATGGGTAGTCTAGTTATCTGACGGCTCCTTGGATTTATGACAATCTTTGAACAGTTATTGCATACAATTCATTGCTTTTTTCTCTCTCCCCCCCCCCCCCAAAAAAAAAAAAAAAAAAGTTGTTAGAATTTTTTAGCAGGCAATAGTTTACATCAGAGCATGCCAGCACATCTGTGCTGATAGCCAGAAGAAAAGGAAAGGAAAGGAAAGGAAAGGAAAGGAAAGGAAAGGAAAGGAAAGGAAAGGAAAGGAAAGGAAAGGAAAGGAAAGGAAAGGAAAGGAAAGGAAAGGAAAGGAAAGGAAAGGAAAGGAAAGGAAAGGAAAGGAAAGGAAAGGAAAGGAAAGGAAAGGAAAGGAAAGGAAAGGAAAGGAAAAAGACACATTTGAAGAAAAATACCTGAACACTTAATTCCCTTCTGCAGACCTCCTTTTGGCACTTCGCAGTAAGATCCTGGTCCTCCTCTAACCCACTGCTCTACTCCCTGGTGAGAAATGGTATTTTGTTTAGGTAGCAGACTTTTTTTCCTCAAGGTGTGCCGATGTCACTGACTTCACTTCAGTAGCTGGTGACAGCAGTGTGCCCACTGGCTCATGAGGATTGCAGCTGTTTGTACTCTTCGCAGCTAAAACTTGGATGTGCCTACGGGACCTCGAGGAAAAATGTTCATCTGAATATCCAAGGCTGTGTTGTACAATATGTTGTCTAATTTCAACACTGTGGTACGCTAGCTTCCCTAGGAGGCTTTCTTAATGTAGTCTAACTGCTCGATATACTCCAGTGGCTGCAATACACTTCACTCTCTGTGAATGTGGCAAAAGCAAAGCCACTTGAAAACAAACACTGCTTGTCACAGGTGGGGAGAGGAAGGGAACAAGTAAACATAGACCATGCTTGTTAAGCAACAGGACAGCCCAGGCAGCCTCTTCTGTTTTAAAGGCATTGGCAGGCCCCATTAACCAGGCTGGAAAGGATACCTGGTCCATCAGTTTGTGAAGCAGGCGGTGTCCAGAGCCCTTCTACACCATTGGGTTGTCCTCCTTGAGAACAGCATCCAGCACCTTCTGTACATCGACTGAAGGGGGCAGCTGGTCCAAACATGATGCTCAGAAAAAACTGAGATTTTTTTTCTGTTTGAAAAGACCAGCAGTGCCATAATGGCAGCGCCCCAAAAGTTTTCATCTGACAGACATAAAAAGAAAGAAGAAAAGGCAGACAGGACTATTCCATAATGCTGCTGCTGGTTACAACCAGGTTTTGAATCAATGTATCACTGCAGGATATTGCCTCCATAATATATTGCATCAATACATCAACAAAGCAGCGTAACTCTGATACTGCACCATGCCATAAATCATCCTCCCATCACCAGCTGTAGAATTTATTGATCAGCAAGATGGATATCCAGGAGGAGAAACATACAGATCTCAGGATGTTTTCACCCAATGTTTAAGGAATATGCAGGAACTGAACTTCTAATTTCCTTTTAGAGGAGCATGTGCTGCATCTGAAAAAGAGGTGCCATCTCAGATCTTTCTGAGATCCCCTGGTCCCCTGAGTGCTGCGGTCTCTGCAGAAGAGCTTTTCCCATCTCCATGGTAACAGGAGAAGAAACACAAGTCGGCTGTCTGTGGAGGACCCTCCAGGTACAGCCACCCAGATGTTTCTGCTTCCTAAAATCCAGGCAGCAGTGGCAGCAGCAGGGCTCCCGTTGGGAGTAAAGTCTCCCCAAGACACCTGACCCAGCTCTCCACAGCATTCAGCATTTCCCCCCTTTCCTTTCCCCCACAGCATCCCCCTTTTTATTTTCTCCTGAAAATGACTAAAAGTAAGAGAGAGCCTTTTGGGCACACGTTTGAAGGCGAGCCCGCCCTCCCCAGACAGCAGCAGCAGATGGAGTGGTGAGGCAGGGGAGCCGGGCTCCCAGCTGGTGCGTGGGCGAGATACGTGCCAGCACGGCTGGTCTGGCTGCAAGGAAGCTCCTTGCAGTGCCACCCGGCTGAGTTGGTGCTGGGGTGTGGATTTCAGAGCTCCCTTGTGCCTTTTCTCCCCTCTGCCTGAGTGATACCACGCTCCTAGGCACCGCATCTTAGTGCCGTTCTTCCATCATTCCCCTTCCAGCTTTCTAAGATGCCACTGTAGGTCATAAAGCAACTATTATTTTTCCTGTGAAGCAATGAGGATACCTGCCAGTCCTCCTGAAAACATTTTTTCTCCGAATATTTCACCTTTTCTCCATTGCCCGGAGGAGGATAACATTTTCCATCAGGTCTGAAGGAAATAGCACAAAACAGTGAATCCTTCATAGTACTCTGTTACTATGTTTTCAAGTAAATTAAATTAAATGAACACAATCATTGAAATTTTTGCTGTCAGGAGATGATAGACCCAATGGTCGGTCTCCAACATATTTGGATGGTATTATATCAGTCCTGTGGGAGAGAAAGATATGCTTTATGGTGTAGAAAGAAACACGATTGTGCAGATCTCAGAACGACACTACAAGGAGATTGACCTTCCTGGTGGAAATGCTGGAGTACGTACGTTACTACAACATTGTCTTCAAGATCTTAAATGCACAAGTAAATCTCTAAAAATTAGACCCCAAGGAAAAAGCCCTAAGCGCTAGCTGGTAACCAGCAGGTTATTCGGAGACTTTCTGAACATCTCCTATAACAACACATAACCTTCATACAGAGCACTGCCACTCCAGACTGACAGTTTCTACACAACTGTTCACAGAAATGGTGTGCTGTTCTTCCCATCAAGCAGAGGGGATGTATGCCGACTGTCAGGTGGGTGACTTGCTCATCCCAATGCCTGGGGCCAAACATATTGTGATAAAAATCTTTCAGAAACATCAGTTGTGAGTGAAGAAGAGTCAGTCATGACTGCTGCAAAACCCCGCTTTCCTCTAGATGCAGCCAAGTCTTAAGGCTATTTTTCAGAAGACTGGAGAAGGTTGGGATCAGATATCCTCTCAGATTAGTAAATCAGACATTGGGTGGATTATGAAAATAAGAAGATGCAATTAGTGTGGAATAAAATGATAGTTAAGGTAAATAATACAAAATAAATATTCTGAAGCAGCTTCTGATGTAGGAAAACCTTTACTGTAAATGAAAAGAACACAACCAGCACAAATCTAGAGTTCATGAATAAAATATGAGTAAAAAGTATACTCAAAAGTCAACAAAGGAACATTCAAATGCCACTGGTAACTAGCAATGAAAAATTGAATTAAATTATTAGCTTAAATGTTTTCACTGAAATAACTGAAAGAAGCATCTTACTACTTATATTTTCAAAACACTTTGTGCTACTGTTTTCAAAAGTATCCATCATTTATATAGCTTGACATTTTTAATATTTAATGCTCTTAATATTTTCATTAACTAAAATTTACTGGAGAACACACAACTTAGTAAAATATACAATTTTCAGCTATTTTAGTAACACATTATATTCCATTTGCTTTTGGATTTGCGCTTTTTGTTGTTGGGCTTGGGGTTTGTTTTGGCAGCAAACTGATCCCATTTTGTCTTCTTGAAATACAAAACTAATTTGAAATGGTACAAATTGAATATATTTCATTGCCTGCTCTTATGCATTTTAATAGCTTCCATGATTAACTGCTAAATGGCCATGGTTTCTTATGGAAAGTACCATATCATGTTCTGTAATTAATTCTCTGATTTCTGTATCATGATATGTGATATTAGCAATGAAGAGGAAGTTACATCAGCTTCTGCCCCATTAGTAGGTGTAAATGCACATCCTTTGAGGGTCTCAGTAACCCTCTAGTTCTGTTTTCTACCTGTGTATTTTCACAAGACACAGACAAAGAGCAATAAAGAAGTGTACCCCATCTCCCAACCTCACCCCCTCTACCTCCAGTCTGCTCTGCAGCACTAACGCTGCCAGCGAAGCAACAGGTCAGCCGAACCCCTTCTTTGTTGAAAACAGCCCCTGGGGAACAGCAAGGGCTTTTTAAAAGGCTCTTCCATTTGCTTAATCTTCACATATACTTCCATGGAAATGCATGCAGAGTTGTAGTATGCTGATCACATCAGAGTCAGTTTTAGTTCATGAGTTATGACCACTCTCAACTTCTCCTCGAGATATACATATGAAACATAAAACACACTTTTCAGTTCATTCATGCCTGATGAATTTCCTGGAGAACAGGGCCATGAATTTTTAACAGCTCTGCAAACATAAAAGCAAATACTATATACTCTCTTTTTATTCTTCTCTACGCAATTTGATGAATGAAGTTGTCCCTGTGCTCTCAGCAGAGGGATCTCCACCAGCACAGATGCTCACTCCGTGTGCAAAGGCAGTATTTCACGCCCCTGCCCTGATCAATGCCTTCCATTATGCAGAGAACAGAAGAAACACTGAAGTCCACTCTCTGTTCCAGGTCCGTTTCTCCTTTCTGATTGTTTGCCAGAGAAGGGAACATTATGACTTTTCTAACCACTCCAGCCTATTTGCATTCTTTGTAGCCTTCTGAGCAAAGACCCTTGAGAAACACAACTTCAGTAGAACTGCTGCTGAGATGGGGCTCTCAGAAGGCAGTTTTAACCAAGTCCAGTCTTGCTCTTTTTTTCTCTGTCCCCCCTCTTCAGCTACACCTGCAGCATCTTAGCTAGTAAGCTGCTTCCCACTGAGACATCAGAAGGTAAATTTGCTACCTTAGATTTATCAGAATGTGTGTAATTTAGTGTGAGGACAGGAGGAATGTGCAGCAGTTCATTATGTTGCTTTATATGTGTTCTCTGGGCTTTGTATAATTTTGCCATATTTTGGAGTTCCATGGGTAAAAATAAGCTCAGCCATTGCCTGCTCTGGAAACCTGAGAGCAGCTTTAGTGTAGTAAAAGACAGTGCTAGCTTCCTGTGAGATTTAACTTCTTCAATCTACATCCTATATCTTGACCAGAAAAAATAAAAACAGACCATTTAAGTGTTTTTTGTTGTTGTTGTTGTTGTTTTTTTCCCTCTGACTGCACCCTTTTCTGCTGTTCCTTTTCATTAAAACTATGGATTTATGTATTTTCTTCCCAGCAACTTAATCTGAGCAGGACTTACATTTTACCTTCATCACTCTACGGCATAGAAAGTACTGTCACTGTTTAAGAGCTAAAAATAATAATCCTATAGCAGCCCCTGGCCATTATTATTTTCACTGCCATGTAGTTTTCATTTTTGTTGCCTTCCAAGACATGAGTTATTTCTCTGAATATGTGAACATGTACACATTGTCTCAAGGAAAAGCTGCTCAAATCACACACTTGAGCTCCACAGGATTGATAGATTTGTTATCAGCATCTTTCCAGCGCTCCGCTCCCAAGTGCTGTTCACACTCACACTCCCACTTGACCTGCCGTGGTTTTCCCAGCCACCTTCCCTGGCTGGGCTCAGCACATAGACCATGGTAATGATAGCATGGGCTGTGCACTGGCACCATCCTGGTGACCCCACCTGAGAACTGCAGGAGCTGAGGAGCTGGGACTTGCTGGTTTCTGCAGTTCTTCCAGCAGGGCAGTAACTTCTGGCAGACAGCAAGGTAGGGTGGCAGCTTCATCCATGAGCCCCAGAGCATAGCCACAGACATGATAGCCTGCTGAGGGGTGTTCAAAGCCTGCCCTCCAAGAATAAACTACCTCCAAGACAGCTAGTGTTTGAGATACTCTAAAAAGCTACTATAGTTAATTTCCCTTTTAGCAACATTTTACTGTGAATACCAAGGAATGAGGTAAGCAGAGCAATTAAAATGCAGAACAACCTTATAGGTCATACTGCAAATTACAGTTTGTAGGAACCTAGCCTCTGATTAGCAAGTGCCTAAGTTTTAGCACAGGAAAAAATCCAGTAAAAAGAAAAAAATAATTCCTATGCGCACAAATCCTGCTGAATTTGAGGTTCAGTGCCTAGTGCTTTCCTGTATTCTGATCTGTTTCCTGAAATTTACTGATCAAAATCACTGCAGGACACAAACACAGAAAAGACACAGAAAAAAAGACAGAAACTAGCCCAACACCACAGAAGGATCACAACCCTTTTCCAATCATCAGTATGCACCAAAGGCATAACAGTGATTTTCTCAAAAAAAAAAAAAACAAAAAACAAAAAACTAGTTTATCAATTAATTTATATATTTATATGTGATGTAAACTTTCAATAGAAATTCCTGTCAATGTTTTACAGCTGTTTCTCCAGGCATCAGTAAGCACAGAGCTAATCTCATCTACTCCCTTTTTCCTATAGACTGGTGTTGTGGGGACACCTAAATAGCTGTCATACCAGTTGCTTGCAATCACTCAGGGCAATTCATCTTGCCTAGTTCTGATCACTAAAGAGTTATTCTGGACTTAAATACGTATTATGAGTGTCATGAGTGAGGCACACTAATAACTGGAATGAGACCCTGTAGAGGTGCCTCTCTCTCCCTTTAATGACAGCATAAAGAGTCTAGATACTACCTGAGATCTTGTCTGTTTAAACAGCTTAAACAATGAAAGGCTGTGTAGACCAGGAAAAGCAGTCACCCTGATGTCATCATTAAGGAGCTATATTCATAAATCACATGCATTCTGTCTTGCCCCCTCTGAAATGAGTAGAAACTTTATTCTGATTTCAATGGAGCTAATGTGACATGACTTCAATCAAAAGCAATAAATGAATAAATAAATAAAAAAAAATTGTTGCTTTCCCTTACTTCATTTGAGTTTAAGGTTATGGCTGAAAAATAGTAATTAATTATGAAATTCACAGCCATTTTTAGATAGCAATGTACTTACAGTATAGGAGCCTGCATGTGAGTTGGTGGTTAAGATCTCATTACAGTTAGTGGACATCAGATTAATGCAGCATCAATATCAACTGAATATCTGAGTGATGTATTTGTCCAGTTTAGATAATGGGAAGATTCTGTTGCCTGAATGTTGGTGCCATTTTAGGCACATACTGCTTCAAAAATGGAAAGACCTCCCTGATAAACTAGATGTCTTTGATATCCCAGAATATCTCAAATGGCAATAGGTGCCACATTTAGGTAAAAAAAAAAAAAAAAAAAAAAAAACAAAACAAAAAAAAAAAAAACACTATGCTGAGAGTTTAGACACCCATGGACACGCATATGCAGACAGCTGAAGTTAGGTTCCTGTAAAATGAGGCAGAAATGTCTCTCATTTTATATGCACAGTGATGTGCTATGCCACTATGCCATTAAAACTTGAATTCAGCTTTCTTTCACCACTGCCTTTAGCTTCCCAGTGTTTCCCTTCTGTGCTCGCTTCTTACTTGGTGCCACCCATAACTCCTCAGGAGGAAGTGAATCGGGTCTCTCCTCCCAAAGACAGGATTGCTGGCAAGCTGAGGCATCAGGGAGGGGCTGATGGAGGTAATCTAGCAAAGCCAACCCAATGATTTTTAAACTGGCTGGGATGGGTTTATAGGCCTCAAAGTTCAGCCCAGCACAGACCACAAAGACCATCAAAAAGCATTATGAGAGTTATGGTCTCCTGGCAGGAATGTAGAAAGTAAAAAAGTATGGAGTTCACCAAAACACGTCTTTTCTCCATAAGCCTGTTTCAGAATACAGAACGTTTCAGATGTCAAAAATGTGGTTTCCTTCTTGTCACTGTGATAGCATTAGCTTTAGGTTGATTCCCGCTGCTCCATGACAGCTGTTGCAGAAATCAATAGGAAGGTACAGAACGTAAGTTTGTCGCATAAGTTTAAGCTAACCAATCTCTCATCTTGCTATAAAATGTAACCTGGGCATCTCCATTGTGATATCTGGCCACTGGAAAATTAACGCTGCTACGGGAGCATTGTGGCTAATTGCATCCATCAATAAAAATAGATTCCACACACACACAAAGGCATCAATTAAAAGCAAGAAGCTATGAGAAAGCAGTCACTTTTAATGCATCATTTATCACAACAACCCAGTGCTCTGCTCCTCTACAATTTTTAGAACTTCTATTGCCATGACAACAGGATGCAGCCTTTACACAGTGTGGGCCAAACCCTGCCCTTGGTGACACAGATGCAAATTCAGAGTAACTTTGCTGAAATGCCTGGAATAGCAGCGATGCAAGTGCAGTGTAACGGAGGCAGAATGGGTCCCACGCTCTCCTTTATGTAATTATTTTCTTCTTCTTCTTTGCCTTGTCAGGAAGAGAAGGTGTTTTTCTCTTCTACTCTGAGTAAGCTCATAACGTAGTGGAATAATCAGACATAATGACAGGTTAAACCACAAAGGAGTGTTACATCCTAAATACCATATTAACTTAAATTTTAAATTTGTATATTAACAGTTATTTAAAATGCCTAGGGAAAGAGCAAATCTGAAACAGGAACACATTCTCTCTATTCAAAGGCTCCATTGAAATCACACAGTATAATAAATATCTTGCCTAATAAGCAGACATAACCAAGTGTAAATTCAGCCCTGTTTGGCTGAACACCCTTATGGGAAGAAACTCACAGAGGGGCTCCTGTGTCTCTCTGCTTAGATCTGGCCCCACACAGTCACACCCTTGAAGATGCTCCAAAATCACTGTCCCACAATGTTCTCAGGCGGGCCAATCTTCCCCATGAAGTCAGCAGGAATTCACTGACAGGTAAATACCTATACACAGATGGCTACAGCTGAAGAAAGCAGAGCCCCTGGATCTGTTTCATCTGGATTGCTCTACAAAAGTGTTTACTAGACTGCCAGCCAAATAAACATTTTCATTAACTACAATAGCAAGCAGAAATCCCATTGAACAAGTGCTGTGGAACTCAGTAAAGCTAAATTTGCTAGATTCTTACCCTAATGGTAGTTTTAAACCTCCATTCCTGTTATAAAACCAGGTGAAGCCACCAGGCAGATGCTGTAGGTAGGCTGGAGACAGGAATGTGCAGAATTAAAAAAGCAGGAGATTCTTTGCATGCAGTTTGCACACCTAACCAGCCTACAAAATCCTATACAATAGAAATACATTTCCCCTGTTAAATTCCAAGAGTACGGAGCTGTCATCATTGCCAATAGCTCTTCACATTTTAATGCAGTCTCTTGATCAAAGGACAGACACAGATCTACAGAATCCAGTGGCAAGAAGTGAGGTGACTTGCTATATTCAGAGCAATCTTAAGATAATGTTATTTTAGAAATGTATTTTGCAAGCAAACCTAATAGTAAGCATTACTAGTGCTCAGACGTGACTCTGAAGACTGATGCATCAACGCTGCACTGAGGCAGTAAGAGAGCCTCAGAAAAATAGAGGTTTGTTGCTCAATGACAATCCAAGATTATATAGTTAAAAATAAAAAAAATACATCTGGCCAGGACATCAAGAGGTCAATTACTTCATCTATCTGCCCAAAGGCATGATTATCTGTAACCACATCATTCCAGATAGCTTTTTATTCAGCATCCATTTAAAGACCTTCAACAAAAGATGCTTCACAATTTCCAGCCACTCTATTTTGATGGCTCGTTATCTTTATCATTAGAAGGCTTTATGGTGCCTTCGAGAGTGTGATCACAGCATGGATAGGTATAACTGCAATATCTTTACTCCAAGCTCAGCCACTAAGAGCAGTGAAACCATATCAACACATGTTGCAAGCTTGGCCCAGATATACATTTCTATCAACAGAAGCCCACTATGGTTTTACTGATATTTATTAAATACAGTTGATCTGTTGCGAGTATTTTGCTCTCATTGCCTCTCTTCAAATAGAGGGTTGATTTTATTTTCTTTGAGACCACGATGCTTTGCAGTTCTCTCTTTCAACTGCTGTAGCAAATAGTAAACACCCTAGTTTCCAAGCATTGCTGCAAATTTTCTCAGGCTCATTTGCAAGAAACCAGTTCTGTGCTGCACAATGTGTGTACCAGTAGGAGGTAGGAAAAATAACATTTGGCATCACTAGATCTTTATTGGTTTTAAGTAAATCATTATTTTCAGTAACTTTAACTAAATGAAAAAAACTATTAAATATTTTAGTTGATTTAATCTGTTGGATGTGCTAATCAATTCCTTAAGTGTTATTACATGTCTGTGACCCCTGACCAGTCTTCTTTCTACTGGCCTGCATTTCTAGAAGATGTCTGTGAATCGCTTCATGGCAGATGAAATAGTTTTCTCATGTTTAATGGCAAACTAATTTCTGTGAGGTTGTGCATTCATTTTCACTGTATTAGACCACAAGAGGAAAAATTAATAACGTCGGAAAAGGAGAGTCTCAGTTGGGAACCCTACTTTTGAACAGTGGAGGAGGAATTCTAAAGGAAAAGCACCAAGCACACAATCAAATTTGATAGAGGTACTGGGATATCCATGAACCATTTCCTACAGCAAAATCAAACTCTGAATGTCAAAGCAATAGTGGAAGATCATCACAGCCTTTTCATAGTTTAAGAAAATACCAAATGAATGGCACACTGCTGGCATTAACACAGGGATAAGGCCCCATTGGGAGCAAAAACTCTTCTTGGCATCATACACTTGCATGGTGTAGAGTTCTATGACAAGTACAGTGTTCCTGTCTGATGGATACCTTTTCCAGACCCAAAAAGGATGTGCAAAGAGTGAATGTAAATGGCAATGAGTGGAAAGATGACTATTCAAGTTACTTGTTGCAGAAACATCTGTTGCTGGAGTATTCATGGTAAAAACAAAGGCTGCACTTGACATTGCTGAGAAAAGAGAGACAATACAAACACCACCTGTGAAGAGAGAACCCACCGAATATGTTGAAGGAATGGGGAAAAAAAAAAAAAAAAAAAAAAAAAAAAACTTACAGAGGCATGTTAAAGATTAGACCTCCATCTAAAAAGCAAAAAACCTCTGCCAGGCAAAACAGGCCACATAAGATATAAACCACCACCTGAAACTACCTGCTCCTTTCTTTTCCCTCTAGAGAATAAAGAACCTTTCAGCATCTCAGCATAGGCATTTCATTGCAAGTGGGACATGTTCAGGGAATAGGCTCAAACCTGTATCACTGACCAAAAATGCAGCAAGTGCAGATCTTATTGAAATACTTAGGAAGAAAATCAGAGATAAAAAAAAAAAAAAAAAAAAAAAAAAAGTCTCCAAATAAAGCAGAAAGATATAGCGTATAGTGCATGGCATGAGTTCACCACTTGAGCAAGCTAACAAAGGATTTTTAGTCCCAAAGCCAAAGAGTCATTGGTTATCTTGCACTTGTCTACTGTAACACTCAGTATAGCATCATTGTTCTTCATTAGTCATTAAGCACCGCTGTAATAAATTTAATACAGGGAATATTTGTTTTATAAAGATCTTATAAGTAAAATAGAAACCATATGGGAT
The DNA here is from genome assembly GCF_965140915.1 of Aythya marila. NCBI lineage: Eukaryota > Metazoa > Chordata > Aves > Anseriformes > Anatidae > Aythya > Aythya marila. Next base: position 68,993,137 of record NC_139042.1, on the reverse strand, counting down.
TCAAGGAAATTATCAATTTGAAAAAAAATAAAAACCAAGGAATCATAGAAAAAATGGATGGAAGGGATTTCAAGAGATCCTCAAGTCCACCTTCCCTTCCTAAGGCAGGATGTGCTTCTCCTCTTGACGTTCCTGAAAAACATTTATTTAACACCCACTCTTAAAGAGTGCTACTAGTAAAGATTTCACAGCCTCTGGAGACAAACTATTTCCCTATTTAATTTGAAACACCCCTACAGCAATTTAAAATGGTTCCTCCTAGCCTAGAGATCTACACATACTTCCCTCTTGCTGTTCCCTTTCTTTTGAACCTAGCTCCGTATTTCAAGAAAAAGCAAATCTGAATAAATCAGTAATATACTAATTCATACACTTCACAGCCCTGATAAAATCAATCACTTCTAATGGTTTAAAACTCAGAATTTTGCAGGCTTAGTTACATGCTATCTTAATACAGAAATGAAGGTATAATTTCTTACAGACCTTTTCTTCATGCCTATCTTGATATCTGTTACAATTTGTCCACCACTTTTACAATGTCAAATGATTTATCACCTGCTATCTCTGAAATCTAAGACTTCAGTAGTTTTTATATTACAACAGAATTTCTCTTCTATATTTATCTCTCTTTCTCTCTTTTTTTTCTTTTTTTTTTAACACAAAATGACTTTCAGCTGAACTTCTTTATATGGCCATCTGCGTAATTACTATCACTCTTACTGAACTAGCAGCTTGTAGATTAGTAACTGGATTCTGCTCCCCCAATATCATTGGGAGTTTTGCCATTGACTTCAATAGATGCAGGACTGGACCCCTTGGAAACGCCTGATTATTGGATAACTCCAAGCACTGGAGAGATCTGACATTGCTATATTGACAACAGCTTGTTTCTTTTTTAATTTAGAATCTCTTAATTGGCTTAACCAACACTTTGTTTTGTGAAATGATTCTGTATCACTGAATGCAATTTTCTACAATTAAATAGGAAATGTTTCCTTCCTCAGTTGACACACAGCAGGAATGATAAAGCAGATTTTGGGCAAAAGGACAAACTCCTCTTTGCACTCTGCAAAACCTTCTTTTTGTGTGCCTGAAATCTCTGGGTGAAGAAGGAAACATGGCAGGTGAGGGACTGGATAAAAGGGAGTGCGAGAAAGATGGAATTCAGGCTGGGAACTGGAACTGCAAGAAGAATTAACCCAGTCTATTTCTCTTCCAGGTTGGCAGCTTGGGTGGGAAACGTGAAAGACTCAAAAGGCTGCACCTGTGCTCCCATTTCTGAGCAGAGGCCAACTTTGCTGAAGCCTGTGTGATTCAGTGTAATGCCGTTGGTTCATACCAGCTGGGGATGGACAAACCGAGGCTGGTGACCAGAAGATACTTGCTACCAGCTGAAATTGAGGTCCTTCACAGGTGGCAGGTGAGGACTCCACCCTGTTTTCTGGGATATCCCACAGCTCAGCTTCCACCTGCCTCAAGCTGCTCTAGGAGGTCTCCACAGTGAATTAAATGGATTTAGGTCCTTTGTCCTAAATGACAAGCCAGCTTTCACCCTTTGTGTCAGTGCAGAGGAGCAGCTAGGAGAGTGTCCTCACCACCACGCAGTTGTGACTTCCTGAGGGGGAGAGATGCTGTGGGCTCTTGAATACAGGGGATCCTGGCTAGTCCCATTGGAGTAGGCTGTCAATGTCCAGATGAAATTGAATGGCAGGCACTGATGTTCAATTTGTTTTTCAAAATTTAAACAAATGTATTTGATTTGGGATGGGCTCCTAGGTTCAGATTTCCCCCTGCGACTAGTGTTGAACTACTTTAACAAGGGAAATTATATTTGTTGGTCTAAAGGCTCTAGGGTGCCTAGTCAACAACTTTTTTTTTTTTTTTCTTTTTTTCTTTAATTGCTACATGTCATGTTACCTTATTTTTAACTTGATTTACACCAGGGAAAACCATGCTCCAGAGGAATTGCAGATACAGTTTGCATTGTTTTCAGCCTGCTGCGTATTGGCCAAATAGTTTCTAAATCATGTGTATGCTCTCTCACTTTTTCACCCATAATTTACTCTGAATAGTTTCAGGAATACTTACCCCAGTCATTTCCCAGGCAGTGATCTGGTAAGTAATTCAAAAGTGTTCACGGTCATCATTTATTCAGATTACAAACAGTGAAGCAATTTAACAGTTGCTCAGATATAGAAACTCCTGAGACCAGCCTTCTTGCCTTTTTTCTCTTACTTTGTTCTTTTTTGAAATAGGACCATTCTGGTGTTCATGAAATGGAAAATAATTGTCCCACCATTCTTGCAACTCATAAAAATAAATAAATAAATAAATAAATAAATAAAAACACCTGGAATTCTACATCCCCCTGCTGGAAAAATGTTTTGAGAATGCACACAACTTTATGCCATTACCTAATCCTTGTGAACCTGGCAGTTTGGAAAGCAAAGCAAACTAACATATAGCAAATTCCTCCTCTTTTTCTGCTTAATTAGTGGGTAGTCCACCTATGAGAATTCCTTTTAAAGCAACAGACCTTTTCTACCTAAGAAATATACTGGTCGTTCAACAAGGCACAGCATTGCTGCAGATTTTGTTGTGGAGAATGTCTGAGAAATGAATGCCTTCACAGGAAAAAAATAATAATGTTTAAAGGGGGTGGGGGATCAGAAATAACAAATTAGTGTGATAAAATTGCCTTCAAAAGCCTGATGATGGATGAAAAATTCTCCTAAGTGAATCCAGTATGCTTAATTAAACTTAATTGTACAAAGAAGCATTTGTAAATGGTTATATGTGGAAAAGAATAAAAATGCTGGGTGTTATCATTTCTTCCCAAAGATGCTGCTGCAAAAAGGCATTGTGTTGTTGGCAGTATTAAGCAAGCTGTGACATCCATCAAGATGAATGTGTTTACGTGCATACCTGGTGACATAATTTGAAGTGGTATATTGTACATATAAAATCCTGATCAAACTTACCTGCAGTAAATCTTTGTGCAGTAATTGTATTTCTTTGTTCCTTACTAAAATAAGAGTTTCTGCCTGAAAGCATGTAAGCATTTAATTTTGTCACATAATTCCCTCAATTTCAGGCCATGGTAAGTAACACTTTCCATATGTGTCAGCTGTCAATTCCCGTTAGAAGCATCTAGCTATTACAGGGTTTAGATGTAGCTGCCTGACAATTAGTGCTGTATGTTGTGAATTCATCAATCCAAAAATGGCAGAAGAAATTGAATAGTAAGGATTCTGTATGAATTAACTAAACCTGTAAAATGATATTTCTGAAAGCTTTATTGCTGTTCTTTATTTTTCTTGAGAAGAACACAGAGCACTCTCTTGGCAAGCGCACTGGAGGAGTAAAGATAAATCTCCTCTGACCAAGTGAAGAGAGACCTCTACAGGTGTCTTGTTTTCTGTCCAACACCCTTTAGAAGAGTTTTCCCTGCAACTCTTAAGCAAAAGATGCTCTCAGGGTTCAGCAGCCAAGTCAGAGGAGGTGCAAGAAGAGCCTGGCCCTGCTCCCAAGGGGCATCAGTGCTGCCTTCCTCGGTGCCACCTGTGGTACCGTACCCTCTGGGGCTGCCACGGGGCTGCCTTGGAGACATCGGTTCTGTTGGTGGGACATCTGTATGGAGGCATGTAAAGCAGCCATGAAGATAAAGGCCCAGCCACCTACGTGGGCAGCCTGACGGTCCCCAGTTTGCAGACAGTGCCGTGGGAAGCTGTGGTCTCTAAATGTTGGCAGGGCTGTGCCTCCCTGGGGCAGGATGAACCTGAGCTAATTAGAGGCCACATGAGCTTTTAAACAGACAGCTTCATTACAGTTCTCCACAAAACATCCTGAGACTTAAGTTACTTATTATCATAACTTGTTTTCAGTAAGACCTCAATGACAGCAAAAATGGAAGGAAGCATGCATTCCTACAGTTCTGCAACATGTAATTTCTGTTTCTTCTGAAGAGCTCAATGCATTTCCACAAGGCACTAGTGATAATACCCTTTGCTGCTGGAACAGCAACAGTAGAGCGTAACCTTGATGCGGTGTGTTTTTTGTTCATTTTTGTTTTATATATATTTTTTGGGGTGGTTGTTTTACCTGGCTGGGCAGCTGGACTACCACAACCACTCTCTTACTCTCCCTTGTCAAAGGGAAAAGGAGAGAAAAATACGATGGAAGGGGCTCAGCATCTGAGCTAAGGACAGGGAGATCACTCAGCAATTATTGTCACAGGCAAAACTGACTCAGCATAGGGAGAGTAATATAATTTATTACATATTACTAACAGGCTAGAGCCATGAGAAACTAAAAGAAAACTAAAAACACCTTCCCCTCCAACCACCTTCTTCTACCTCCTTTCCCTGTGAGGCATGAAGGAATGGTGGCTGTGGTCGGTCCCTGATTATTCGTCTCCACCACTCTTTCTCAGTCACTCCCTGCCCCTGCTCCATGTGGGGTCCCTCCCATCGGATGCTGTTCTTCCTGAACTGAGCCTGTGGGGGCTGCCCACAGGGAACTTCTGCTCTGGCACATGGAGCACCTCATGCCCTCTTTCTGCACTGGCCTTGGAGTTTGCAGGGCTGGTTCTCACTCTTTTCTCCCAGCACAGCAGGTTTTTGTTTTTGTTTTCCTAAATTTGTTCTCCCAGAGGTCCAACCATTGTCCCTCACTGGTCCAGCTCTAGCCAGTAGCAGGTCCCTTGTAGCCGGCTGGAGCTGGCTGTGATCTGACATGAGGCAGCTGCTGGGCTCTGCTCACAGAAGCCACCCCTGCAGACCTTCCTGCTACCAAGTTCTTACCACATAAAACCAATACATTTGGAAACTGTCCTCCTTTCCTCCATAACTAGTGTTCATTGACAGAAGAAAAGACAGTCTAATGGAAAGAAATAAACTGTCCTTTCTTCACAAGTTTTCAAATTGTGCTCTTCTCACAGCTACCAACAAGACTTGCATTGCTAAAAATGCTGGCAAATAAATGAGACATAGGAGAAGAGGGATGGTACTAAATGGTATCTGACAGGAATACTAAAGACAACGATGGAAAGCAGAGCTAAAAGCCGCTGAACCTTTACATATTTCTGTGCTCTGAGTGCAAGAATAAAGCCTGTAGGATCTTACCAACCTCCTTTCTAAATTTTCCTCAAGTTTGTTAGGTTTGAATCTACAGATTCCAATGTTTTTTCCACAAGTTGTAATTGGGCATAGGTGTAACAAAACAAAAAAGAAAAAATGATGCCAAATTAGGAGCAGTATTTACTTTTCATGATAACTACTTGTGCCCTGAAAGACCAGTATCCTGAAGTTTCTCATACACAAACAGGATCAATGGGTTGTTGCTGGATACTTTTCTGTAAAATATCTATTGATGTAATCACATACTAGAGACTATTGAAACCTAAATGTTCTGTTGCAGAGACAAACGAAGAAAAAGAAAATACTCCAGGGAAAACACAAACACAAAACACAAACTAAGAAAAGAAAGAAAACAAACCCTGACTTATAAAACAAAGAGTACAAAATGACAACAACAACAAAAAGTTGTTTTGTTTGTTTGTTTTGTTTTCCTAGATCTGTTTTTCTCATTGATATCTCCAGAGGCTCCAGGACAGTGCTTCCTGTGCACACACACTGCCCTGGATAATATTTGGAATTAATGTATATATTTGTATGATATTGTTGATTTTCTGGGATGTGGCTGTGCTGGACAGGAATTCTCAAGATCTCCATTATAGCAACTCACAGCCATAGCACTGATGTCTGGCCTTGAGCAAGCCACCCAGTCAGTCCTCTGCTCTGCCGATCAGCTGTGTAAGAGAGGGAATAACACTGCCCTGGCAGTGTATGGCTTTTTCTTTTCTTTTGTAACCTGAATCTTTTAGGAAGCTTATTTTGAAGTCTTAAATAATGATCCACATACAGTTCCCGCAAATTTAAATACCAAAAATACCAAATTTAAATAAACAAAGGAAAACATGTTAAGACAATTACATTAGTACATTTCTTATCCATGGTGTATGTTGACAAGTATGCTATACCATGTAGCACCATATTCTCACAGGCTATTTTATCTTTGAGTGAGTTTGGCTAAGTAAATCATTCTGACACACAATTATCAATGACCAAATGAGCTGGAGAAAAATAGATCTGCTGCTGCTGGGTCCAGGAAGAAGTTTGGGGCTCATACATGTGGACCTGAATGGCCAACCTTTGGGAGCTGCTAGGCATCTCTGGAACAGCCCCAGCTGTATACAGTATTACAGGTTGAGGGGGTCATGGTTAAAACGCCAATGTGCACCTAAGCAGCACTATACTGCTCTCTCACTGCCTCTTCTTACAGGAAAAGGTAAAGAAAAATATGAAAAATATCTCATGGGTTGAGATAAGGACAGGGAGAACACTCAACAATTACTGTCACAGGCAAAACAGACTCAGCATAGGGAGATTAATGTAATTTATAACCTATCACTAGTGGACTAGAACAGTGAGAAACTAAAAGCAAGCTACAAACACCTTCCCCCCATCCACCCTCTTCTACCTCCTCCTCCTGAGTGGCGCAGGTGAACGGGGAATGGGGGCTGTGGTCAGTCTCTGACGCTTCACCTCCACAGCTCCTTCATGGTCATTCCCTGCCCCTGCTCCCCATGGGGTCCCTCCCACGGGATGCCGTCCTTCCCAAATTGAGACTGCGGGGGCTGCCCACAGGCAGCAGCTCTTCAAGCACTGCTCCCACACGGCTCCGTACCACAAGGTCCATCCATCCCCCAGGAGCAAACTGCTCCAGCACGGGTCCCCCACAGGTGGGCGGCAGCTCCCCCCAGACCCTCTGCTCCTGCATAGGCTCCTCTCCACGGGCTGTTTCTCACAGGCCCGGGGCCTGCTCCTGCAAGGGCTCTCCATGGGAGGGCTGCAGCATGGAGATCTGCTCCATGTGGGACCCATGGGCTGCAGGGGGACAGCCTGCTCCACCAGGGGCATCCCCACAGGCTGCAGGGGTACTACTGCTGTGCCTGGAGCACCTTCTACCCTCCTGCACTGACCTTGGTGCAGCCCTTGCAGTACTGTTTCTCACTTCTCTCTCCCAGCTGCTGTTGCGCAGTAGTTTTTTCTTTTCTAAATCTGCTCTCCCAGTGGCTCACCCAGTGTTGCTCTCTGGTGTTTAGCGCCAGTCAGTGGTGGGTCCCTTTTGGAGCTGGCTGGAGCTGGTTCTGATCTTGAAAGGGGCAGCTGCTGGGCTCTGCTCACAGAGGCCACCCCTGCACCACCCCTGCTACCATATCTTTGCCATGTAAACCCAATACAGAGGGTTATGCCACAAAGAAACACTCTATAGACTGTGTGTAATTACCTGCAGGAGGTCTCTGAAAGAGGTATGATAGGATCTTGTTATTTTATAACATTCAGGAAATATCAGTTTCCAGTCTAGTTCGGCTTTCTGCTTCTTTGTTGTGCTAGGTATGAGTTTCCAACCTCCGTCTTTTTTCAAGTGAAAGTATGCACTAAGCCAGTTTTGGATGTGAAGTGCGTAAATCTGTCATTTCCCTCCTCATGAAATTTGCATGGCTGTTGTACTTTCAGACACTGCCTCTGTTTTCAGGGCTGGAATGCCAAGTCACTGTAGCACACTGTGCTAAGTATGGGTACAGCACATTTCATGCTAACAGTTTACCTGGCTGCCTTCCTTCAAAACAGGGCTGAAATGGTGATTTTTAGCAAGAAACTGCTGATTTGGGTCTGTTAGCCCTGCCTGCCTCCTAGCAGCTGTGTTATTCCACAGTGCTGCTTCAGAGCTGTTTGGGACTGGCATCGTGCTGGGGATAGGCACTATCAGAAAGAAGTACCCAGTTAGTGCCGTACCTTTTACAGCACAGCATAGGTAATGCCCAGCCATCTGTCAGGGTTTTCTTTCCACCAGCCTAACAGCAGGCTGCTGGAGGGTTTGACATTGGTCCATGACAAAGAAAACTATTCTGTGTCCCCATCTATCTGCATGACATCTCTGCAACCGAACGGATTTTGATCCACTTGCATTTTTCATCATGCAGCAACAATTCTCCAAGCCAAGATGATGGCCAGTGGTTATTAATAAAGGTATAATTATTCAGCATTCAGATAGCTAATTCATATAGCAACTAATTATACACTTCTTGATATCCCGTTACTGGATATTTGTGAAGGTCCACTCATTCAAGCTCACCTTTTCATTCATTTCAATGAAATGCTTGAATTCATACTCTATAACTTTAAATTCTTGTACTTTTTTATTTAGTTGTGAAAACTCAGCAACAATAATAGAACTCTACATTTAAGTGTGGTCTTTACAAAAAAACTCAAGTGCAGGGACACCGAAGTTTTGCATGGCTTGAGACACTGTTGTTGGGCTGAGTATCTTAGCATCTGCTTGAAACTGAAGCCAACAAGGGACACATACGTAGGCATCCCAGTGTCTGTATGTCCTGAGAAGCGCCTCCAGCAGACACATAAACTAAGCCCAGCCATTCTAATAATGTGACATCCATCGCTTTCATTAACTGGTGAGCACCCCAGCTAGCAAGCAGGAGTTACCCTGAACCTGTTTCTCTATAATTCAATGATATAATCACTCAGCTATCGGATAGCTGATTCATTGTTTAAACTAATTATAGTATAATATCCTAATATTTATGTATGTACCTAAAATCTTCTCCTTCAGAGGTTTTCAGCAATGACATGAGAGCTGTCATAATCAGCCAATGGGTCAAAAGCTAATAATAAATATCACAGCATAACCCTGTCCCAGAAAGCCCTTTCACAGAAAGTACCCTGTCTTGTGCACATATATTCAGTGGTCATTGGTTTTGTTTTGTTTTTCTGTAGGAATTTAATATTAAGCTGCATTTATAGCTATCCCTTCTATGGTTGTATAAGACTATAATTTGCAGTGTTTATGCTGTTCAAAGATTTTAAAGTGTAAACCTCTCTAGCCAATTTCTGAGGAAAATGTCATCTACTATGCCCAAATGGTATGTTTAAAACCCAATTAAGTATCAGCCTGGTAATACTGTCTTGTCCAAACAACAGTGAGGAGCAGAATGAATGCTCAAGTATATACATGTATTCTACTATTATATAGACAATCAAGGGTCTGTATCTGTTCAAGCCCACAAGTATAAAAGTGTCTCCATTACTGTGCATTTGCATTTTAGCTAAAGATGTAAAACTACTTAGCTGCAGAGTGGTTAACCTGTGCTGTACGATTACACACTATTAGATAACTATGGGGATGCTGTGCCATCCAAATAACCAACAGAAGAAAATGGTTCAGTTGGAAAGGACCTTCAAAGATCAGCAGATCCAACTGCCTGCATACTTCAGGGCTAACAAAAAGTTGAAGCATTTAATTGAGGGCATTGTGCAAGCACCTTTTGAACACTGACAGGCATGGAGCATCACTCACCTCTCTAGGAAACCTGTTCCTGTGTTTGAGCACCCTCACAGTAGAGAAATCTTTCCTAATTCCCAGCCTGACCCCCCCAGCACAGCTCTGTGCCATTCCCGCGTGTCCTGTCACCGGTGCCCAGGGAGCAGAGACCGGCACCTCCCTCTGCGGTTCCCTCCTCAGGACACTGCAGAGAGCCCTGGGGTCACCTCTTGGCCTCCTCTCTCCAGGCTGGGCAGCCCAGGTGTCCTCAGCCTCTCCTCACAGGACAGGCCTTCCAGCCCTTCTACCTGCTTTGTTGTCCTGCTCTGGATGTTTTAAAGTACCTTAACACCCTTTTTATGTTGTGGTGCCGAGAGCTGCACACACTACTCAAGGTGAGGCTGCACCAACACTAAATCCAGTAGGAGAACCACCTCTTTTCACCAGCTGGTTATGCTGTGTTTAATGTACCCCAAAGTAAGGTTTGTCCTCTGGCTGCCAGGGCACGCTGCTGACTCCTACTGAGCCTGCTGCCACCAGCACCCCCAGGTGCTGCAAATGCAGCACCCGGCATTTTCCTTTGTTGAACTTCATGCTGTTCATTATTGCCCAATGCTCCAACCTAATTACATTACTCTGCAAGGCCTCTTATCCCTCCAGGGAGTTAACAGCACCCCCCATTTCAGTATCAGCAAACTTGCTGAGGATGCACTCCACTCCTGCATCCAGGTAATATTTGTCATCCGTTAGGCTTACTGTCATATGTAGAATCAATGCGATGACCATAAGAAAAAAAAAATGTTATAAATCTTGTACATGGCATGTCCCGTGACAAAGTGGATTGATTAATCCAGCATTGATCTATCTTTTATCTATTTGTCTGTCTATCTATCTATCTATCTATCTAGTGCTGTGTCTGTCTGTCATATTTTAAGGACTCAGTAAATGAAACAAAGACAGCTAAACCCAGGTTTCAGGTACTTAAAGTTTACAATAGAAATGTGAATCATAACTGCAGCCTTAAGAAGGAGGGAGGAGAGCATGAACTAATCCTCAGGATTATGCCTGCTCATAAGAAAAGAAAATCATTGGTTTTACCAACATTATATTCATACTAAATCTAAAACACGACACCATATGAGCTACTATGAAGAACATTAACTCTATCCCAACTTAAGCCAGGACAAGAGAATATTGTGACCTGATAATTCAGCCAGACAAGATCCTGCTCCTGAAGTTCCCCAGAGCATGCCAAGCCTGGAGTGAGTTGCAGATTCTGGTTTTTGCTGACCCAGAAAGCAATGAGAGTGTTGGAAGCACAGGAAGTTACTTAATGCTAAGCATAAATTTAATAACTTTGCTGTATTTTTTTGTAACTTTATTCCATAGTTGCAAATTTATATTTCCAAATAAACAAATCACTTTATCTCTCAGTCTTGTTTAATACTAAGTCTGACCATGACCAGTATAACACTGGCTTGCCACGTCACTCTCTCCTGGTTGTTGAAATCATTATTCCAGGGTGGAGTAGAGTGTCTCCTGCCCACTAAACTGAGATGCTCAAAAATGTCCGGAGTTACCCTGAAATGCAGATGTTAGCAAATTTTGGAAAAAAGTCTTTCTTAGCAGAAGTCAGCTGGAGCCTCTCTAAAAGTGGCAAGATAACAAAAGAATGAGATAAGCGAGTCACTGTGAGATGAATGTGTAAATGTCTGGACCCTCACAATTCTCTTTCCTGGTTATGGACTTTTATAAAAGTAATAGAAACTTAATTACTTTTCAGACCCACATCCTTTTCTCAAATGAGGGAAATATGCATGGACACACAGGTCTGCATAAGCTTTGTTTTTCTGGGTATGCTGGGATGTAAAACAGAGGAGAAGAAAGAGAAAAAGAAAGAAAGAAAGAAAGAAAGAAAGAAAGAAAGAAAGAAAGAAAGAAAGAAAGAAAGAAAGAAAGAAAGAAAGAAAGAAAGAAAGAAAGAAAGAAAGAAAGAAAGAAAGAAAGAAAGAAAGAAAGAGAGAGAGGCAAAGTAGTGCATACTTTTTTTTTTTTTTTTTTGCATAAATGTGCAGTTGCAATGCCCTGAAAAGCTTTACTGAAATGCGTTGGAAGATGGCCATGCTCAGCACCTCTGTCAGGAGACAGGAGAAAGGATCCTTTGATTTCACTAGGCTTCAGAGAAGAGGAGAAACTCTTTGCTTTTCCTTCCCCCCTGGAACCTTAACAAGACCAAGAAGCTCAATTAAAAAAACAACCACAAAGTATATATAAAAGCTTTTTAACAAAATTCTTCCTTTAGGCATTATTTTTTTGCCTGCATTCCCGAGTTAATTAGGTGTTTTATGTCACTGCCTAAGCACCTGTGTCTCTCCTGCCTCCTGAATGTTGTTCTGAACCTTTTGGGCAATTTCAAACAAATCTGATCAAAAATTCCCAAAAGCTCTGTGGAAGCAGGTGGCTGAGTGGGATGTCCTGAGGTCCCATCCCGGAGAATGGCAGCAGGTAGCAGAGTGGGGGACGGGCTCCCCTGCACTCAGCTTTGGGGGGATCCCTTTGTGGGAGCACCATGATGCCAACCCACTGCACCTCACATCTTCTCAGGTGTCTCCATGACTGGGCATGGGGTGGAGATTTGAAGAAAAACAACCTTCAGTGTTGCCACTTACAACTCCCCTATCTTGATATTTTCTTTTTTTCACTGCCATAATCTTTTACCTGGACTGTGCTCATCTCTATCTGTGACTGCTTGTTTCCAATTCTCTGTTTCTTTAAATAAGACTGTCTAAATGTATTACTGTCAGTTTTTTATTTTATTATTTATTTATTTTTGTGACGTATGTTGCAGACATAGTTCTAGACACTGTATGACTACTTAATTTGAAGTAAAAAATGTGACTAAAATAGTTTCTCTTTTCTCTTTTGGGATTTATGTGTTTTTCTTTAAATTATGAATGCTCCCCACTTGTTTTTCATTTAAGATTTAATATTTGAATAACCTATCAATTTCCTGCCAATTGCATCATATGAGAGTTCTTAAGTCTCTCAAAGTGTTTATCCAAGGCTCACTTTACCAAAATGTTCTGATTAGCCTTACACAAAGGTCAGTGGCCAATGGAAAAATTCCTTGTTCGCTGGCTCCAACATTCAGACATCATTATATTTCTCAATATGCTTTTGGGCAAATGGATGTTTTTTACCTTGAATATTAATGACACATATAAAATGTTTTGAGGGTGACAGAGCACTGGAACAGGTTTCCCAGAGAGTCTCCTTCTCTGGAGATATTCAAAACCCGCCTGGATGTGATCCTGTGCAATGTGGTCTAGGTGACCCTGCTTGGCAGGGTGGCTGGAGCAGATGATCTCCAGAGGTCCCTTCCAACCTCAACCATCCCGTGAGTCCATGATGTTTTCAGTAGGCTTAGAAATCCATGATATTTTCCTTTAGAAACATGCAAATATTTCTACAGAGGAAATATTCCAGTGTTACATCCCATTTCAGGCAAGGAATTCCACAATATTTCAAATGAAAATTTCTAGAGAGAAGCCTTGACAGAGAGATCCCGGGACTGGTTGTGCTATTGTCTCTTTGCTGTAAAAAGAAAATAAAAGATTTAGGAATATAAAATGTTACAGGACTATTCCCTAGATGGAGTGCCAAGGCAGTTAGTTCATGGCAGGGCAAGGGACTTCCTTCCCTGTAAACACAGCCCCATAGCTCACATGGGATCATATTGAGAGGAAATACCTCCAGATGAATAAAGCCAAAACTGAATTTTCCTCACCAATGTACATGTATTTCTCCTAAATCTCTTGTGCTTAACTGTGGACCTCGTGCTTAGTGAACCACAATGGTTAAGGAGAACAATTTGATTTATATCTGTCCTACTTCATAGTCCAATACATGATTCATTATTCAAATATCCTCAGCTCAAGATGAAGCATAACTGGGCAGGAAGAAATGCTGACTAAATGGCTCCACAACTGCATCTGTTTCTTGTGAGCAGCTGGTGACAATGAACTGTTATTAATTGTATTATGTATTTTGTAGTTGCCAGGAGCAAGCTGGATGCAAACCTCTGAATAACAAGGTGTATAGAAGACAAATAACTTCCCTGTTTTTGGTTGCATCTTCTAAGGTAGGGCTCTTGTTCTTACTCTCCTGTTTTTAATCTCTGTTAACAGCTAGTGAATATTCCTGTCGCTATCTGAATGCCAAAACTACCCCAACTCCCAAATCCTCTCCACTTCATTGAGGCTGATGCAGGTGGTTTCAGGCAGGGGGATGTCTGGCAGCTCATCACACATGTGCCTCCTGGAAATGGCTTTGCCAGACCTTCCAGAGGAGAAATACTCAACCAACCCAAACCAAATAAAATATTGAAACTGAGCAAAAAAGAGAAATGGAAATGCTCTATTTATGAATACAGGCTTCCCTCCCGGAGGGCTGAGGCTTGCTTTGCAGGGAAAGGTCTTGTGGCTGGCTCCTTGTTTCTGCAGGCTGGATCACACACAGCTGGACCACCAACACCAAACATGAAGACTGCAGAACAGAGTTTTGCTTTGCAGAGAAAGCTCTCATGGTTGGCTCTCTACATCCACAGGCTTTAACCCTCATGGCTGAACCACCACTATGAAACATGATGTGTTGCCAGAGAGGCAACCTACCATTTCTCTTTTTCGTTCTTGCTTTCTTCACATAAAATCCACAGTTAGTTTTTTCCAGTGCTCCTTTTTATCAAGAGGAAGAAGTATATACCACAGAGATAATCTCTATTGTACTAAAACCTTCTATGTAAAGTCTTCTGTGATTTCATGCCTGTGATGAATGTCCTTTTAATGTACTACTGGGTCTTCAGAGATATTTAGGATACCCTGTTGGCCTCTGAAGAGAAAAGGTGACAGTAAATGCCAATTTTCTTCTGGTTTTATTCCATACTCAGTGGAGTATGAACTGGATTGGAGTCAATGAAGCATGCTGGAGAGCTGTACAAATTAAGCTACCTACACAGCACATGTATTTCTCCTCCTAACAAACTTATAAGGCAAAAACTTTTGGTTTTTAACTTGTTTGTGTAGGTCAAATGACCCATTGAAATGAAAAGAAGGAAGATAGCCATTTCATTCAGTAATAGCTTGGAAGCACAAGTTGGTACTCAGATTTGAAAGCTGTTTTATCAGTCCAGCATCACAGAGCTGGAAACATTAACGGGCATCCATTACAATACCAAAAAAAAACTACAAATAACATAGGGCTGAAACTACTCTTTTTTACTTTTATCATGATTATAAGTGGTTACAGACACAAAGACACTTAGTTAATCACATTTGTTTACTCTCTTGTGCATTAAACTCTTAAAATTTTTGTGTTAATGTATACAAGCAAGGACTCTGAGCCAATGTTTTTATGGTTTCATCATTGTTTCAGCTGAATGAAACTGCTGGAGTGAAATAATCATGGCATCCTCATCAGGCTTTGAAAACAACAATCTTCCTTTTAAATTTTGAACAGGAAAACATGCTGTTCAGACAAGAACCCATAATCACCATGGGCATCACAGTTTCACTTTTCTGTGAAACAACAGCAAATACAAAGAGAAGGAAATCAAAATACATTTAATTGTAGAGTCCATGTATGTGTCTCACCATGGAGCCTGGATTAGCCCTGTTCATCCTCCACCTCAGCAAGCAGCTTGTAGACAGGTGCTATGGCAGGTGATATGGAAGAGCTGAAAGCACAAGTACAGTGTTATTTTTAGGCCAGCAGCAGTGAAAGCTATAAACACAGCATTGGGAAACACAGCAGTTCTGCAGCTAAGCTAACAATGTGGGAGCAGAGGAGTGAGGGTAACACTGCACCCTGCCCCATTCCTGGAAAACCTCTTGCATTAAGGACCAGAAGGTCTAGGAGCAGACAGCTCCTGTCTGTACAATGCTTCATGATCAGGAGTGAAAAAAATAATTTTGCAATGAATAGTGCACTTGATTAATTTAGCTTTTTTTCCTCTTCAGAATATCCAGACACAGCTCACAATTACCTCTGATTTATTCATTGTTGGGATTTACATGGCACATCTTGTTGCAAGTCTTTTCAGACCTCTTTGAACTGATTCAATCTGAAATTGAAACTGCTTTGGTTAGCTGAGACTAGTCCCAAATCACGCAGGATTTCTCTTGTTTCCTCAGCGGATTAGCATGACTCATAATCAAGGAAAGGGTTTACAAAAAAATCTTGAAGCTTTCAAAGAGCTATGCAACAAATGTGTCCTGAGATGACTTCTTATCCCTCACACTGCTTCCCCAAAGGGGCACTGCCTAGTGGCAGCCAAAGAGATGTCTCTAGCCAACGTCTAGCAGCAACAGTGCCAAAAGGATCTTTGCCACTCAGTGGAAAACTTAGGGTAGTCACCTGCTTGTGCCACATAGCAGACACTGTGTAAGTATGCTTAGGTACTTGCAGATCGAGCGTTTGTTCCCTAACTGCAATGGCTGTGTCCTAACTACAGCATCTGAGAATGTTTCATTTTCACAGGGAAGGGAATGTTTCACAGGGAAGTGGTATGAAATGAAATGCTCCTTGATTCAAATGAATGGAAGATAGTATTGGGAGGGATGCTGCTAAACACACCTGCTGCTAAATCTGGAAGCGCCCTGTAAGGACTTCCTCATTGCAAATCAGTGTTTAAGGATAGATCGTTAACCTTAATTTAGCCTGACGAGGTATAGAAATACCATTGAAAAATCAGAATAAAGTTCTGAAAAGAAAAAGCATCTAATGTACTTTGAAGGTCATGTTTGACAATCAAATTCCTTCTGAGTGTGCAGCTTAAATTTAAATATTAACAAGTGAGATGAACATTTGAATTGGAGTGACAATCCTGTGGTAGGAGGTATTGTCAGAATGTGAATGGCTTATCTTATTGCCTACTTGTCTGCATCATCAACAAAATCTGACAAAATTAAAGGGTAATTTTGAGAGATGTATCCATTCGTTTTTTGTTGTTGTTTTTTTTTTTTTTTTTTTTTTTTTTTTTTTTTACAGATATTAGGCAACCTGTATTCTATCATCTCTGTTTCTGTTTTGCTACAGTCGTGGACAGAAATTCACATTTCTTTGCACTTGGAACTCCATTAATTTCTGCCTTTTGTCATTGGTTCAGTGAAAGAAACATCTCTACACCACTAGCAATTGTTTCTTTGTGGAGGCACGGACTCAACTTGGTTAAGACACCTCTCAAACTACAAACTACTCTTAAAAAAAAATTGAAAAAATGGACTTCTTAATTCCCCTGCTGAAGTAAGCAGGCTTTCGAGATTTCTGGATTATTTTCAATGTTCTTTCATAGGCCTTCTCTAAATTCCTTCTTTTTTTTTCTTTTCTTTTTTTTTTCTTTTTTTTTTTTTTCTTTTTTCTTCTTTTCTTTTTTTTTTTTTTTTTTTCCAAAAAGTAAACATCAAACTTGCCTGAGTAACAAGACTTTTTTTTTTTTTTTTTCCTCAGTATCAGAGGTACAAATAATACCATTTTGTGCTTCTTTTTTGGAAAATCCATAGATTAGAAGTCATCAGTGCATTGAGTTTCATACATTGAAAAACCTGAGACAAAAATGACATATTACTACAATGCTAAATCTGGGGTTTGAATTTACTAAAAAAAGAACACAGAAATCAGGAAATCTTGCAAACTCTTACTATGTCAGCTTCTTAGATAGACAGAAGATTTTAGGCAGCAAAGAACAGATACTTCTCATTTCAATAAGTAAGCCTGCTTCCTCCAGAGGGACTCCTTTCTGTCCTAAGGAAAACTATGTCAGTTCCCAAATGTTCTCAAAATGTTTGACACAAAAGGGTAAACTAAGGACAGGAATCTTGCTGTAAATTACTTTTTTCTCTCTTTAGTGGATTTAAATTAGATGTTTATTATCGCCTTAACATTCTTGCAGTGGTTTAGTTCTGTATAATAGCAAAGCCAGTAGTAAGTTAATTAAAAGAGCTATAATGTCTGAAAGAAGTCAGCAGGTTTCTATGGGTTGCTGATCAAAGGGAAAGTGGTTCTTTTTTAAATTTTTTTTGTTTGTTTTGTTTTTTCTTGGTCTTTTAGATACAGTATGTCTCTGTAATCACTTATGATTACCCTGATGACAAAATTAGATAAAGCCAATCATTTGAAATAAAACAAGGTTGGAAATAGAATTCACCCACCACCCCAAAAAAGAAACAGCAACAAATAAAAAACAAAAAACAGATGGGCAATTTCTAAGGATGAGTCTAGAACCATAACATTCTGTAATCTCAATGACCTGGGTTCAGAATGAGTAATGAAGGACAGAAATAATGTTCAGATCAGTAATGTTCTTGTGCTTGAGTGGTAGTGATGTATTCGTGCAGTAATGCCATTTCAGTGGGTTCAGTAGAAAGCTAGGGCTGTACAACACTTGAAATGCAGGGAGCTGTGTGCCAATGATATCCTCTGATCAGTTGTCAAGTTTATGTGCACATAGATATTTTTAATGTCTAGATCAGTGAGCAATTTGACTCTGACCATACACTTACTTTACTTTCACATAATTGCTTTTCGTTTGTGTCCTTAAACAATGGCAGCATTTATTACAATCTATATTCCAAAGGAAAATGAAGCACAATACTTTTTCTTCTCCGTAATGTTTTTGCAAACTTTTTAAAAAACATACATACTCTGGAAATATCTCTGTAGTCCAAAAGTTTTAGATCTTATAACTAATTTTCTCATATGCTTTAAACTACCCCTCCTATTCAAGTGTGAAAGGATTTCTGAAGTAGGGGGAATTTTTGTGGGGCAGATGGAAAGAGAGGGTTGCAATTTGTCAAGCATATTAGCAATTAAGAGAAAGAAGAGGGAGATATGGCTAATACAAAGACACACGAGAGATTTTCTTAGCTTTCTGTAATCTTTCTTGTGAAGAAATGTTTAAAAAATACCATTACTTTATGTCCTGAGGTAAGCTACAGGAAAAAAAATACAGACTTCTGAATTTTCATGTTCATCTTTTAAACATTTTGTCTGTATCACCTACAAACTATAGGATATTATATTTCTCACACAGGTGTTTTAGTGAAGCTAATAGGAGATTTCTACTGAAGCACTTTTTATTGTTTCAGCAAAACTTGAACTTTTGCAGAGAGATCTTAATTTGGAGAGTTTTCAATGGGAGGATTCTGAGGTCAAACTGGCCACAGAAAAAGAGAAAAGGAAACATTGTTTTTAATCTATGAATCTGACTTCTTTGATCTAAAAAAGACTTTTCAGCACAAGTCATGCTTTGAAAACACTCTGGATGTTTACTGGTTTTCTGATAAGAAATGAAGACAAATATAAAAGCCTGAAAGGTCACAGCAAGACAGAATTATCAGCCTCCATGCACTTTTTATTTAGGAGTCACTTGCAATTATAAAATGTTTTGCAGCTAAAACCCCTCGGTGATAAAGGTTTTAGATGTGTCATCCTGATTGGGCAGAAGAGCTAAAAGGTGATAAATCTGACACAAATATTACATGAGTCTTTTGTATTTTCTGTAAAGAACCTGAAGCAATTTGTTTTCCAGCACAGTCCTCTTCAAATGTAAACCTATTTTAAGTCTAAGAGTGAGAAAAAGTACTTAGGCAGTAGGAAATTTTGTGAACAAATTTCCCAGAACATGTAGCCCTATTTTGCACTTATAGAACTTGGCAAATTAGGCTGTTTTTTTGCTAATCAATTCAATTTCCATAAATATGCACAGAATTACTTATGTAAAAACAATCAGCCCCTGGTGTCTTTGCACACGTTGCTCGTTGCTCACACACTGAGATGGGCAGTACACGATATAGATCGTTATTACCTCTACCCTCTGGGACAGTTCTCAAAAAGTTCTTTTAACAAAAAAATAAAGGAGGGGGAAATTAACAATGGAAAAGAAATAACAAATGATGATTAAAGAACATATTCCCTTCCCTGAATAGTTATCCATGTTGGCATTAGAAAATGGTTTTCATAGCAAAAGCAAACCAAATACTTGTGCCAAAGGTAATTTTAGAAAGTACTTGCAAACAGCAAATATTAAATCTGGAGGAAAGAAGCAGATCTTAAGAATTCATAAATATTCTTAAGACTGGTACTGCTGTCTTTAATGAGTTTATACTGGTTAATTTATTTCAGACTTTGCACTGATTAGGCATACTGACTGAAATAACACCTTGTGGCTCGCATGAGTTGGCTGAATAATAAGCTAGGCTCCTGCCATGAACAACACAGTCTTGAGTATATCTTAGAGTGTTTGGCTGCATCAGGCAGAAAGACACACATAGAACTGGAGCTATTCTGGAGTAACTTATGAATACTGTATTTTGATATACATAAAAGAGTGTTCTCTGCAAGAGTACAAGAGGGCTGTCAGAAGAATCAGGTAGTGAGATAAGGAGAATGCCTCGAAGGAAGGCATAACTCCAGCAAGTGTTTGTGGGCTTTTAAACCATGAACTTTAAATTTTTTACTTCTTCAGCAGACAGCCTGCAATAATAATTTGTCCAGAAGGACTGAAGTTTATGAATTTGCTGTAAGAGAAGTGCCGCTATAGCTAGCAAAGAGTCTCATGTAAAAGGATTTTTCCAGAGCACCCAGGTGACAAAAGCTACCTGTTTGTACAGACCAAATTTCTAGATATTTTTCTATTCTCTAGAATCGTGTATGCAGTAACCACCTAAAATCCTTCTCTTTCTAGCTGCTTGCTTCTGTCTCTGACCAGGCATTGCACCTGGTCTTGAGGTGCCTTGGAAGAGACAGAAATGCAGTTACACTAGGCCACAGATACTAGATTATTAGTATGAATAGAGTATTTCTGTGAATTCATAAAGCTTCTGCTTAACAACTAAGTTTTGAAAAATGCATTCATGTTCTTGAGATTAGAAATGAGTCTTACCACTTCAGTCACTTGAAGAACTACAAAGCCATTAAAAGTGGCACTGTTGAAAAATAAAGGATAAAGAACTTTCCATGTGAAGCTGTTGAATTCTTTTCTGCATACAAGCAACTAACACTCCTCTATAGCTAAGAGATGTGGCATTATGTCAGAGCTGCATCTTATACCTGCAGTGGGAATATAGCCAGGGGCAGCATTGAAAATAGATACCTAATTTAAAGTTCCAATAGCTAATAATAAATAAGTGCTCCGTATACTATACCAACACATTCTGTGGAAAATTTCCTCCCCCTTCAGACAAACAGCTCACTGCACACAAAGACCCATGCAACAACTGTCAGAGACTGTGCTGTAAAATCTGTAAGGAAAATCTCATCCCAGAATCTGTCCATGCAGTTTTTTAAGCATAACAGTGTGACTGTACAGACCGTATAGCACCCACAGCTTCCGCCAATGACTGGAATAGGTGATCCTTTTTAGACCCTCCTGATGAGGGTCAGGAAAGCAGCATATGATTAGCATCCCACAAGCAGTATGGGACACAGGGATTGCTGAAACCAGGTAAGGAAGAGTTCTCAGTGATGGAGTGGGGAAGCAGACCTAAAATCTTCATCATGGTTTGCTGCAGTCCAATTACTGTGAATTTTGCTACTGAGCCCAAAACAAAAATTGTAGGCTGTGATATGAGAACGTGACTGGAAAAAACTCCTTCAGGAAATGTAAACCTTGTAAAGTTTACTGAGGAAAGTGCAGAAGAGAGCATGCCTTGGAACCCAAAATGATAACTAGAAAGATACTACCACCAAAAACAAAACAAAACAAAACAACAAACAAAAATCTTTCCTAACCTGTTAGCTGAAATCTGAAACATCACCAGACTGAGCCTTGTTATAACAGTGTCAAGCACTACTGTACGTAATCATTAGTTTTACTTTATGTGGAGATGTACTTTAATAGGACTGCTCATGTGTTGAACCAAAATTTAACCATTAGATTGCTTAAAAGTGATTACTGACATCAGAAGCAAAGATCTTCGCAGGTTCATGTCCTATCTGTAGGCAAGCTGGGAATGCTTACAAAAAGAGCAGAATATTTTCCATCCTGCACAAAGAAGGCATAGATTTTCTGCAAGTTAAGCAAGCTAAATGCCTCTCATAGCAGCTCTGGTCAGCTTTTTGAAGTGATTGTTTTTCCAGCAGGGCGTGTGCAGAGCTGGGAATTTGGCTTCTTCTGTATTTCCCTTCTCCACACCCATGTTTTAAACACACTCGGTACTTTTGCATGAAAAATTCATTGTGCTGTACACTGTCACAGTAGCATCCATAAGACATTTGGAAGCAGCTCTTGTGGTGAATAATTGCAGAGTTTGATACATAAGCTCTGGAACATGTTGTCTGTTGTTAGTTTGAACACAGCAGCAGGCAGTTAGAAAGCAGGCAGAGCATTGCAATAGGCCAAGGTAGAAGCCAGATAGTCTCAGGACTGTGACCAGGAACCTGGGGGAGCTTCAGGGCTGGATGACAAACCTCTTCCTCCATTTTCATGCATCTTAGACAAGTCTCAGGTACTACTCATGGTGGCATCTGTTGCTCTTGCAAGCCTCCTCAAGGCCACCACTATGATTCTGGCTCCCACCACATACGATCTTATGCCCAAAGTAACCTGTCTGCATTCAAAGGAGTAGAGAGGTCTAGAGGAGAGAATTGCTAAAGGATCTAAAAATAAATCCTTTTCTCTGTATGGAAGAATGGAGTACTATAGCCGCCTTGCACTCCTTTTCTCCAGCATTTGCTGCTGAAATGCTGCATTCGTGTCGCTGAGGTGCAGTGCCAAGCCAAGCAATTGCCACCTATATAGGAGCTTAAAATAGCACAGTGGCTGACAGAAATACCTTGAAGGCTGACAGAACAGGGGGCGGGTTTCTGATATATTATACTCAGTTGCAGGAAGTTTTTATTTATTTAGAATGATATAAGCACCCTGGGGAGGGATATGGTTTAGATTTACTCTGGTCTGACCCAACCACAGTGTGTCTGAAATGCAAAGTAGTACTGAGCTCTCCCCAAGGGTCTAGAAATGGTGCAGCTCTATTGAATGATAGATTTTTAGCAGTTCTCCTGCATGGATCCCACTTGGTTGATGTAATGCTGATTAAAGCAAGCACATTTCTTCTGCTGCACTTTCATTCATCCCCCAATAGCCACTTACTGCAGAGACCATGCAGGCTTTTAATTATTTTACTAAACAGAGAACATTTTTTCTTGGAAGTGCATCATGAAATTTTAATGGCTGCACTTTTCATTCCTGCAGAAAGCCCTCAAACAGCAGAAAAACCCATGTGAAAATCCGTATAGACTTTATCTTCCCTTCCACAACACCACAGAGAAAGTGGGAGCCTTGGATTTAAAAGGTAGATGGCTCAAGAAAGTAGAAGTGGGATTGATCAAAAAATGCAAATATATATATATGTATGTATATAAAGAGGAACCCTAAGCAGTGCTAAGATAGGAGCAGAGGAAGGTGCCTCATCACATATCTTCAGCTCAGGCACAGTTGGAGAAGAAACATTCCAGTACAATGAAGTATCCATGTATCAGACTCATAGTCAGGATTACAGCTTCCCTGCTTGCACTCTCCTCCCCCAAACAAAAGAGGATTGAGAAGGCCAATTTTTGCTACATACAGAAACATCAGACCCTATGCTTCAAAGTGCACCAGTGCACTACGCTGTATCTCATGCAGGACATCACAGCCAGTAATTTAAGTTCTCACTGTGAAGGTGTTGTTGACAGGCAGGTGCTTATAGAGCCAACTGAGTAGTCGTGGTCTGCAAACAGATTTCATGGACATGCCACTACCCTGTGTTGCAAGGCACTTCACCTATAAGAAAAGTCCTGAATATTTTATGTTTTAATTCTTATATGGATTATTAATTATCTCTCACTGTGTAATAGTGAGTAAGCTATGACTACATTGAACTGGCATACAATCATACAGACCACTTTCTGTACCTCTTCTGTAAAACATAAAAAATAAAGTTCTTTCAGTTATTTCTAATTTCAGAAATGTTTTTGATAGCATTTAACTTCCTTCCATTTCCTTCCTTCTCTTCACAACACTTTATTTCTCATTCTGCTCGCGGGACTAGGATGCATCAGAATAATGATCTGTTCCAGCTCTGACACAGGTTGCAGTTCAGTGCAGGGCTCAGAAAAAAAAAGCAGAGTGCAGAAACAAAAATGAAGGGAAGGGGAAGGGGAAGGGGAAGGGGAAGGGGAAGGGGAAGGGGAAGGGGAAGGGGAAGGGAAAAGGAATTAATTTTTTTGTTTTGTTTTGTTTTGTTTTTTTTTACAAACAAGCAAAAATGAAGCTCATTCTGTACTTGGACCTCAGGTAAAACATCTCTCCAGTCAAAGAAAGCTATCTGAAATAATAAAAAAAAAAAAAAAAAAAAAAAAAAAGCCCCCCATTTCTTTACTAATGCAAAAGATTCCCTGGGTAATTTTATCTGAAAGCTGGAATTGTTCTGTCAGCAAATTTTGCTTCAATATATCAAGAAATCATCAAACTCTGAAAGGTTCTCACAAAGATGACCCAGCATATTAAGCTTTTGCAATGTTTGGTGGGAGGATGCGCTTGTGAAGATTCAATAAACGAGGTGAATTAGCTACCAACTGAAGTGAATTATAGAGAGACCTTGATAGAAATTCAAGAAAAAAAAAAGAAAAAAAAAAAGAGAAAAATAGAATACACACTTTGCTGTATTAAACAATGAAAATTAACATGTCTTTGCATCATTCCCAGGCAGTTTAATCCTCTATTACTAATAAATGATCTTTTATAAAGGATTTTGAAGTGGACAGAGATAACAGTTTAATCATTTTGATGAAAAGCCAAGATTTTTCATCTTCAAAGTGCTAAAATATCAGCATACACCACTAATAATGAACCTTGTTAATCATTAGCATCCCTCAAATATAATGGGAATAACACTCTTCTTAAGAGTCTGCAAAAGAATTGAGGAAAAAGAGGGTGCTTTTTTTTTTAGGTTAGACCTTTTATAACTAACTTTATTCATATTTTAATGAGTAATGTATGAATAAGTAGATTTTTAAGTTAACAAATGAATATTTAAAGGAAAGAGAACAGAATAAATTTGTCAATCAAAAGTCTTCCCAACCCAGGTACATGCTCCAGGCGTGATCTTGAAAACATTTATGCACATGAGTAACTCGTGACTCATGAGTCATCCTAGTGAAGTCGAGAGTACTAAATTAACCTTTTATGAGGAATACATGTTAGGATGAAAATTTATATTCCACCCAAGTCAATGGGAAAGATCAACACCTGCAAGGTAAGGGTCTAATATAAGGTAGTCATCTGGGCTATATCTCCCAAAAAAGATGGAGGGGCTGGGGATCAGTTCTGCAGGAAAAGCCTTGGAGTGGTGGCAGACAGCAAGCTGAATGTGAACCCATGGTCTGACCTGGCACCAAAGGCAGCCATCAGCTCATGACTGTGTGGACAGAGGCATGGCCATTAGAGAGAGGAAAACGATTGTCTCTCTCCACCTGGCACTCATCAGACCATATCTAGATCCTGCATCCAGTTTTGGACCCCACAGTGCAAGAAAGACATGGGCAAACTGGGGGGAGATCATGGGGGGCCCCTAGAGCAGTAGCAGTTGGAGCATTTTTCCCTTGATGAGACGCTGAGGAGACTGGGCTGGGTCAGCCTGGAGCTGAGATGGCTTCAGGGGCACCTACCAACCCGCCACAGTGCCTGTGAGGGGTCATTGAGGAGGTAGAGCCAGACCCCTCACAGTGGTGCAAGGAGAGAGAATGAGATATAAATATGCATAAGTGAAATGTGAGAGTTTCAGACTGGATAGTGAGGAAAACTTTTCTCCCATGAGGACAGTCGGGTAGCAGAACAGGCTATCCAGAGAGGTGCAGTCTCCCTCTCTGAAGGTTGTCAACACTCAGCTGGAACAATCCCTGAGTGGTCTGGTCTGATCCCATAGCTTATCCTGTCGGAGCAGGAGGTTGGACCAGGTGACCTCTGATCCTGTGATCCCAGGAACTACCCGCTGTTGCTGAAATCACGTGAATGCTGAATTTCCTCATTCCTTCTGTGTGGACATCTCTAGAGGATAAATGGTTCCCTTTTTCCTACTTTCCTTGTGAATTGTTATGTTTTATCATCCTAATGTAATTCCCCAAACCCACTGGCTATCACGCAGCCTAGACTTGATCCTTCCATAATAATAAACTCTTTCTATGAGCTACTGCTGCTACTATTAGTCAAGAATGCTGCTATCCTGACATATCACATCAACTGCAAAACAACACAAACTTAATCAGCAGATATTTCTAAAAATCACTTAAGCTTATTCACCAGCCATCTCTCCTTTTTAATTTTCCCAGTAAAATACTATGATAAAAAGATTATACAAAGCAGCATGGGAAGCTCTGCATATGTGTGACCACTGATAAAATACTTTTGTATTGATTAATAGTTTGGTGGGAAAGTGCACCAGTGCATTTGTAGAGAGTCAAGGAAATCAGTATATATTAAGAATCCCTTTGCTTTGCAATTTCTGTGGATCTCAATTCTGTAGACTACTCAAATACAGGCTATTTTCAATTACCTAGGGAACTTATGTACCAAGGTCTCATTCCTGTGAGCTAAACACTGACTTTCATTATAATTCTAAGAAAATCCCACCCTAGTGTCTCTTAGACATCAGAAGTGTCTCAAGGCATGAGCATCTCTTCAAGGTCTAGCTAGAAACATGAAGTTGCAGTGGTTAGGAAAACTTACAGCCAGCAGGGCTGGGGCACAATGTCAGGAATTTGAATCCTGTAATGAGAAATGGTTACATCTTATATGAAAGGTAAGGAATGACTCTGCTTCATCTGCCCACATTTTAAAAGCTAAACAACCACTGAGTCTTTGTTTGGACATCTTTGTGCACATGCAGTACCATGCTGGCCTCCACAGGGAACTTGTGCCCTGCCAGGTGCCTATAGGGTTTAGGCAGCAGAGATGTACATAAGCACTCTGACAAGGAAACCATATTCAAACCTGAAATGCTCAAACCTGGGGGGACTTTAGTTTCAAGTCAAAGAGGAGATGTCCAATGATTTTCAGCAGGTCTAAAGAGGCTATGGAGCAAGTCATTTATACATACCTATGAAGATTCTGGGGTTTTATATCCTCTTTTAAATACTCATGATTTTGAGATTTTGACCTATGTTCATTAAATATATTTAAAGTGGATACTGTGTGAAAAATAACCAATAAATACTTTTGCAAAAGTAAAACAAAAATGAAAAATAATTAAAAAAAAAATTAAACCACGTTTTCTTATTAAAAAAAAAAAAAAAAAAAAAAGTCAAGCTCAACACCTAGGTATAAGAGCAGGAAACTACCTGAAAGAATTCTCAACTGGTATAAATCTTTTTGTTTCTCTTGCAGGATGCTAGTGGCTGTCACAAACTACCGCTTCCAAATCAGAAGAGTGACAAGAAATACAGAAGAGGACAGATTTAAACAAATTTCACCCATCCTGGACAGATAGGAAAATCCAGCATCTCCCTGCTCTGGACACCATCAGAAGTGGTGAGAGGGACTGGTAAGAGAGAAAGGAAGAAGGATATGCTAAGACTATTTCTTACTATACTATATCTTTTGTGTTTTCCAGCTTTCTTTTGTGGTCTTCTTAGGAAAGAAGGAGCTCTAGGATCAGAGATTCCCAAAGCAGAAAGTCATATAGAATAGATTGCTTTCCTACTGCAAATCTCCTTATATACAAAGTAATGAAATGTCTACAAAAGTTAATGAAATCTGAAGTAATATTTGACATATGTTTTTTTAAATTGAGGTAATATCTGCTGACCAAGTCTTTGTTCTGTGGTTAAGTGCCCATGAATATCCTTTGGAGAGCATTTAAGAAACTTCTCTGTGTAGCCTTCCCAGTACAGACTCCATATTAAATGAGAGATTATAAACCTGTCTTAATAGATGGTAGAGAAGAGCCAGACTTGAAGGTTAGCCAGTTATCTCTGTGGTCATTCTCAAAGTCTTAAAAGCAATAGTAATAATATGAGCTTGACTACCTCTTATATGGAGATAACTCAGACATTTTATTATCTCTACCAAATGATACAAATACAATTGTCCTTAGATGATTATGTAGCTGGACAAGATGAAAGATTGATAAAGAGTAGATGTCTGAGCCAAACCTAAGTTAGTCAGGTGAGTAGAAGAAAATATTTGAGGAGTTCCCATGCCAAGTGTAGGCTCCTCTTTCTATGTTCACACCACCTGTAGTTGGGTCAGGTTGTACTCCATTAATACATGTATTCTGAGTGGTTCCCCAGTGCTCACACACCAGTGCCCGTTTTGTCAACTGCTGTGACCAACAGCACTCCATTATCTCCACCCCCATGATTATGTGGCCTTTCACATCATCAGATGTTTATTAATACAAACATACAAACGAGGTGATGACCTTCTACACTCTAGCAATTGAATGTCGCCAGCAAAACAACCTTATTCTTTAGGAAGTCCAGCATACAACAAGCCCATCTCCTCAAATGCTCTAAGCACTGCAGAGCTTCTCAAAAAGCATGGATTCATATTCAAAATCACTAGTGGTACCTTTGATGTAATCCTTAATTTATGTCTAAGATACATTAAAGGCTAGTTAAAGCCTTAAAATTACATCCTTAGACAGCTGTTTTTGTGGTATGAAGGGACTCCATAGTAATGATGAAGGCTATGTAGAAGACGATACTTTTGCAGGGAGTCAAAACAGTGGAAACAAAGAATTTAAGGAGCTAAGGAATATCTCAACTCTTACCAGTTTCTGCTTGAATTATATCTCTGGAAATATGATATCTGTAGTGTTTGCAGCTTTTCTTGGGTTATTACAGGATAGTGAGGCCATGTATTATCCCTGAAGAGCATGAAAAAATCCCCATTGGGTCTTCTGCTGTGAAGCTTTTCAAGGTTGCAGATAATCTGAAGCCAAGAAAGAATCTGAGTCCTAAGCCTCTTGCAAATGCAGAGTCTTGTAAGCACACTAAGGAAATGCAAGGGCGAGGTTTTCTTTAGGCTCACTTGTGAACTGTTTTTGGCATCTTCACTGAGAAATACCTTTCCTCTGGAGAAATCCCAGTATTGTCAGTTAGTACAACCCACAGCTAAATATTTGCCCTGACATCAGATGCAGAGCCGAGAATGATGAGCTACATAAATACACATGCAGGTTCTTCCCTTTAGCCTCCTGGGTATGTTCCCTAGGTGCTTCATGCAGTGACAGTTTTCATCTGCTAAAAATATGTCTTAACACTTGGCAATGAACAAATGGAGCTGAAATAAGGCTCTTGAATAACACTGGAAGTTGTAGAATATAGTACCTGACTGAAGTTGCACAACAGTTTTAAAATTTCATGAGTTGTACTTACTTTTGTGTGTCTAGACTTTAGCCAAAGAGGTAATCCACATGGCATTTCTGATGCTGGTGAGCATTGTTGTTCAACTACTGTTACCCTCTTGGCTTCATTTTCATTACAGTTTTTTGGAAGTGAACAAAACCATATATATATATTTTTCTCCTTCATTTTATTTATGTAAAGGAAGGAAATGATTGATTTTTAATTATTTTTTAATGGAATATGAAAGAGTTAAAAATATAACACTGATAATCCAGAGTTTGTAAATAGACACTGGCCAATACATCCACCTTCACATCAGTATAAAACTATTTAGCAACTGACCACAAAAATGTATGCAAGCCATTTTGTGACTTTTGTGTTTAGGTTCAGCCACACCAGAAATGCCTTTCAAACAGCCAAGGAAACAGATTCCTCCTAATTCCACCACATCTTCAGCAACATCTGTTCTCCAGGACTATGTTCTGGGGTAATTCTTTGAGAATGGGTGTCCAGAATAGAGACTGGATAGAGGCACTGTGGAACAAAGCCCTTGTAAAGATTATTCTTTATTTATTTCTCATCTAAATCCTGTTCTTCTCCTCCCCGATTCTAAACCAAGTATACATTTTAGTTAAAATATGGAGAAAAGTAATGGGCTGAACTTCCAAAAGAGCTCTCTAAAAGTGCAATCCATAGCCACACAGCACATTCACAAAGATCAAAAGATTGTTATCTCATAAACTTGACATAACAGAGAACAGCTTCAAGCCCTGATCAACACATCCAGGCTTCTTCCCTGTGACAGCAGCAAACAAGTGCAGCAAGCAGAGTTCAGTGAAATACAGAGGAGGGCCAACTGCACATGAGCTCTATGTTGGTGTTCCCCTGCCATCTATGTTGAGTACTCTTCAGCTGTAGGATGATACATTTCTTGGTGGCTGGTCCCATTCTAGATATGCATTTTAACAGTAATAAAACACAAAGCTGGCACAGTATACTTCAGATACAAGCAGAAGCAGGAAAAGGGCAGAAAAGTCTCCAGCAAAACTTGGGCTTTTGGCATATATTTTGGAGACAATCTAAAGAAAAAGGCCAGCCTAGATAAGAAATAAAGGTGGCACATCTAAATCATATTTTTAAGCTGAAACACTTTGCCTCCCCGGATAGTTATAATACTCTTAGTGGAAAGCAGAATAAAATTATATCAAGGTCAACTTCACAGAGTGGGTTTAAATGGTAATTCTTATTTCTCACTTGACTTTTTTGAAGTTTGAATGTGTCATTTATGCTTGTGTTGTAATGAGCAATATAGAGGGATTGAAATGATTGAAAATTACATGATTATCACTGTAATTTAGCACACAGTTAATGAAGGCTTGAACTGTTGTCCATATTGCCATAGCATGGTTAGCAGGTATCCATGCTGAATACAGTTTACATTTGCAAGAAACTGAGTTAGTAGTAAAGGTTAATCCACTGCCATATAAACATTTGATCTTGCAACGATCCCATTAACCTTTCTCATATGCAAAGATAAGGAATAAGCAGTTAGAAAAATACTAACCTTATTTAAAATTGCAGAGCTGTGAGTACCCAACGTGTTTTTTTTTTTAATTATTATTCTTCCACATAGGGGCAGAGGTTTAAAGGCTTCCTCCACCTCCTCAGCAAAGTGATCAATCTCAAAGTCTCTCAGGTTTTGTTAATGTATTAAAACAATGTTGGCAACATTGAACATAGAGAACAGCAGTTCTGTAAAACAAACTCATTTAAAATAAATAAATAAACAAATAAGTTAGGAAACTTTTTGTATCTGTTCACTTATATTTGAATCCCTGACTACAAAAGTGATGATGCATTTGCAGATTCCTCATTGTGGGCTCACCAGCACACTCTTCCACCAAGAGTTTCAGTGCGAAGCATGCCACAGCCAGTCACCCAACCTCTCAGCAGTGTAGGTAGGAGCCAGGTCCTCCCTTTGCTGGTCCTATAGTCCTTTGGTGGATCTATCATGGCACGTTTTATTACTTTAACAGCTAGAAGTTTCCAAGAATCCTGTGTTCCCAATAATGAGCCCTATCCACTCTGCAGTGGATGAGCCCTGGACAGCAGTGTTGACGTGAGCTTACAACTACCAGATCTCAGTCAAAAATGTCAGCAGCCAACAGGCACAGCTGCAAAAGTCAATTGCAATGCTGAATGCAGGAACTGAGACATCTGTGCCTGTGATTACAGACTTACTGCTTCCAGGGAGAGGGGAGTCCCTTAATCACAAGATCATAGACCAATTTAAGTTAGAAGGGGCTTCCTGAGGTCACCTGATCCAACCCCTGCTCCCAGCAGGACCAACTTTAAAGTTGAAGCATGTTGCCCATTAACTGGTGCTTCTGCGATACCTTCACCTGGCAGGGAATGGTGCATGGGGAGGAGGAGAGAGGGACAGTAGAGTAGTGACCTGGATGCTGAGAATTACCTTGGATAACGGCTGTCAGCTTCATTATTTCAGAAGGAGTAAAGTGACAACATCTGCTAGAGGATGGATTTAAAACAACAAACCTTTTCAACCCTGATAAAGAATTAACCCATAAATGTAAACTGAGTAATAAATCTAAACTGAGTAATAAATCTAATAGTTTAGGTTTAGTCAGGGAAAAAAAAAAAAAAAAAAAAAAAAAAAAAGGATTAAATAATATGTACCTGTATTTTATAGATTACCAGAATCAATTTTTATGGTTTGAAAATAGAAACTGTTTACAAAAAAAAAAAAAAAAAAAAAAAGTCTTCTATGAGTTTGTGATTTGTGCAGCACCTTATACAAGAGAGCTGCTTCCCAAAACAAATGCCATACATAAATAAACTCTTGGGGGTTTGTTGCAGATAGTTTATTCCATGTATTCTCATCCTTTTGTGTTTCAGCAAAAGACAGCTAATATGAGCTATTCTGCTGTCCTTTAACTGCCTTAGAAGCTTGCTCAAACCTTCAGGAGATGATTGCAAGGTGAGTTTTCAGGGCACTGCCAACTCCCTGAACAGTGGTGATAAACGAGCCCAGCCCTATGGCTGCTGCAGCTAGACCCCACTTGGTGCAATGCCCCACAGCTGTATGGCAATGCTGATGGCACTGATTTCAGTCAACTTCTGGAGCAGAAAGAGGATCCACTGCAGGAGGAGCATTGGCATGGCTGGAGGGCACCCATGAGCAGTGGCTTCTGGCTGGTGGCAGAGAGGTGGCAGGTGCTGCTGTTGTGGTGTCTCCACACCACCATACTGAGACCTCCAGGACATCTGCGTCGGGCAGACCTTGCCACCACTGTTCAGGGACTCAGTCAGCACTGTTGCCCGTCCCAGCATGAAAGGAAAGGTAGCTCCACAAAGGCAGTCCATTTTGATCATACTCTGCTTTCATTTATATCATTAGCTGAAGCACATTTAAGATGCTGCTGCTGCTCAATGACAGAAATCTGCAATTAGGCTCGTTTAATGACAATTATTACCACAGATCGCTGTGACAGTACA
The DNA here is from genome assembly GCF_965140915.1 of Aythya marila. Lineage (NCBI taxonomy): Eukaryota > Metazoa > Chordata > Aves > Anseriformes > Anatidae > Aythya > Aythya marila. Next base: position 68,960,839 of record NC_139042.1, on the reverse strand, counting down.
GATAGAAGTCTTTACCATTGCTATGGCTTCCTCAAGTGACTCACGTTTATTTCTCTGTTATGGCAGCAGAAACAGCAAGAAAGTAAATGTCTGTACATTTTAATGGGCTCGGTGTAGATGGGAATATATTTGCACTTGCATCTAGCTAATATGCACTTGCTAGACTGCACACTTTATAATCTGCAACAAAAGTTGGCAGCCTCTCCCCACCTCTCAGCTAAGATTTAATGGAAGGTACTGCAGTCTTCTATTAATAGCATCATTTCTTCTAGCTACAGAGCATGGACTAGCTAGTATACCATGAAGAATTGCCTTAGTACAATGGCTAGAATACATAGCGTTGTCATAAATAGCAAATCGCTGATGACAACATAAATGAGCTGCTCAAACCTTTTGACTGATTACACATCTCCTTTTGTTTATCCACTTGTTAATTTGCAAATTTAATTATTTTCAGAAGAGTTTCTAATCATTACTGCAAATTAGTGAGCTACTGTTGCATTACACATAGATGGAGGATCTGACTAGCAGGAGCAGAATTAAGTAGCAGAAAATAATAGAAAATTAAAATGGAAAAAAAAAATGGAAGTTCTTATAGCAAGCATAAGATTACTGCACATTTTCTCATCACAAAAACAACAAACGTCAGGAACAGCCTACGCTTTAAGACCTCTTCTGAAGGAATTGATGCCCATTTTATAAATAAAAAGAAGTGTGCATTTATAAACAAATTAGGGTTTTTTTTTTTTTTTGTTTGTTTGTTTGTTTTGTAAAATAACTCTAAAATATTATCCATAAGTGGCAAAGAAAATTACCATTCTGGTGTGACCACTTACAAGCTATTACCAACAAATCTTCCTATTCCATAAATGTTTCTACCCAGGTAGTATCCAGACTGGGCTTAAGGCTCCACCAGGCTTGCCCTCTACTGAGAATTGAAAACACCCTATATGCAAACTCTTTGCATCTTGGAAGTGCAAGTGGAGAGCTGGACTGGATGAGGAATGGGACAGCAGGTGGGCTAGCAGTCTCCCGCTGTGGTGTCCAGCCTAGCAGTCATGCCCAGCTGAGGGATGGGGTGGGAGAGCTGGGTGTTTCCTGCACCCAGAAATAGGGAGGCAGGGAGGGAGCAGCCTGGCAGGAAAGTGGGCTTGTGAGCCATGGTGCAGTTGATGCTTAGTCAATCCCACCCTGAAAAATGCTCCAAACTTTCTGTGGTCCACATGTTACAGTCAAACGCCATCCCCTATCATTCGCTGTTCAAACTATGTTCATATCCATTTGGAAAAGATAAATGTTATATTAATGTTATATATATATATATATAATTATTATTATTGTGAATATCAATGATGACATTATCTGTAGCAATTCTTAGGTTAGAAACCATTTCATGGGTCCTGCCTTCCTTGAGTAGCAGTCCTGTGGTCATCTATGGGTAACATTGTGCTGGGTTTGCAAGGAAATATTGTTCAAACCAAAGCCTCGTCGAAAGCGAGTAGTTCTCAGTAATACATCATTCAGGCTGTAAAAATCAGGCAGTGTTTTGCAACAGAAATAATGTCACATCAGGATTGACTCAAGCACAAAAATTAAGCCCCAGGCTCATCTAAACAAACCAGGAGACATGCAACGCTGCTACCCTAAAGCGGAGGTGAGGAGGACAGGCAGTGGCCATCCTCTGCACGCCAAATCGTGGCCTACCACTGTGACCAATTCCCATGAGACCTTCTGATCCCAGTGCGCTGGTCTGGGCAGGCCTGGTGGTCTCGTGGGCCAGAGGGAATCAGGGTGGCCACACTGAAATGCTCCTGCAGCCACAGGCCACTGCATCTGCCAGCTGACATCCAGCCAGCTGTGCATAGTTCGTGATGCCACCAAGGCTGGCTGCCTGCAGCAGGCACCTTTTAAAAGTGATTTTCTAAAATGCCCAAAACAGAAATTAGTGTGTTTTCATCTCCTTTCTTGTTTTAAACTGAGCTTTCAGACAAGCATAGGCCACAGAAAACAGAACGTGCTTTAAAACAAATTCATTAGATGATTCATAAAATTCATTTCAAAAGTGCCAAAAATACACTGAAAGTGTCTAAAAACCAGAAGCACTGTGTGTCCTTTCATTCCCTTTTGAGCTTCTCTGTATTTGAATAGATAATGAATGCACCTGAAGAAAGGCTGTCCAGGCAGGTAAGATTTATTAAAACACTGGCTTTTGTGGTGAGTGCTGTGAGAATAGTTTGGATGAAGCTTTTGGATGAAGCTCACCACACTGGAGAGTGGAGAGATGCTGCCGAGGCAGACAAGAAGCAGACACGCAGAGTGGCAAGCTGAGCTGAGCACACCTCGTGCTCAGCCCTCAGTCCGTGCTGCATTACATTTATAATGCATTTCCACCGTTTCCTATCCTGACTTGTGACTTGGTCATGAGACAGATCCTTGAAAACAAATGTGCCCTTGGAACCAGGAAATCACATGTTGTTCTCACAAGGATTTTATCAAGGAAGAGGCTGGGAGAGCATGATTTATGCTGCTGTGATTTCTTCCCTCCAATAAATGAGAATGGAGCCCCACCAATGCAAACTTCAGGTTCCCCCTCTACCACCAGTTCTGTGTTGATGCATCTGTGCTGGTGGCCTAAGGCTGCTGGAATTGAGGGACATCCCATGAGTAGAAAAGACCTTAATGATTAAATACCAGCAAAAGGCTTGCCTACAAGCAAGCCATCATTTTCCCTTTCTGCACAAAATAGAGCTAAATTGAATTTAATTTAATCTCTGAGAAAGGTGTTGAGCATCAGGATTCACAGGTGACTGAGTTCACTGAGGCTGTAGACGTGTTGTGCTGGAAATATTCTTGGAGGATTCAACTAAATTTAATCTTATTCTTCTATGAGATTCCCTTGGATTGTCTTGGATTTTCTCTTTCAGGGGAAGTCTGGCTTCACATGCAAGTTGCTTGCCAGCCCCAGTGTCCTTTCCAGCTGGGGGATTCAGACTTGCATTCCCTTTACTGCACATCACTCTTTTATGGTTTCTTTTTTGATTGCTACACCAGATTAATGAAGCAGACTAATGCTGCAGACTTTCCAGATGCAATCATTCTGAAAAGGGTGCACTCCTGCCAGGGTGCAGAGTACTGAGTATGGTGTGTAACACTATGCTGAAAAATTCTCTTGGTTTATGCTGTTGTTGGGGGCACTGCGGTGCCTAAGTTCATAATGCAGGATGACTGGGACAGGAGCCCAGTCTCTCCTGGTTCATTGTATAGTTAATAGAGGGCTGTGGGCTCAAATTATATGTCCTGACTAACCTATTGGAGGACTCTGTATTTTTCCAGAAAGTTCTTCAGCTAATTTATTTTTTAAGATATTATTTGATGTGCAATCTATACCTCCCTAAAAATGTACTCTTTAGCATGATTGTTAGAATACCTTTTTTTTTTTTTTTTTTTTTTTTTTTTTCCTAAAATCAGTCTCCTCTCCTGATGTTTAAACCTATTATTTTTGTCCAGTCCACAGCTATATCTTTCATTTTCTGCAGCTACATTCACATGTTTGGAAGCTATTTTGACATCTCCAGTCAGTCAATCTTCCTTATACTGAAAAACACTAAGGTTCCTTCAGTCTTTCTTCACATATCACATATATCACTTGTTTGACCTGATCTCTCTTGTCTTCCTCCAAATTCTTTTACTTTTTTTATCCACAGTCTGCTTTCTGAGAAAGACGGAAGACTGAAGCAAAGGAAAAATCACCTCTCTTGTTTTATATGTAACATTGTCTGCTTATACACCCAAAAGAATGTTTGCATTTTTCACAGCAGTGTAATGTTGTAAGAATCACGTCCAGGTAGCATTTCATTGAAATCTCATTTCCTTTTCTGTAGCCAGCTGTGCTTTGTCTTCTATTTTGGCAGTTAGTTGATTATTCCCATTGAAGTGTAGAACTTTTCACCTCTCCTTATTGAGTAGCATCCCATTTATTTCAGGCCAATTTGTTCAATTGTTCAGTTTGTCAAGAACACTCTGGAGTATGATCCAAACCTCCAGCATGTTTGCTATTCCCTCTTCCCTACCTTCTGCAGCCCCCTAATGTGGCATAGTCTGCCAGCTTACTTACTCTTTCTCACAGCTTTTAAAGCTTTATATTAAGCTTTTATATTAAATGAAACCAGTTCCAGGGCAGACCCCATCTGGGGTACTGGGGATTTGTGCTGGCAGTGTCAAGGAGCCAATGTTCACTACCCTTGGTCCTTAATTTTCAGGCCAGCCTTGCTCTCACCACATGGTAGCTCCTCTGGACCACAGCTTCTTAACAGCAGTAGCAGACTACAAGGCCACCCATGGAGAACTACAGGAAGATTCATGTAATCTCTATTTGCTGCCTAAGAACTGAAGGTCTAAATCTTATCTAGTCACATCAGACTGCCTCTGAAGAGCAGGCATTTTCAAGGAGTGATCCCCTGGACCTGAACTAGGTGCCTCTTTTAGGATGTGTGAATCCTTCCACAGGTGCCCGCTTCTTTCTGTGGATTTTGGGGGAGTGCAGGAATTAGCTTGGACTGAGAGCTCTGCCCATGCTGGCCTCTGCCTTCAGGATCCATAAACCACACTCCCCTTGCCACCAAATCCCTGGGTGACTCGCAGTGCACATCTCTTGCCTTCCACCACCGCAGTTCTCCTCTAGGACAGTTCTCTCTCTCTGGGCATTACGTCCACAGCCCAGCCAGGCCAAATGATCCATCCTGCAGGCTCTGCAACTGCATATAGAAAGCTCAAGGGACTACCAAAGCCCTACCAAAGACTAGTAGCAAGGTCTATCACCATTTCCTTTTCTTGTGGCCTGCAGCCCCCTTGCAGAGGAAAACTTGAGAAAACCACAGTAGCCAGTAGCTCAAGTTTGTTTGCAGCTACAGCCCCATCCCTAGAGCTTTGCTTTTTAATTTCTGGTTTATTTTACCCTTGCTTTTATTTTTCTTCTTTTATTCCTTTTCAAGTTATCTGCTTTAACACTGGCTTATAGCATTTCAGTACTACTGTTAGGCAACTGCATCTAATGAATTACAAAAGCCTAAAAAGGCTTCAGAGAGGCCTCATTTTGTTTAAAGAGATGAAGGGGCTGATCAGCTGCTCTGGAAAAAATAAGATTTTGAGAAAGAGGCTCTGTCAAAGTTACTTTACTACTTATTTGCTTTTAAAACAAAAATCAGTCTTAAAGTAAACTTGCAAGTTAACACAGTGAGCTGCATTCAAAGTTGTTTCTTTTCTCAATATTATTAGGAAAATGGAGAAAATTGCTGTGTTTTTTTTTTTTGTTGTTGTTGTTTTGTTTTTTTTTTCCTCAGCAACAGGCATTGCTTTTCCTAAAAATGTAGACATATTCTTGCACAAAGATGTAGTTTCCAAGATTATAATTATATATATGTGTGTGTACTAGCAAAGAACAGTAAATATTGATGATAATATGAGGAGAAACAAGAGATTAAATATTTCTGTAATCCACATTTTTGAAGAATATGATGCATACCTTTCTGAGCTATTACAGCTATCTGTTTCCCTGGTAATCCTGATGTAAAGCAAGCATCTTCATCTAATGGCAGAAATGAATAAAACGTTTCTTTCAATTAGGCATATAGAAAATGCATTTCAAAACCAAACCACTACACAGAGTGAAGCTTCTAGAGCTGGACAATGCATGATCTTCTTCTCTCCTTAGCTATTTCAGTGTGCATACATTCAGTTTATATAACACTTAATCCTAGTCACTCTGCTGCTCCCCCCTGGAAGGACTTTTAGCAGAAGGATCACACACAACAAAAGGGTAGGAAGGAGTATGAATTAGAAAAGATCTCCTAACAAGGGTGAATGCAGAAGGCTCTGTGTAGGAATCCCTCGATCTTGTCTACACTTCGGACAGCCTCTCCTAACAAAACAGGAGCTTTCCACAGCTTCACCTCAACAGAGAGGTGAAATGCAGCAAGTTGGTCTTGTCCACATAGCAGCTAAGCAGTAACACTACTGAGAACACCTAACACAAGGAGCTGGAACAAATATTTTTTCCATTCACCACTTCTGGCAACAGGCATTTAAAATAATAATAATAATAATAATAATAATAATAATAATAATAATAATAATAATAATAATAATGAAAAAATAAAAATAAAAATGGAAAATTACCTGCTTTTTTAGTTGACATTTACCAGCAGATATGTGTTGTGAAACAGCTTTTCCAGCTGTCAGAGGTATCCCAGTAGCAGTGCTCCCTTTGTTCCTAAAAGAAGAAGTAAGACCCTGTTTCTGTAGACCAGACTAGCAACCGCTTGTGGGCTTGCCACTGATTTCCATGGAAGCAGGATCATTCTCAATCTAAAGCATTTCTGCTCCAAGATTATTAGAGAAATAGTACTGAATTCAGTGTAGTGATTTTGCTATTACTGGTATTATTAATGGCTTATTTTTAATATTTTATTAAAGTATTGAATTTTAGACAACACACAGACACGAGAGCTAAGCTAAGGACTCAGCCGGAGAGTGAACAACCACTGATAATTAACTGCCCCTCTTTTAAAAGGCCAGGGTTTTGAGGATCATTGTGGTGGAGAAGAGATGGGGAGGCAGGACTTTGTTTTAATAAATTGAAAAGAGATGACGAGAGAGAGAGAGAGAGAGAGAGAGAGAGAGCCTTGATTGCTGGTTTGCTGCAGTGTAAGCAATCAAGGCTCTCTAGAGATCCCTGTGTCATCATGAAGGATCAGCCTTGAAGTTTAGACTGAGTTAATCCATCTAAAGGAAATAGTTAATACTCTCTCAATCTGTAATGTTTATGGTCTTTGGAGAGGGAAGAACATTGGGGAGAGATTTAAAGCCTCCAATGAGCAAATCTTGCAGGTATACACTTAACCTTGAGCACCCTCTTCTCTTCAGGAAAGTGGCTGAGCATTTTCTTTTAATCTTGTTGACATTTTCTAAATCCTATTGTCTTCCATAGTGTCCACAGGTATTACTGAAAGTTTTTTTCTGAAGAGCCTTCACCCTTCCACAACACCACGGATTCCTGAGCTTCTGCTAGCTCCACTGGGTCCTGCTGTCATTCCCTTTTTAATATTTCTATTTATAGCTTTATAAATGAGAGGCCACCATTAAATCATGTATAGATTGATTTCTTTTCAGATTACTTTATCTTGAAATCTCGGATGCACTCCCTATAATTTTTCTAATACATACAGCAAACCATCCTTTCCAGCATTGATTTATTGTATATGATGTCATTAATGTGTCTCTAATATATGCCTCCTCAGCTGCATCATTCCTGCTTTATCTCAAGAGCCACTGGGGGCTGATCTCACTTAGCTGAAGGAAATCTAAAGTCCCTCCTGTGGGCAGAGAATAGCTGAGTCTCCTAAACACCCAAAAACATTTCAAGGAGATGGTTCAGTTCCAAGAGTCCATAAAAGACTCTGCTGGGACATTCCTCGCCAAGCAGAAAGGCTCAGTGCTGAGTCCTGCCAATTTATTTGCTTGTTTCTATGTCTCCTGCCTTTCTTGATAAGACAATTTGCTGGAGACTCCCAGTTGGCTCACCTGCCTGGGCACTTGCCTGCTGGGGTCTCTACACCTCCCCTTCAGCCCATGCAGCACAGTTAGTGTAGCTAAGCCATCTTTTCTAGAAATTCTGCTTCATACAGAAAAGTACCATTGCTGGTTCCCATGTCCACGAAACCAACCCAAAGCAAAAGGAAACCCCCACACTTTGGACTTCTGAAACCATCCTTGAAAACATGCTTTCCCCAGCTTCACATAAGCAATGAGTTATGCTTACATACAATGGGGAATGGGCTTAAGTTGTTCCAGGGGAGGTTTAGGTTGGATATTAGGAAGAGCTTCTTTACCAAAAAGATTGTGAGGCATTGGAATGGGCTGCCCAGGTAAGTGGTTGAGTCACCATCCCTGGAGGTCTTTAAAAGATGTTTAGATGTAGAGCTCAGTGATATGGTTTAGAGGAGGACTTGTTAGTGTTAGGTCAGAGGTTAGACTCAGTGATCTTGGAGGTCTCTTCCAACCTAGACGATTCTGTGATTCTGTGATACATAACCTAAGCCAACATTGCTGAAACATTCATCAAAAGGCAACTGTGGCAGGACTTTTCAGCCCACCAGAATATTGCCCAAGGCTATGTACTCAGATTACAGGTACATACTATAACATAGAGAGAACATTCATTGCAGCATCATTCAATTTAGAGAGAACAGCGGTGGAGGAGAAGCTGACAAGAAGAAGGATTAAGGCAGTATATTAATGAACTCTCCTAAATTGCTGTGTGTGACCATATAGACTCTTCAAAGAGACAGCAGTTGGCACCCAGAAAAGTAACTTGTCTCAAAAGAAACATCTCTTCTTTTACAGCTGTGTATCTTGTTCCAGCTGCATGGGCATTGTGCAATGTATTTAGAAATAACATCTGACACATCTTTTCGCTCCTGTTAAGAAAGTGTATTTTTTGCCAATGTTATTGATTTATTTCTTTGCTTGTTTAAATAGGGAATTGTTATTTAATCAAGATTTCCCTGTCAACTCAGAAGTAATGAGCTATTTTATTGACACCTTTTTCCTTGTCATTGATCCTTACAGTTGTTAGCAAGCACTCAATTTCATTGTCCAGAATACACTTTCCTGTATTGCTGTCCTTTTTATTATATTTCTTTTATTTTGTAGCAGTGAGCTGCTTATAGTTTTAATTAAATAAAAAAATCCAGCACATTCCCAAATATGTATGAGTCTATGGTGAATGCAGCAACTATTTTTTTTTCCTTCACTCTGAGAAGAAAAATTATGCTGCAACAAGAATTTCAGTAATTAATTGGTACCAGTGATTTTCACAAACATGCTCCTGCTGTGAGACCTTTTGCCGCAAATTAACTTTTACATCCACTTCAGCCAAAAAAATAACTACTAACAAGCAGTTCAATAACCTCCCTCCCTACTCAGCCAAGCTGTTTCTACAATCAAACATTATTTTTCTATACCCAGCCATAGTAAGAAAATGGACCTGTTGTGAAGAGGTAAGATGAAATGTCGCAGAGCATCAGTTCTAATTTTCTCTTCATCTTCTTGATAAAGATTTTGGCACATCTATACTGTTTCTGATGTAGATTACTGATTCATAACGGGACTTTGCAGTAAGATGCTGGCTCGTTGTCTATGTGGTAAAAATTGCTTCATCATATTTCTCAAAAAAAAAAAAAAAAGCATTTAAAAAAAAAAAAGATTAGAAATAACTTCATCATCTCCATCATCTCACTTTGGAGATCTGCTGGTTAAGAATCTTTGCTCTAGAGTCATGCACACCGTCTGCCCAAAAGCCAGATTGTGCATGTCTGTATGTCTGACATCCATGCTCAAGCAGAGACCCCCCTTCCCACAGCCAAGGGCTCAGCAGTGTCCTGGCTGCCTCCTGGCAGCCAGACATGGCCTTAGCTGCCTGGGCACAGCCCTGCACAGCCTCTTCTGCCACAGGCAGGGGTCTGGGTAGGAAGCTGGGAGGTTTTGTAGGGCCCAGTGAACCAGGAGATAACCAGTATCCCTCCCAGACCATGTGCCCAAGGGAATGCATATCTGCTCCTTCTGAACACACACAGAGCACACAGCAGATGTAAAACTCACAAGTTTATCACAAACTTATTCTCTGCTTATCTTAGGGTCTGATATGCCAGAGAGAGGTGGAGGCTCTTGGGTGCTATTTGGACAGAGGCCTCCTTTTCTAGGCCTTGTAACTGCAGAGTAAAGCTCAAATATTTTAAGCAAGCATACAACAGATGTCCAGGAAGCACTTGCACATTAGGAAAAAATTAAAACAACCGAACAAAAAATAATAATTTAAACCTTAGTGAGCCAGTCCCATTATCTTGGAAGCAGCAGACTGTGATTTTTGAATGCCTCAAAGGAACAACAGTGACCTCCTGTTACAAGTGACAGGGAAGAGATGATCTCTTGAGCTTCCCCCTCCACACCAGCCCAGCCCAGCCCTTGCCTCATGCTTCCAGAAAAGCCAGGATTTCACCCAGCCACCCGCAGTGTTCCCTTGCCTGTGAATTAACCACAGAACACACGTTTATGTGAGGGCAAAGAAATATTTGGTGCAGTTTCTGATGGTACAGGAACTGGTTAGTGATGTGATCAAAAACAAAACATTACACACAGACAAAAAAATCAATAAGCAATCAGTGGAAAATTTCAGATAACTCTTCAGTGCTCTGTGTATATACTGTCAACGGGATAAGTTCATGTAAGGTGTTGTTTGAATGCTTTGAGTGCAGATTGTTTTTATTACTTTAATGTAAGTTGTTTTTCCATTACCCTTCCCTTCCCTTCCCTTCCCTTCCCTTCCCTTCCCTTCCCTTCCCTTCCCTTCCCTTCCCTTCCCTTCCCTTCCCTTCCCTTCCCTTCCCTTCCCTTCCCTTCCCTTCCCTTCCCTTCCCCTTCCCCTTCCCCTTCCCCTTCCCCTTCCCCTTCCCCTTCCACTTCCCCTTCCCTATGCTCTTTATTCTCTTTTACCTTGGCATGGTTTTACCTTTTTTGCCTGAACCACAAGAATGTAAAAATGGTAAAAACAATATGTGTTCTGCATTTTCCTAGAAAAACAGCTCACGGATTCAAATTATGATATACCCCTTTTCATATTCAGTAATGAACCATAGACTGCCCAAAGTATGTAATGTAGAGATGATGCACCCAGCTCTGAGGCTAGCCTCTGCACCAGCCGATTTTCTCCTCTCCCCCCAGCACAGTTGCTATTCTAGCGTTGCAGGCAGCACTGGGTTCAACACAAGCAGAGGTAAAAGGTTCACCACAAAAGCTGTGATTCAGCTACAGAAAACCTTGTAGAAGCTAAATGATTTAAGTATGATTTAAAAATCATCAGGACAAATGCACTGAGGACCACCTGGAAAAGGATGCCACTTCTGGCGCACAAAGTTCCTAATTCTGGGATTACTGAAGCCTAGGAGAGTACTGAGGAGGTACGACAACCTTTGCCTTGTTCTTATCTTCCAAACCATGTGCAGTGGACCATCAAAATGGCAGAATATTGGGCTAGCTACACCATTCTTGTGATTTTCATTTATTTATTTATTTATTACTGCTAAGCAGCCAGGCAAAAATAAAGTTGTCAGTCCTCAGAATGTGAAGTCTTGAATCTCCTGGCAGCAGGACTGTCAGGGTCAATGTTTCCCAAACAGCTTGCTGTGCAGCCCAGCCAGAACCTGATCTCCTTGAAGCACTGTGTGGAGAATTGCAGGGTGTTTAGTTTTCCTTCCAAATGTGAATGAAAGCAAATATCAAACTCCTCTGTGAAACAGAATTGCCATTCTCCACCCATCTGCATTAACTATTCATGACCTAGCTGCACACAGAATTTCGTTTCATATTCCTTTAGTACATTGCTTCCCAAATTGTGCTAAATGTACCACAAATGCTACAGCAACAGCTTCAGAGAAGCATGCCTGCACTGCCCAAATATGTTAATGGTTCCTCTCATGCCTGCCAATGTCAACAGCATTGCTAGAACAAGCCCAGCTTGGTACATGCGCCCTGTCATCCCATACCACTACCTTATTATGAAACACAGCTAACCATGACAGACCCCATGCTGATTAAATACACTTCATCTGACAGGGTAAATGAGCCTGATTTGTGCCTTAAACATTTCAAGCGTACTTGAAGTTTTGGATGGTATCAGGATTGGCTCCTGGCTCAGAAAACAGGCTGGGAAATGTTCCACAGTAAGTGGACAAGAGCTGGTCTTCCCAGGGCCATCCACAAGGAACCGAGGTAACAAAGAAGAAAGAGCCCTCTTTGAAGAACTAAGGGGAGCTGGAGATCTGGCTGAGATTTGTTTTGATCTGGTTTGAATTTCTATGACTCAGCCTTTCCATGAGACATTTTGCAGTCTCCCTTGTGTAAGGCAGATGTCTGAACCTTAAAAAAATGTTGGTGGAAGAGAACATTGTGTTTGGGAAATGCAGATTTTCAGTATATCTTCTGAAATCGACAACAACAAAAAAATCCAAGATAAAGAGACCAAAGTCTTCCATCCAAGGACTGTGCTGCAGAAGTCCAAGCTCTCAACATGAACCTAACCGTGCCAGAGGTCTGAGCACAGAATGCCTCAACCTGAGCATAAAACATCCACCCATAATGCCTGGTCCTTGAATTCTTTGCTGAAAACAATAAGCAACCTGTGCTATAATACATTAGAAGATGTTTATATGAATGATTTATAAATTATACTGACCTAATGAAAAACTTCTCATCAGTGACAACCAGTCACTTCTCATCAGTGACAACACAGGTGTCTGAACCATGAACCATGAACCTGTTTACTTGAGCTCTACGCATTCCCTTGGGCCTCTCTGGAAGAACAGCTAAGACCCGAAACAGCTTGTGTTTTCAAGAGCCGATTTCATTTCCTTCTGTTGTCCTGTATATAACATTAACACTGGTGTTTTAACATCCTCTTCACATTTATCTTTTGAGGAGATATCTTCCCCCCCACGTCTTCACTCTAAGCCTTTTCCCTCTAATCATGCTAGCAGAAGGCTATTTTCCCTATGGATTAATTGGAGTCTCTCCAACCCATACCAGCTCCTCTTTCAGCGAAGCCTCACATCACATGAATCTAACATTTCTTCTGCCAAAAGTTTGTTTTCAAAATCCTGCTTGTTCCTCCTTTGCATTCAGTATTGACAGGATTCACAAGACAGCCAGCTGCAGCCCTCTCCCCCGTCTAATTCTTCCACTGAGACTGCTATCTGTGTCACCACTAGCAGCTAATGAAAAGCAGCCATCCCTAGGTGGGCGTTGAACTGTCCTGACTGATAGGCATGTCTTTTTTCATTATTATTATTATTTATTTATTTATTATTTATTTATTTATTTCATACAGGCAGTCAATCTTGCATAATTCATTGTCGCTTTGAAGGGGCTGCTGTTTTGCCAGCTTCCAGATGGTGTCTCTCAGATTCTTGTATCCTTACCCTGCTTGCTGTCCTTCACCGTCATCTCCAGTGTTTCTTCAGGGAACAGCTAGAAACACACAGCAGCATCTGCCCATTAGTTTTATCCTCCTTCTCCAAAGAGGTGCCTCTCTCTGACCAGGTCATTCTCATATCTCGTGCAACTTCATGTAGGAACCTTTCAGGTGCAATATTTCCATTTTTCTCTCCTAATGAAAATGTGTATTTTTGTACTTGAGCTTTTGTGGGCAAAGAAAAACCACCCTGAATCATACTATAACCAACGTTGCACCCATATCGATAACCAAACGTGTCCCCAGATATCAATGTACCCTTGAGATTCTTTGGTCTTTCTCTGCAGGCAATGGGGACAGTGTACAGCAACACGAGCACCAGAGAGGTATGTGAGCATTGCTTTCAAATGGGAACAGATGCCTCTGTGGCTTCTTCACTTCTGTAGTGCTACCTGAATTTCATCTTTCATCTTCGCACACCGCACGTACGAAGCATCACATCTTTCTTCACACTTACATATGGTGCACAGGCTTTGTACTTGCTCACTGGACGTGTATTATATAGCCTGGTTTGTGGCTATGTCTGCAGAAGTAGGTAGGTTTTAGCCCTCTGCAAAATGCCCTAAATCTATTAAAATCAGTGTTGCCCAAATAATTATGAATTTAAATGCTTCCATGCATTTAACACTTACGTACTGCACTCCTTTTTGTGGCATGGGTTTTGTAGCACAGCAGCCATGTCTTCCCTTATCCAGTACATACATGTCTTACAACAATGTACTTATCAATATCACCTTCTGTAACCTTAATATCTGCCCCTGTAGTTTGTCCTGGCTTCTTGCCTTCTGCTATCTGGTTTCTTTGCTTTTTGCTTATAACTCAGTCCATTCCTTTTTCTAAATGTGTTTTGTTTTGTTTTGTTTTTCCATTGTCCTTTCATTAAAAACCCAGGTAGCCTTCCTGTTGAGCTCTGAGCAACATGACTAACTTTAGCTAATTCCCAGGAGATATTCAGGTCTGTTTGTCTTGATGCTGTAAGAAAAAGACCACCTGATATTCTGGCACCAGAATATGCCACATACAGTGAAGAATGTGGATGACATTTATTTGCATACAGTCCAGTTCAAATGCCTGAATTTCCCACTACCTGCCTCCCACACAGACCTGCTAAATTCCTCTTGATGTATAATTTGTTTTGCTGCCATCTTATTCCTTGTGGTCTTTTACAGCCCAAAACAAGCGCTGAAGGCCCTATCAGCTAAGACTCCTGTATTTGATAAGCATGAGCTGCTAAATCCAACTTCTTGGCACCTTGTTCCCTGTGAGAGAAATCCAGATGCAGGCATCCACTGGGGCTGGCATACACCTCACACCAGCAATTCAAAAATTCATGTGCTGAGCAAGCTGTGGTGCAGAGCTCACAAACAGGTGATATTAAGCACAACCCTGCATCTGAAAAGCCATCCTCTCTCTGGGACTCAGGCTTATGAAGAAAGACTGTTGAAAGGTTTGAGCTTAACAAGGCCATGGGGCAGGCACAAATATTTTCTTTAAAAACTAAATGAAAACAAACAAAACCATGCTCACCATGCTCTTCTTAGGACTGCCTGGGAAAGGAGGAGGAAGAGGCTGGAGTATCTCTCCAAGAGGGAGAAATCTGGCTCACAGCCCTCCCTCAGCCTCTTTCAGCCAACCTCTCAGTTGTTCGGAGCATGTCTGTGGGAGGAGAAGGCCTTGGAGTTGGTACATGTTCCCATAATACTTCTGTTTTCCCTTCATTTAATGTAAAATGGATATACAGGAGCAAAGGCTCCACAGCTCTTTCCCTGGGGACTGCATCTCTTGGGGGTCCACCTGGAGGGCCTCAGGCTGGGCCACGTCTCTGCATGAGCAGACCCAAAGCTGTGATAGGCTTTAGACCTTTCCGCAGTTGAGCTCAGGGTGTGGAGGCTGACCTATAGCAAAACAACCCTCTTATGAGTACCTCAGTCCTCTCTTTTCTATAAAACAAATAAGGACTGAAACAGTTCCTCTTTTCTTTTTTTTTTTTTTTTTTTTTTTTTCCCCAAATCATGTTGGGTTTAGGAGTTTGAGTCCCTCCCTGTTCCTGTGCCAGCCCCATGAATGTAGAGGCTTGTATTCCTTCAGGTGCAACAGGAAATAAATGCTAATATTTTCAGCCCTCTCAGTCTTTTAAGTCATAGAACATGTAATTCTACACTCTTGCAATATTGTATTTGGCAATGTCTAAAGCGCCATCACAGCTCATAAACTACAAAAGAGAAAGAATTTGCCATTGGGCATTTCTGAAAGCAGAACCCAACCATACACTTTGGAGGTGCTTGAATTTCACAGCCTTTGCCTTTTAAATATTCAGCAGAGATTGAGGTCCATTTTAGAAAAATCTCTGCTCTATTTCACTTCTAATCATTTTGTGTGCTGGAACTAAAAGTAAAGTTTGCTGTTTTTCTGCAAAAGCATGCTGCTAAATCCCCTCATCTTGGTTTAACCCTCCTGCAACTCAGCGCTATTTCCGTTTCTATCACATTCTGGTCACGATATTTTTACTTCCAAATGGGCAACAATCTTTTCCAGCAACTCTTAATGGAGTTGCAAGAAGCAAAATATCACTTTCTGAGGAGCAAGCCTTTTCCTCTTCAGCTATTTAGGGCCTGTTTTGAAGGATCCTTACTAGAAAACAGACATGCTGTTGTGCAAATTTCTGATAAACAAAGTGTACTTTGTTGACTTGCATTAGCAATGTTGATTAGCTTCACCAGCAAGGTTTGTTTCCCGTGTGGGACCTTTCCATAACACATATTCATTGTGGAGAGGGTGGTGACACAAGTGTTAGACTCCCTGTTCACATAGGTTTCTGTTCTGTGGCTATATATAGGCTCGGATGGATGCAGACAGACCGAGGCTGCCTTTGTGTGGTCTGCAAGCTTTCTGAGCCTGAGCCAGCTCCATTCTGGAAAGCCAGGTTAAAACGGAGCTACACCGATGCCAGCCAGACCTGCTGGGAGCACTGCTTTAACACCGCTATCACCTTCTGGGCCTGAGCTGACCTGCGTCCGCCCAGCCCAGTACACAAACATGCAACTCTTGGATGTTTCTCTTCCTCCAGAAAAACATAGTACATTACGGACTGAGAGAACCTGCTGCAGATCTCAGCGATCGGTACTGTGCTCAGAGGTCCAGTCTTCATTTCTGAGGAACGAATAAGGACACGCTAATGGCCCATCTGCATACCCAGGCCGCCCACTGGGAGTTCATCTCTTAACTCCCACAGCAGTCGTCACAGGCCTGCACTGCCCTGAGAAATGAGTTGGACGCTTTTGGCACAGCAAGGGAAGTCCAGATGTCCTACGCCAGGAGAAGGAGGGAATAGGTCGCTACTCCTCAGCTACACCAGGCTGCTGGTTGCAGTGTCCCCATGAAGACTGATGAACACCCGAGTTGAGGTGCTGGTGGTAGAGCCATGTTTGCCCTGAGTGGCAGTACCTGGCAGGAAGGCAGTGGGCAACAGCAATGTACCAGGGAAAAAACAACCTTATTTGCACAGAGCTTGCTGCTGCGTCCCCTCTTCCAACTCCATGGACAGTGAGCTTCTCCTCTCTCTTCCTTTCTGTATGGTGAAGGCACACAGGGCAGGTTCCTCTGGTCATGCTGCCTCCCCACCAGCATGGCAGCATTTCCAGCCCCTGCATGGCTCCCTCTCTCTGCTGGAGTTCCTCTTACTCAAGCCTCAGTGGCCATGGTTGCGTCCCATGTCCCACAGAAGGTCACACCAGAGTCCTACACAATAGCATTAATGCCTTCTTTGCTTCCCGGCCAAGCGGGAATGCCATTATTATTGCAGGCAATTTATTTTTCAGCTTTTGCTACAAGGCCTTCGTTTAGATTTCATGCAAGAAGGTCGTTAGAGATGGAGCTTGCTCTGAGATATTTTCATTATGTGCAGTAATAATTCTGATTTGCCTGACTGTACAAGGTTGCGGGCTCAGACGATAATGCATCCTCAAAGCATACAACTCTCAGGGTGCTAGAGAAGGACAGCTTTGTGGCTTACGTACTGCTGCGAACCAGAGGGTTGCAATCACATGTAGCTGAGCTGGGAAGTCCTGGGAGTGCTTGAGGTCATGGGGCAGTCCCCAGAGAGCAGCTAAGGTCCAGCTGTCTCTGCTGGCAGCAGTCACCCACCAGTCACCATGCCACCTCCACATCCCTTGAAGCAGGCATCATTACCATCCTTTAGGGAAGACCCAGATCGTTGTGACCTTGGTCACAGGGTGTCATCGCTGAGACAGGGAGAAGTTAGGAGATCTCAGCAGAGAGCCCCAGAGCTGCCCTCACTGCAGGCAGAGGCACTGCTGCCACTGAGGACCACCACAGATGTTCCATGTCCCCACGGCATGTGGGGGGGCAGGCTGGGGAAGCAAAGTGTCTTTAGCCTTCAGCAGTAGGTGTTTCTCTTCTTCTGCACAGAGGCTTGCTTCATAAAGCTTTTTCTAAAGTACTCAACTTTTTAAAAGCGTTTGGTTTTGGTGGGTTTGGGATTTTATTTTTTTTAAGGTAACTATTGGCATTACACCCTCAGGACACTCTAAACTTGCCTCTATTCTGCCTGTTTGTCAGAAAGATGCAGCTGGGTGGAAGACAAAACTCCCGCAGTGAATTTCAGGAAAGTGCTTTTTTTGAGAATAAAGAGATAGACCTTAAGCATTACAAAAAAGTGGGGGGGAGGAGGGATCAGTCATGGTTCTTTTAGCAAGATTCCTGTAAGACAGCAGAGATATTATTAGTAAAAGAAAAGTATCAGCAGAAAAATGTTCACAACCTAGTGCTGATGATTTAAGAGTAGTCAGGGATACAGCAGACATTTTAATGTGCCAGCAGCAGGAGGCTTAAAAATAAAAGAAGTTTGTGATTTAAAGGGAAAGTTATCAACGTTAAAACATCAGTTTGTCACTCACTCGCTTTCGTGCTTTCCTGCTCTCTCTTGCCTGTGAAGTGCAGAAGTGTTTTTTTCTTTTTATTTTTTTATTTTTGGTAGAAAAGTGAGTCTGTGAGCACATTCCCAGCCAGGGGATGATTCCTACCTCCTGCCGGACACATTTCCCCTCAAGGTGTTTTTCTGGGAAGGGGCAGCTCAGGCAGCATCCTCAATGTGACGGCACCGCACTGCTGGGACCTGTGGGCAAAGGAAGCCAAAAAAGCCCCTACTGATGTTTGCAAGTGAATGGCTATCCCAAAGAAGATTTCTCCTTTAAAAATGCCACCTGCAGCTGTGCTTTGCCTGCAAGGTCTCAGCCAAACACCCCCTGGCTGAGCCTACCCTCAGGAGGTGACTCCATCACCACATTCACTGCCTGCACCAGGGATAAAATACCCACATGAACATGAATGAAACAGCTACCAACAGCTTCTGCACCTCCATGAACATCTTCAGACGTGGACCACGGGAAGTGCAGAGCCTGCAGATGGTGCTATTTAATTGTTCAAACGCTGCCACCTCCCCACCACCACCGCCTCCGGGCTTTGCTCTGGCAGGGCTGGCTCTGCGGAGCCGCAGCCCCTCTGAGGTGCAACGTGAGCCATGTACAGGGGTGAATTGCTCCCTGGGCAACAGAAGTGGTATATCACCCCTTGTTATGGTGATGGAAAATGCTCTCACAGCTTCACAAGTAGGAAACAAAAATGTACCATCAAGAAAAGGCCATTGCTTGCTGGCACAATATGAGCACAATCGCTCTGGTTCAGCTGGAGGAGGCTGCATGCTTGCCAACAATGAGGTGCAGACATGTTTTAGAAGCTCTCAAGTGGGGTTTTGGGTGCCCTCCTGAGTGTCTTCAGACATGCACAATAAATCCCGAGGTGCTCCTCTCCTGGTAGTATACCAAATTCTGCTCAGTATACCTAGCAAAGCCAATTCCTTCTGCAAATCTCCCAGAGTCTGTCTGAATCCTTAATCACCCAAAAGTAGCTTGAAAACCTGGCCCATTTTGGTCCCTTCTGCAGAAACACTCCATCAGCCCCAAAATGCTCTCCTGAAGAAGTGTCACCGGGCTGCTTGTTCTACCCTGGGGACACAGCAGCGCGCCCCTCGCCTGCCACAGACACCGGGCCCCCATGAATCTCTGAGCAACGACTTGGAGTGGAGCTCCATACCTCTAAACCGCACACCCTCTGCTGTGTTTTTCTTTCAGCAAGAAGGAAAGGGGTGGAGAGAGCAGGCAGCATAGGTGGGGAACAGAAAGAAAAGAAATATATATATAAAAAAAACTTTGGAATCAAAAGCCTGCCAGCCTGCGGGGGAGAAAAAGAATGAAAGAAGTGGAATGAGGAAGAGGATAGAAAAGTCCTGCAGCATGAGGTAAGGAAACCCACAGAAATACATGTTTGGTATCTATGGCAAGGCTTCTCAAACCCTGATGAGCTCAGGATCCCCCCACTTTGGAGGTTGTTTTGACATTTCTTGCAATGTCCCTCTATCTGCTGCAGCTCAGCTCTTCTCAGGGCAGGCAGGTCAGACCATCCCTCCTCACTGATCACCAGTGTAACCCCTCCCCATCCTGGAGGAACAGGGCTTCTGCCAGCAGCAAGAGAAATACATCATGATCTGGTGTGATCCCTGCACTGCAGATGCTGCACCACTGCCAGTTACGAGGAGGAAGCCATACTCTTCTTTACACTCTGCAGCCTTGCTATTTGAACACTTCCCTCTCCATATGCACCCCAGTCAGTCATGACCCAACATATAAGAAACAATAGTGTCAATGCTGTTCTAGAAATACTATTTCTTTTTTGAAACCTCGCCAAAATCTTTGCTAAAACATGATTATCCTCTGAAGTCGACAATAATCCAGGTGAGATACAGACAGAGACATTGCACAAAGATATTTTATAGTATGGTGACAAGTTTGTAAGTAACAAAATCAGTGGTTAACAATTTCAAGAGTTGCCACCAGTCAGTGGATCAATTCATAAGCTTTTTGTAATCCAATGTGAAGTAAAAATAGGTTAATTTGAGCACCAACTTTGTCCCCAGACATACACACTTTGATCTTGATCCCACAGATCATTGTATGGTCTGGCATTAACAGGAGATGTGACAACATATTGCTGAGTTAATTCATTGCTGAGGTGAACAAATTTTATAGCCATTAAGAACCTCAGAAGATCCTACATCCTAGCTTGAAAACTATCAGGAGATTATATGAAATATGCATTGACTTAACCAGTTATGGAATAGTGTGAAGCTGCAGCAAAAGCACCTTCCAAGAGATGATAAATGATGAAAATGCAGCTTGGATCTTTAAAGTACCAGTGAAAAAATGCTTATACTTCAGGCTGGGAATGCAACTTTTTCTGCAACTGGAAGGACAAAATGTGTTTGGATTATCACTAAAAATGCCCATCTACAAATGCAGGAGGATTTTCAATCTGCTTACTTTTCTCCCAAGGCATAGAGAGACCAAGAAAGTCTCCCAGAGGGTTGAAATCCAGGGCTGGCCAGATTCAGCTTATTTCTATTACACAGTGTCCTTATTCAAAGGTTTTATTTTCTTCCCTTCCCAGCCACACAGACAAGGCAATTCAAATAGTTCCTCCTGGGACAGACCATCACAAGACAGACATGCAACTAACCTCGCACTGGAGGAAAGCAACCATTTAAGCAGTGCTGCCTCATTCAGCCCATCTTCAGACAATGGCTCAAGTGGTGCTGCTGACAAGCTCTCCAGAGATACTGGGCTGGAAATCACTGACGTGAGCACCTTCAGCCAAGCTGAGACCCACAGCCATAGGTTTGTAGAATCACAGAATGGCTTGGGTTGGAAGGGACCTTAAAGACCACCTAATTCCACCCCCCCGCCATGGGCAGGGACACCTCCCACCAGACCAGGTTGCCCAAAGCCCCATCCAGCCTGGCCTTGAACACCCCCAGGGATGGGGCAGCCACAGCTTTACTGGGCAGCCTGTGCCAGGGACTAGCCAGAGCCTTCTCTTCTATGGGTTGAACAACCCCAACCCCCTCAGCCTGTCTTCATTGGAGAGATGCTCGAGCCCTTTGATTATGGTCTGATCATGACATGAGTCTGTGTGGTATCTGCATAGTCAAAGCAAAGGGTTAACTGTAGGGAATCTGCTACATCTCAAACATGAAATACAAAGGGCAAAACATTCCCCTACACAAATTCTAAGGTTCCTAGGAGTTACCAAATAGATCTTTTCTTGGTGTGATGTTTCTCATTATCTTTTTTTGTTAGTAGTACTTTCTGGAAGGAATTCTAAAATAGCTCCCCATAAAAATGGTGATATATTGTGATGAGAGCAGAATACTTGTGTAGGAAAACTTACCCCCATTCATAAATATCATATGTAGTCAAATCTCTCCAAAACATCTTATGGAATGCAAAATTTATCCCTGTTACTTCCTATTGTAAGAGCAAGATCCAATATCCTGATATCCTTGGGCAACAAAATCATTTGGAGACCACGGTAGATAATAAAATCACAAGATTCAAGGGCAACTGGATAGCAAGGAGTTAGATATAGAGAAATGAACAATACAGAACAAAAATGGAACAGCAAGTTGGTATTCCCTTCCCAAAATGCAATCTAGTAAGGCCACTGCAGAGGGCTGACTGCCCGTGTGTCTCCTAGTAAATTGTAAGTGCCCTGTGCTACCCACTAGCACTGAGGATGGCTGGCGTGAAACGGTCTGTGTCCATGCCTGCAAACTATCTTAATTTCTAAACCACAGTGGCTGCAACAAGCTGCCCATTGGGAATGGCAGCTGGCTTGTGCTAACCCCAAACCGTGCTCAGACATTGTCTGGCCCAGGCCAATCTGTCTCATTGATCCAGGCCAAAACCACACCAGAGCCCATGCTAACAATTTCACACTAGGGGCAACTAAGTTCAAGTGCCCAGAAACATTTCCTGTTTAATTTACTACTCTAGATGTAGCCAATGTGTCTGAACTCTATATATGCATTGGGAGGATGATGCTGAAAAATGGGAAGAAGCATGGAAAAGTGCCACAAAAGTAATTTGTTGTCCATAAAACTTAGTGAGATACTCAGAGAGCTCTATTTATTAAGATTATTTAAGAGGCCAAGAGGTGTTGTTCATGATCTACAAGTATCTTTATAGGAGAAAGATTTCCTGTAGACAACTATTCTATACTGCAGGGGGAAAAAACATGCTGATTTCCAGTTCCTTTAAA
Organism: Aythya marila; assembly: GCF_965140915.1. Lineage (NCBI taxonomy): Eukaryota > Metazoa > Chordata > Aves > Anseriformes > Anatidae > Aythya > Aythya marila. The sequence continues at coordinate 68,938,587 of NC_139042.1, read as the reverse complement.
TGGGAACTAGATAAATTCAAGCTGTAAATAAGACACATTTTTAAGCATTAGGGGAATTAACTATAGAACAAATTAACAAGTGCTCTGATGGATTCTTCATCATGTGTGATCCTTAATTTAATTTGTTTCTAAAAAACATCTCATGGATAGAACAGATGCTTGGGGCTTCATAAGGAAACAGCATCTGAGTTTCTTTGACTTGTGTTACACAAAAAGCCAGACTAGATAATCACACTGGTACCTTCTGATCTTCAATCTATGATGTGACGAAAAAAAAAAAATACTGTCAGTACTTTAAAGTGTGAGTGGGTAGACTTCCTGTGAGCTCAAAAAAAAAAAAAAAAAAAAAAAGGAAACAAGTTGTATGTGTACTTGTGTACTTGTAATCCAAGCTATGTAACCAAACAGGAGCAATTTAAGCAGAAATGACTGTCCCTTATAGGTGCCAGACACGAGCTGGAATAAAAAATGAAGTCATTGTTGACATAGCCGTGCAGAAACAACCTGGTGTTATAGATATGAATGTGTTGACTCTGCCCTTTCTAGCTGTCTGAAGAAAGCAAGATTCACACTACCTGCCACCTATTTTTCACTGAGGGCACTGGCATTTCCTCACCAGGGGAGTCTATATAGAATTTTTGCCCAAGAGATATTTGCATATCCCAGCCCCAAAGTAGCATGAGCTAATTGGCATGCTCTACCTACGCTTGGACACAAAATTACAGCCATGATCCATATTATTGTTCTATAAACAAAACAATAGCTGAATTTGGGTCTTTGCAGTATGTTTTCTGCTTGGATAAGAAACCGATGACACAGACAGATGGGTTTTATTACAACATCAATTTATTCATGAAGCAGAGGTACAGAGGTGAATTTGCTGCAGGGAGTTAGAGGAGCAGAGCTCCTTTCTGTGTAGTGGCTATTTTCCCTCTAACATGGAGTGAAATGTCTGGAGAGCCTTTTTGTCCCTGATGACCATTTCCCATTTTCTTGAACAGTTATGGGAATAAAGCTACAAGCGCTCAGTGTTGTTCTTTTCCAGTCCCCCGTCCCTGCCCCACAGGACAACCTGTGGTGATGGCAAAGGGAAAAACCCGTGCCTCTCCCATGAGTGAGAGCTGGGTATATTCTGCAGTGCCCAGGGGTCTTCTTCTCCCCTTCAGAGACACCAAAAGTATGTATCAGAGCCACTGCAGGGTCCCATCCAGGCTCGTTGCAAAATGTACTCTTCCTTGCTAAATCCCCACCCAGCCCGCAAGGAGACCTCTGTGCTCTCTTGGGTCACTGGGCTGCCAGACCGCCCCAGATGCTGGCACTGTTTGCAGATGGTGGAGTTGCAATCAAAAGGCTTTTGCAGCTGATTCTTCCATGCTGAGCCTTTGACAGTAAGTTTCCTGGACCTACTTGTTTGAGAGAGGTCTGTAACCTTTGCCTGATGATTCTTAAAAGCAGACAATGAGGCAACGTTACAAAATATGTATTGATCTCCAAAGCTATTTGGAGCAGCAAAATGAAAATGTGAATGAATAACAGCTGAAAATAGGATAGTAAAAAGAATTTTGCTGAGTGATTTCCAGGTGAAAACCTGGAAGATATGCAGTTCATATGCGAAAAAAAAAAAAAAAAAAAAACACTTAAAATTTCAGCCCAGTTATGGAGTGCAGGAGGAAGCAGCAAGAACATGGAGATCACTCTTCCATGAAAGAACTTAGAGGAAAGCACACAGACAAACTATGGATGAAAGATTTAAAATACATGTAGTGATACTATGGTTAGTGGATTAGAGGAATGTAACTTCAGCCGTGTTTCCCCTGCCAGAAAAGATGACAGCATATACAGAGGGAAGTAGCTGAAGCTGGCTCTCCTGTGGTAAAATCGTGGTGATGCTGAGGTACGGGGAGAACCTACCCAGATAGAGTCTGACAAAGGCAGCCCTCACCCAGGGGGCTGATTTCCTCTACATGTGTCACACAGACGCACAGTGCCATGTCCCCACCTCCTCATTTTACAGCAAGACAGCTATCTGGTCAAAACATACTTCTCCTCACAGTAGAGAAATTGCCTTTGTGTAAGGCTTTGCTGAGAAGATAGTCAGCTCATTCTGTGACACACATCTCTTTACACAGAGCAATCATTTATCCCGCTGCCCAAATTACCTCCACACCAGGAATCAGCTGGAAATGTAAATATCCTGTCTGCAAAACTTCAAATATAGAAATGAGGTGGGGAATGGAGAGAAATCCCGGCAAAGCTTCAGGTTTCTGAATGGCTGGGTTCTGTTCATTTGGTTACTGGGATTCCTCAGCTTGAAACAACATCCCTCCAGAGGGAATGGTATCTGTGATACTGCCTCCTGGCTCTGCACGCTTCTTGAGTATGCATGCTCTGTCCGGCACTTTATAATAATGACAAAAACCCCTTGGAAACTGAGAGGAATTTAAGGCTGTAAATAGCTTTTAAAAATGAGATTCCTCCGAACATTTACATTTTGTATTGGTGGAGATGTCAGGTTAATGATTCATTTAGAATAACAAACAGCTACCTCCGATGACAAATGTCGTAAGATCTAATAATGCAGGTGGGTTTTATCTCCTTATTTCTATAGCTGTTATAAGCCAGGATTTATCTCCATAAGTATTGATGACTTTTGCAATTCAGTGTAATCTACTCAGTCAGTAATTAAATGCCTTAGTTTATATACAGAGACATCGTACACTTTGTATTGTGTGACTTATTGTGTATAGGTTGTTTTAATGTTTCTTCTCTCTTTTTCTTGTTGCACTAGTGTCAAGGGATCGCTTGATGCCATAATAAAATCTACCGTTTTATTATGGAGAAAATTATTTCTGATATTTTCTAGATAGGGATTTAGATAAAATAAAATCTACGCTGAACAATAAGGAATTAATGTCTTGGCCTTAACCTAGCATGCAATGGTTGATATTTACTAGGATCACAACCAGCTTCCTAGAGACTTCAGGCACCTAGATGAGGTTACCTAGCCCACCCTTCTCAGGCATCAAAGGAACCTGGTCCCAAGATGTACAGTAGAAGCTTTGCAGCATGTTTTTAAAGAAACTTCTGACATAATATCCTGCTGCCAGACAAATCCAATTGAAAAACAATATAAAATTACTATCATGTCAGTCAGAAAGCAAGCTCTAAACAACCAGGGACAGCATGAATCAGCTTCAGCTGGTCTCCATCTAATACACTGGAACCACATGCAGCAGCGCAAATCAGTGGCGAAACATCTGTATTCCTCTGAAAACTCACCTTTTTCTGAGAAGCAGGGATTTGTGCTAGGTGAATTTCATGGTGTAAGCCACGGGGCCACTTGAATGCATCTTTCACACAGTCACGTAACATAGAAGATGGGCATTTTGTGGCAGGCAGGATAGCAACCTCTGTATCCACCAGCAGGATGCCCTAGTGGTATGCTAGCTTGGGGAGAGGTGCCAGCTGGTTATATGAAGTCCAGCCTGAAAAGATGGGGTTGCCATGCTTGGCACTATGTCCCTGAGACACCATGTATGTGGGGTCTTAGGGAATTCCAAGTCAGGCTCAGCTTAACTAGTAAAAGAATGAGCTTTGAACAGTCTCTCATCTCCACAAGCTCAGGCAAGCTGTGGGTTTGAGGCTAAGATTATTTATTGGCTTCAACATCTTTCCTAAGGGATCTGGATAAAGAAACTCTGATGGGGCCACTTATCTGTGGACTATGCAATGTCATATTTTACTCATGTTTATTGCATTCATTAATAAAAATGCCTCATTAAATACATAAATGTTTCCTCTCCGATTATGTTTACCTTTTATATATACATATTTATATAATTTCTTTATATTTATTTTAACACTGAAAACAAGTAAGCATTGACATAAGATATTGCACTCTGTTGAACTGTATTTATCTAAAATATTTTTTCCGAAGTCCTTCTTTCGCAAAGATTTTGTGAAGCCTTAAAACATTCAAGTTCATTCCTCTTCAGAAGAAAATCAGATTTCAGAATCTTCAGCATAATGGAACACCCATTCTTCCCCTAGATCTAAATGCTGGCAATATAAATTCTGCAAATGCAGTACTATTATTCACCACAGAGCTCCCTTAGCTCTGCAGAAATGAAGGAAATCATTTACAAAAGCACACACACAAAAAGCAAGCCCACAACTTAGAAAGTCTGTGAGGATATGAGAAATATTGTAGGCTGAGACCCTTTCAGGGGGAAGATGCAGCGTGATAAATGCAAATACAAACAACCCCCTGAGAGTTGCTTTCCCTGCGCATGAGGAAGATGAGAGCTTTTACTGTGTTCCTCTTAGGGGCAGGGACTGGGCTGGGGGATGTGACTGGTAAAGTTGTGGTGGTGAATCACTGGAGGGGCCACCAGCACCCTGACTTCCAGTCCCTTGGTTGAGCAGAAGCCTTTACTGACATCCTTGCAGAGCTAAAACTCAAGGCCTTGTTCCTTCAGCTGGTTACAGACACACAAAACTTCATGCATGCGAGTGGCACTATTAAAGCCTACACATACACTTGCGTGCTTCATGTTGAGCATCTTTTCCTGCAGAAGCCCCAGACCAGCCTGGTTCAATCCCAAGTTGAATAAACCATACACAGAGCAGTGTTGATAATCATGAGCATGCAGCTTGGTTCCCTGGCAGACCCTGAAGCACTACCTGTGGCCAAAATGAAGTTACTTGATGGTGTCTCCCCAAATAAGGCCTTAAAAGGTTTTAAAAGCTGGAATTTCTATGGTGCATGAGGCAGTGAGGGTCCCCCATCACAGCGGGGCAGTGAACTTCCCTTCCCTGGGTCTGACAGAAGCCCCATCACGTCACCTCTGGAGCCTGAAGCCAGAGTATTGACCACTGAAGCTTTAGGTGAAAGTCGTGGGAACTGTGGAGTTGAATGAGGTGATGTTATATGCTTGAACATGTCTGTCTGCACTTATTATGCTTTTGGGCAGCGATTTCCTGCATAGGCTGTTATTCAAAATAACTGACAGATATTGTAGACCTCGAGAGCTGCAATTTTTTTAATTAAATCTAAAAATATGCAACATACCTTTAAATGATGCTTAATGGAGAAACATAAAAAATATACAGTTAAAGGCATCTGCTGTGTGCCATTAGCAATTATTTTTCAATCTTACGTGATGTGAGTCAAATTTCCCTCAATTGAACCTGACTGGCAGTTAACGAAAATGCAGCCGTTTTGGCCATGTAAGTTTAAATGGATAAACTTAGCTAAAGAGGATAGTCTCCTCTGGTTATAAGCAATCCTGAGAAGAGCACAGACACCTTTCTTCATACATGGGTAGGAAGAGCTAGGGAGCGAATTGATAAAATTCAGAAGGACACAAGGTTCACTACCTCATCCCCAAGGTTTACAATATTTTTTTTCAGTCACTGCACAATGTATTGGGGAGAGATTTGTCTCTATTTTTGTTGTTGTTGTTTGTTTGTTTGTTTCCTTCATAAACTCAGGACTGTAGAGTTAAATTCACAAACCAACTTGCACGATTTTTCTTTTCAAGTTATAATTACTGACAGTTTTAAATTTTACTACAAATAAAAACTACCTGAAGCTGAGAGTCGATACATTTTTAATTTTTTCCTGCCCAATCTTCTGACTTAAAGCAATTTGTGTATAGCTTTACTAGCATTCTCTGAATTATTTTGTTGTGTAGCAGACTGCAAGAAGAGCAGTCTGAAAGATGCATTAATAATAATAAAGTTGATGGTGTGATGTGATAGTAAAAGGTGGTTTAAGCAATGTTATTTGGGGTAACAATAATTAGTGTTAGTCATTTAAAGGTCCCAGTATGTGTTTTGCAAGAGGAGAAATGTTAACCCTAGTGTCCTGGCCAGTTTCCAGCATAAGCAATTACATTCTCCCCACAGTAGTTAAAAATCCCTTGTTGCTTCAATTAGATATGGTATTCTTCAGCTCCTCTCTGAGAGCTGTTGAGTTGTGTTACTGGCGCTGTTATATGGCTGTTGTGTTCCAGCTGAGAGGTCCCAGTATTTTAGTTATAAATGAAGTGTTCCCTGCATGTAAAAGGCTTCTGTAGAGTAGTCTCTGAACACTGCATAAATCAATAAACAACAGACACACTTGATATTGTACGCTGACTTGAGGCCTGGAGAAAAAATGAAAGGGAGGAATGGTACTGGAAGGAGGGTAACACCAGGATATGAATAAAACATGCACACCTATCCGCATGCAGCATATAGAGAGGGGAAAAAGGACAAGGAAAGAAACAATGGGCTTGGTCCTGGAGGGGAAAAACAAATAAAGTCCAGAAAAACTGATTCAACATTGAGTCATCCAGATAATATCCAACGGGAGCTTACTCCAGCTAATTTTAGGCACCAAAATAGGAGCAGTTAGTCTCCAGACTCCCTGTCTGAGTGACAGAAAGAAGAGAGCAACAAGACTGATATAAATTCCTTGTGATGCTATAAAATATCTCAAGTCTATCAATTTCTTGCATGAACAATTAAAACCTTGCTATCATGGTTAAAAGACTTTTATATCTGCAGTTAGGTGAGATGTTCCTAAGTTTCCAAAGAACACTTGGGAAAAACCTTCCCGTAACCTAAACAGGTTCTTGAATACCACCTTATATCCTCTGGGTGTTTTGCAGCAAAATAATAATGTGACTATATCCCAAGAGATTTCCACGCAGACGATGATTAGTTATAGCCAATACAAGAATGAATAGAGGGCACTAGATACAAAATGTCAACAAATATCTCTCTCCTTGTAGTGGGTTTACGTGGCAAGGTTTTGGTAGCAGGGAGCCATAGCGGTGGTTTCTGTGAGAAAGATCTAGAAGCTGCCCCATGTTTGGGAAAGGCCCCATTGTTTTCCAGATCTGAGCCAATAAGCGATGTTGTTTTGCGCCTCTGTGAGAGCATATTTAAGACAGGGAAAAAACACTGCGCCACACAGCAGCCAGGAGTGAGAAACAGCCTGCAGGTGCCAAGGTCAGTGTAGAAGGAGGGGGAGAGGTGCTCCAGGCGCCGGAGCAGAAGTCCCCTGTGGCCTGTGGTGAGGACCATGGTGAAGCAGGATGTCCCCCTGCAGCCCATGGAGTACCACGGTGGAGCAGGGTTCCATGCTGCAGCCCGTGGAGGAGACCACGGTGGAGCAGGTGGCCCTGCACCGATGGAGGCTGCTGCCTGTGGAAGACCCCTGCCGGAGCAGATTCCGGGCCGGACCTGTAGCCCGTGGAGAGGAGCCCACGCAGGAGCAGGTGACCTGGCAGGAGCTGCTGCCCGTAGGGGAGCCAGGTTGGAGCAGTTTTCTCCTGAGGGATGGACCCCGTGGTACGGACCCATATCTGGAGCAGTTCTGGAAGAGCTGCTGCCTGTGGGAAGCCCACGCCGGATCAGTTCATCAAGGACTGCATCCCGTGGGTGGGACCCCACAGCACAGGGGACGAGAGTGACCGAGAAGGAGCGGCAGAGAAGAAGAGCTGTAGACTGACCATAACCCCCATTCCCCCGTTCCCCTGTGCCGCTCAGGGGGAGGAGGTGGAAGAGGGTGGATGGGGGGGAAGGTGCTTTTGGTTTGCTTTTTCCTTTGTTTTCTCACTTCTCTAGCTTGTTAGTAATAGGCAATAAATCTTACTATCTCCTTATGCCGAGTCTGTTTTGCCCGTTACAATAATTATTGCGTGATTTTCTCATCCTTATCTCAACCCTTGAGCCCTTTTCACATATTTTCTCCCCATTTCTCTTTGAGGAGGGGGAGTGAGAGAGCGGCTGTGGTGGAGCTCGGCTGCCCACTTGAGCGGAACCATGACACTCCTATCTTGGCAACCTAGATCATCCTGCTGCATAACCTGAACTTTTATCCATCCTTCTTTCTTCTTTCTACTTCTGTTGCTTTTTTGTATGATATCTGAATTCCATAATTTAAAATGTACTATTATGGTTTTGGACCATACATAGAAGGAGGAAAGGAATACTACCTGAATTTCATCTATGGTCTAGTTAATTGCCAGGGATGGATGAGAGTGATAAGGTTTCTTTTGAATTTCCATAAAACATGATGCCGAGGCAGGAAAGCTGCTGATGTGCCTATTAAATAATCCCCATCCTCACTTATTCTCTGGCTCTGTTCTCCTAATACTTCACATCCATGTTAAGGGTTTTGAATATTCTGGGAGGATGGATTAGCTCCTCCTTCCCCCCTGCCCTCACAAAAGCTGTCTGCTCTTCAGTAAGAGCTGTTGGTAAGAAATTAACCTACAGGTATAGGAGTTTGAGTCTCATGTTTTTGCATTTTTTTCCTATATAAGTATTACTGAGTGGACTGTTGAACTAGTGAGATTCAGCCGAGGTGTATTTAAAATGTATCAGACTGTGGCACAGTTTCTATCAACCTCACAAAATTGGCCGTGGGACCCCAACTGGAATTAGATGTCACTTTTAAATACAAATTGTCCAAATTCAAACTAATTAGCTTAACTTCTGTGCAGTAAAACCTTTATCACATTTTGTGTGTTTGGAAGACTTCCTCTATAACCCTATTATTTTCGTCTCCATGAAGTTTCTTAGAACAGTTCAGCAAATTGCAAACCAGGATGTGTAACCTGACTAACTGCCAGCTCTGACTACCCTTTGTTGCTAGATGTTCTCATTTTTAGTTAGACCTTGTATTTTCCTTCTACTTCAGACACTGGCATGACCCATTAAACATCCTCGTCTTGCAGTCCAGCAATAAGCCTTTGCCCCACCCATCTGTTTAGTATTATAATCCAATTTGAAGGCAAAACTGCTATACAAGACAAGCAATCTCAAGAATTTAACCATATCACCCAGGAAAAGGAAGGCAAGTGATGGCAAGCAAAGTTCCAGTTTATTTGCATCTTTTAGTGATGCAGATAAGATGAAAATGGCTTGCAATAGGCCTGCTTCCTCCTCTCATTTTAAGGAGGAAAAATGTGTCTTTACACTTTTTTTCCCCTTTATTCCTACAGTTGCAAAAATAAGCATTTATTTGGGACCTGAGGAAGATGAAGGAGGACATTAATGCAGGAAGAACGGGGCACTATAACATATCCCAGAAGTCCATTTGTCTATTTATTCCAATATTTGTGACCTCAGCACTTACAGGGAAGATGAACCCTTATGCCTTGGTCAATAGAGTGTTGAATGGTGTGGAACAAATGATAGATCACCTATATGACTGCAAAAATATCTTCTCCAAACAGTACCTTATCTACACCTGGCAGAGAAAGGAGATAAATTTAATTTAAATTTATGTAACAGTGAAAAAAAAAAAAAAAGAAAGAAAAAAAAAAAAAAGAAAAAGTATAGAAATCATCTGGCAAAGAGCATAGGAAGGGAATACTGAGATTAATTGTAAGAAGCTACAACTGCCCACCCTTTTCTGCAGGACAGTAAAATCCATAGGTGGTTACTGTGCCTGTGACTGAGCCATCCTCTCTTTCAGAGAGCACAGACAGAGTACCACTGCCCCTCCAGCTGACAAGCCTTTATAAGACGTGATCTCAACTTCAAGAAAAGAAAGAAGCAATGGGCATTCCTGGTGGTGCAGGATCTGTTGCTATAACAAACAGTAAAGTTTGTGAAACAGTGAGTAAATGCAAGACTTTGCATGATATTTTCTTTGAGCTTGTCTGAAAGTTGAAACTCAGTATCAGAGGAAACCTGGGGGTGACAAAAAATCCTTCTGAGGCTGAAGAAACAGGCAAGCTGTGTCATATTCTGAAATGTAGTTGTTTTCAGTTCTCTGTGCAATGAGGTAATAAATTCATAGGAAGGTTGTGTCTCTACTGCAGAAAACTCATGTGGGTTAGTGGTAAATTACAACAGCATCATTCTATTCAATAACTAATAAGAAGTACATTTAATGCTAAAGAGGCAGCAGAACAGGAAGGGATATGATTGGAAAAAACAAACAAACAAACAAACAAACAAACAAAAAACTTCTATTTTGGAAAGGAAGTAAGGGATGTTCATATTACCATCCAGGCATTCCTCACATATAAAACTCCAGTAAAGCGCAGATCTAATTCTGCTGGCCCCATGACCACCCTAGTGGCAGAGCTGCATATTACTGAACCCCTCAACAGAGCTGGCTCAAGCTGCAGTCATGTAGCTGGCTTACAAAAGGCCACTGCCAAATTAGCAAGATCACACAACCTTGTAATTTTACACCAGTATGAGCCACAGCTGTGCCTCTTGCTGCCTCACACTGCATCTAGCCCGATGCCTGCCCAGCCTGGGAATGGTGAGATGCTAAATCCTTTGGTACCTTGGGGGCTGCTAGGCTGCTCTCCTGGGGAGTCAGCCCCTTCCTGAGAGACAGCATCACTAAATGGTGGCAGGCACTGCAAGCCTTGGTCACCACTGACACTTCTACACAGTGATAAAAATGTGACATTTTCACCTCCATCTGAGCAGCAACAGGAGCTTTGAAATGCACCTGGCTGCACTTGCACAGCAGCACAAACAAAACTATCTTCCTGGGATAAATAACAGTGACCGTGAAGGAGCAGCAGAGACAAAGTGTTAGGAACTGATGACAGCCCTCATTCCCCCCTTGCCCCGTGCTGCTCAGGAGGAGGATATAGAAGAGGGTGGATGGTGGGAAGGTGTTTGTAGCTTGCTTTTAGTTCTCACTGCTCTGGTTTGTGGTTAATTGGCAATAAATCATTAATCTTCCCTATGCTGAGTCTGTTTTGCCCCTGACAATAACTGGTGAGTGATCTCCCCGTCCTTATCACAACCTAACAGTATTTTTCACCATATTTTCTTCTCCTGTTCTGCTGACGAGGAGGAGTGAGAGTGTGGCTGCGTGGTGCTTGGCTACCTACTGGTGTTAAACCACAACAGCAGGTGGGACTTTTGACAGATGGGACTGTCTGTCTCTGTACCAGCATGTACCACTGAGGTTTGGGGAAATCCTGGCTAACTACTTTATGGGACAGCTATTGTGGCTGCTGGCTATAACTATGGGCTGTGCAGAAATGAAAAGCAAGTGATAACAGTGTGATGGTATACTCTGCATTTCTTGTGATATTCAGATGCAGCTTGTCTTGCCCCAGGCTTTCTGCAATGCTTGGTATCCTGTCCTCAGGAATAATCTTAACATTATTCAAATGCAAGGAGAAGCAGCTAGTATTTAATGAAAATGAAGTGCAAAGCAAAGGGAGGAAAAAAAAAAAAAAAAGTTGCACTTGGAAAACATGGGGGCATGGGGGCACAGAGCTGCAGGGGAGAAGGAAGGGAGACAATTTAGCAACTAGGAGTAGAAATCCTTCTGCTAACTCTATAGTGCTTCTTACTTTATCTCACCTCCATTACTCCAAGATGTGGCCTGTGGCAGGCTAGGTGTCGCAGTACTAACTTGGCTTAGAAAATGCAACTGCAGAGGATGACTGAAGGTATGAAGGATGTTAGGTGTTGAGGAGTCTGGGGCTGACTTTTCTATGCACAATAAATGCCTTTCACCACCTTAACTATCTCCTATGTCCCACTTCACAGGTATGGCGCAAGCAGAAAACATTGATCCCTGCTGTGCATAGTGTTAACCCAGAACACGTTCTCCATGGCTGACCAGCCAGCCCTACCTTCCCCATTAAGTTCCCTCTACAGAAAGTATCCAGCCTCCAAGATGAGGTGCACACCTGGGCTTCTCTGCCTGGTTTCAACCACAGGTTTCTGTTCTCCTCAAGCAAGAAAATGAAAGCAGTGACTGCCCTCTCCCCAGCTGTGTTCCTCTCCTGGGCTATATTAGGATGATTGCCATTACCAACTTTCTGCTGCCTGGGCTAGCTCTGTGGGCAGCAGCCATTTTGCTAAGGTCCCAGGCCAGCACAGCACACTTCTAATTTACTACCTGAGCAGACTGACAGAGAAGACATGCACCAGCTACCTCTGGATGCTTTGGGGTGTTTTGGTTCCCAGCGTGGGCAGAGCTGGACTCCAGGCTGACTCTTCCCTGGCCAAGACCCTGGACAGCTGGGTAGGAGGAGGATTCATCAGGGAAGCCTGTCTATCTCAGGGCAGGTACAGGGAGCAAAATGCCACTCTGTTAAGCAGCAGTAAAAGTGTGCGACCTACAATACACAAATTGAGGTTGGATGAAAGATCGGTGAGGATCAGGAAGTGGTTAGTACAGGCCCAGACTAGTTTCACTTCATCAGAGGCTTTTTCTGGTCCAACAATCATCATTTCTGTGTCTGCCATTCTGAGGCAGAATGATCAGACAAACATGCACACACACCTGCATTCAGGTTATAAAATTATTGCTATGTTCCTCTCTCAACACCAGCCAAAGGAACATCTCTGGGACCAGGGATGGATTGCCTGGAAATCTTTGGCTACAGGGCCTGGCAGACTTTCTCAGGAGTTGTTGGGATCAACACCTAGAATGGGCCTGGATATGCCCTCCAGACAGGGCTGGTAAGGAGGTATGGGTACACATGCTGGGGACACATTTTGGGACAAAAGAGCATTGTTGTGCACTTCCTGGCTCCACTCTGAGAATAGAAGCTGTGTAGACAAAAGCAGACAAAGAAGAAGAAGAAGTATTAATGTTGTACCATACTTCAAACAAAATGCTCAAAAGAGGGTTGGGAAAGCACAGAAAGTGAGCCTTCTACCTGGGGTGGTGTCACTGTGTTCTACCTTCAAGTTTAGGACATTCTCATGGACAACTGGGAAAGAAGGAGACGTCCAGGAACAAAGGAGACAGACAACCATTCTTGTGAAGGTTCTTCTCTCCCTTGGGGCTCTGGTCCTTGGATTCCTCCATTCTGGGAATCGGGTGGACTGACTCAGACCAGCCCCTCCTCATTTTTCAGACTGCCATCAGGTTTGCTGTAACACAGACAAGCTTTCCTGCCCCATTGCTATACTGGCCCCTGCCAACTTCGGCCCTCTTTGTACGTCCTCTAAGGAGAGCTGGCCTTGTCTCTGTGCATTTCCCTCACTGCTCCTGTTGAAGCATCTATGCAACAAGGGTTCAGAAAGTGGTATGTTGCTGCAAAACAGATTTCCTACCCAGAACCCTGGCAGGACCAAGAGTAATACCCCTATCTCTATCAGTCTGGACCCTGGCAGGCTGTCTTGGTAGCATTCTATATAGCATTCTACCAGCTACTAGGAAAAAAATTAACTCTGTCCTAACTGAAACCAGGACACAGGCAAAGATAAGAATGGTGTATATGTGGCCAGGGATGGCTTGCACTGACAATTTGATACTGTTGTACTAGGTAATTTGGAAAATCCAAAGTCTTTCAGCTATGCAGAAGTCTAGTATAAAACAGGAGGTCTCATTCAAAGAAAAACAACCAAGGAAAGGTGTTATTGGAGAGAAGAGCTGCAAAGCAAGGTTCACTGCAGACAGCTGTAGCTACCAAAAGTATAGTGGAATCAGACAGTCCACAGAGAAAGTGGAAGCACAGGGCTCAAAACCTGCACGAGGAAATGCATTTCCTCAAATGAGGAAACATGGTGCTGAGTAGGAATGTGCAGGAACAGGAAATAACAGCAAAAAGGTCTTGAAATAACTGTGGTTGTTTGGATATGGATGGGAAATATCATTCTAGTATAAAGTCTACTGACAGAAAATTAATGTGTCAAAGTGTTTTGAACATATTTGAAATTGGCAGAGAGAATTTACATGCAACTGGCATTGCATATTGTAGGTTCATGTTTTTTTTGACTGAGTACTAGACTCCCTTGAGTTTTAACACATCATCAAACCACATCCTCACACTGTTGAAATATGTATATATACATACATATGTATGTACACATATATAAAACAGTAGGCATCCCTCCTCAGAAGTCAGTGGCCTCTGAAGCGAGATACAGCAGCTGCCTAGCAATGCCTGGCAATTATCATCAGTAGATAGAAAACATAACCTCTGCTAGAAGAACATGCCATCATACACTCTGCAAGAAAAAAAAAAAAAAAAAAAAAGTGTGTGAATCATTTTGAAAAGATGTTTCTTAACAAAAGTATTAAAAGTATTGTAGGGTATAGTAGAATACCTAGAAGCTTTGTTAGAAGGCCCCAGATACATGTTTTTCAACTAGTTGCTGTAAAAAAATGTGGAGAGCACTACCAATTAATCTGTCGGAGAACCAAAACTAATTTTCTGTAGTCTGGAGGCTAACTGTGAATTGCAGAAACACAGGAAGAAAGAACACTTTCTTGTATCTTTATGGAATGCACCCAGTTTTAACAGATTTCACTACAGTTTGGGGAAAAGATTCATCTGATCTACCTGAATTCTCTGCCTTCGTGTAGACGTTTCATTTATTTTTGCACTGACATTTTCCTGTCCATTTGTGCCTGATGTGTAAAGTGTGCAGTACCCTCTGAGTTCGAGTTCATGCTGTTCTATGCTGAAGAAAATACGAGGAGCAGCTGAGGGAGCTGGGCTTGTTCAGCCTGGAGAAGAGGAGGCTCAGGGGCGACCTTATCGCTCTCTATAGGTACCTCAAGGGAGGCTGTAGTGAGGTGGGGGTTGGTCTGTTCTCCCACGTGCCTGGTGACAGGACGAGGGGGAATGGGCTTAAGTTGAGCCAGGGGAGTTTTAGGTTAGATGTTAGGAAGAACTTCTTCACTGAAAGGGTTGTGAGGCACTGGAACAGGCTGCCCAGGGAAGTGGTGGAGTCACCATCCCTGGAGGTCTTTAAAAGACGTTTAGATGTAGAGCTTAGGGAAATGGTTTAGTGGGGACTGCTAGTGTTAGGTCAGAGGTTGGACTCGATGATCTTGAGGTCTCTTCCAACCTAGAAATTCTGTGATTCTGTGAAAATAAGGAGGAAGTGGAGTTGCTGAGGAGAGTACTAAAGATGACTGAAGGAGTAACAAAGGTATAAAGATATTTATTTCTCTATGATGAAAGTTTGCACATTTGATCTGTGGACCCTTAAATGTTTTCAAATGGAAGCTTTCACAGTCTGCCATACTGACAGTAGGTTAGCTTAGTCATTTTTGATAGAAGAAGTAGTTTGCATATATGCAGACATACCTTAATCACAGAAAACTTCTGCTTTACAATAAGTAAAGTGGGACAGTGGCATGTAAGTGGGACAGGGTTGGTGTTTGGGACCAACCTAGGACAGACGGGCTCATGCATGCTAGTAAGTACAGCTCAAGTTGCCACAGTGCCCTATTGCAAGGCAGCTCGGTTAGCTGCAAGACTGAAAGATGAGAGTCACTGTCTCTTCCTGACAGCCATGCCTGCTTTGTAGGTTGAAGCATAATTTGAATCAAGGGAGAATCTTTTGGGTGTAGATAGGTTGGAGTTGGGGTCAGATTCACTAGTATAATGAGACCTAGAGAGGCTCTTGGCAAGAACTATTTTCTTAAGTCTAATATTATATTTACACTTCAGTTTCACATCTTTCATTGTAAATCTATTGAGAGGTTGGGGTGAAATTTTCTCAGATCTCTTTGACACCAGTGATTGTGGTTTCACATAGCCTGCGTTTCTCTTCTCTTCTGATGATGGAAGGCAATTCAATTTCTATGTCACTTCTTCAGTGAAACTGAGAAAATTATGTATTCAGGAAAATTAATTCCCCAAGTAGTGCAGTTGGGAGGATCATGACCCTAAATCTATTCATTAGCTTAAATTGTCAACAATTTTCTGTAGCAATTGATACCTTGACCTGTGAGTGGTTGGGAACTGTCAACTTGTGCATTGTGAGGTTAGCACTTAGTGAATTACAGCAGTTGTGCTTCTAGGGGGTTTCTTACTTCTCCTGTGCAGAAAGCATCCACTGGTTTGAGAGAGACTGTATGGCTTACCATTGACTTCATCTGAAGCAAGATCATTCTGCCTTAAAATGGGGTAACCAGTGGAACCAGGAGTGTTCTCAAAACAGAAAGATTACTTTCAAGCCTAAGACACTGAAGAAATCAACTTTAGTTCATAACAAATCATCAAAGCAAGAACTGTAAGTATAAAAACTGAAATTTGAGATTCATAAATAGAAAGGATTTCATAAATAGAAAGTATTTTTATACTACTGAATGATTAATTAATTGGGACCTTGCATGTAAGGGTGTCAACAGGTGAACACCTAACAAGAATGTCCCAAATTCTTTAATTTCAGGTTAGGTTAAACTCATAGTAAAGTTAGAATGATTGTAGGACTCAAGTATTAGATGCAATGAGGAGAGATGCCTGAGATATAGTATGCAGTTGCATTCAGTTAAGGAGTATTTAATGTTAAAATTAATCACCTTTGTTGTGTTTGCTGACTTACCAAATGTTTCTCAGGAGTCTGTTATTGCTTTGAATGATAATTTCATTCCTGACTGCTAAGGCCACCTTCTTTTGTGCACTGCCCTTTCTCCCCCACCCTATGCCTAAGGAGGAGTTGCAGTTATCAATACTTTTGGTAGATAATGACCATGCTATTTAATCAGATGAGCTGCTGGACTAAAATTCCCTTGTTTTGAAATTGATACAGTCCACTTTTTCCAATCTTTCCTTCATCACCTTCAATCTCTCCCACATTAGACAAGTGAAAACCAGACTTCATGATTGTCAGGATCCATGAAAAGACCAACGGACTAGGGTCTGGTCTCTTTTAGAGGGCCTTCCAAATACAGAGAGATATATTCAGGCATTTTCTCAAGTCTGAGTTGGTTTGGGCTTGATTAATTTGACTGGCACCATCCATCTGGAGTCCACAACTTGCTGGAAAGCTGTGTTCATCCTCTTATAGACATCCTCTGAAATTTCTCTGCTTTCTGAAGTGCAACACTGGTGCAGAAAGGGCATGAATACAAACGTGGGTTCTTCTTCTGGAGCTCAAGTTTGTTCTTCCTTAGGCTATGGAAGCATTTCGTATATGGAAATAGACTGCAAACATTACATGTATTCTGACAGATGTAAAACCGCATTTTATAAATACAGAATTTTCATAATTTTTATATCTTTTTGCCTCCTCCTACATACACACGTTTTGCCTTTTGATAGCAAAACAAGGCCTGAGTCTATTTAAAAGCATTGCTCACTAATGCTCTGTGGCAGGACGGCATATGACACATATTCAGTAAGCACACACATAAATGCTTCCTTGGTGTAGAGCAGATCAAGCTTCTAAGGCAGGGATAAGGTTAAACTACTCTAATGGCAAGTGAAAAAACGTCTAACAGAGAACTAATCTAAAGTGATGGTTCGTCTCTTGCACAGTGAGAGGGATCTTTAATTACTGCATGCGTAACTGCATGATTTTCTGATCCAATAAAAAGAATAACTTCCTTCTGACCAGAAAAACTCAGAAGTGCTTCCCCAGGCAAGGCTCCCACTGGAGCAGACAGGACAGAGAGAAAATTTGGTGTTCACTGCATGAGTTGAACAACCCATCCAATTCGCTAAGCAGGGGAAGCAGACATGAAGCAAGCCTCTCCCCTAAGACTCAGTTGTTCTCTTAAATTTCTGGAAATATTGGTGCTTAGGCATCATGTCATAACAGGGCACAAAGATGTGCAAATTTCTGAGCAAGGCTCAGTGTTCATGTCCAATGCTGGAAAAAGATAGGAAAGCATTGTAAAACACCCTTGTCACTGCTAATGGCTCCTCCGTATTTTTAAAGAAAGCATCAACGTCTACTGCTTCAGTTCTGACTATACTGTTAGTGTTTTGATAGACAATGAGAGAATATAGATCATCTTTCCAAAAAAAAAATAAGTGTTCAGCACATAACATCTCCCTACACAAAACATCTTTCATTTGTAGATCAAATAGATCAAGTCACTTACATCGCTGCCTTAAGGACAACATCTGTTGAGTGACATTGCTTGAGTTAAATATTATGATGCAGCCTGGTGCAAAGGTCAACATGTAGGACTACACAGTTCTCTTTGAATTAAGGTTTCTGAAAAATAAATATGCAGTTGATCTCACACAGTCTCACTATGCACTCCTCTGTCTGTAAGAAAAAAAAAAAAATTACCAAAAAAAAAAAAAAAGAAGAAGAAAAAAAAAGAAAAAGGTTCACAGTTACAGCCATGAAAAGAACATATGGAAAAAGAAATGAGCTTTGTTCATCACAACAACAAAAAAACAACTGAATATTGCTAGGGGTAGGACTAATGACTGCAGAGCAGTTACCTTAGCTAATCTGTATGAATCAAGAAGTGGCACCCAGCCACCATACACAAAATGTTCAATGTGTAGAAGTATATATGCCATAAATATCAGTGAAACAATCAGTTTAATGTATTTCTTAAGCACATAAGAATTGAAAGAGGACAGGGATTGAAAGGGTTGTCGTAAGAGACCTAAGCATGTCACATATGGTCAGAGATGGATGCTAATGTATATATGTATATAATGTATAGTTTAAGAAATCATTTCAGGTCCACTTCTATAATACCTTTCTGGTTTCATTGGAAGTCTGAAATAAAACACCTGCTCCACTTAGCTCATAAGTGTCTGAACAGAGAGCTATTGCATGGGCAACCACCTAAATGAAGCTGCTGGTGGAGAAGGAAAGGGAGGTTGCATTGGAAACTCTCTCTGCTATCTTCCTACTGGAATGGTGCAGTAACAGGCTTTTTTTCTTTAATCTCAGGGAAAAATGAAGGTCCATTTGCCCAGATGCATTACTCTTCAACACAGGAAGGCACAATATTTCTCCTAATCCCAGGACTCTGTGCCTGCCTGTTCATTCCCAGAAGCTCAGGTCACACTGTCACCCAGACAACATGTTTCCTGTTGGATTTTCCTCTTATAATAACTTGCTGAAATACATAAACCCAGAGAACAACCTCAGAGAAAACCTGAGTATTCTGCCCTGTGATAACCACAGGGGACAGAAATTTTATTACAGGGGCATGAGAATTACATAAGTGCTTTCAGTAGCTCTAAACTGGCTATAAAAGTATTATGAGATAAAGCTGCACATGACTTATTGCCATAAGAATTTTTCACTTTGATTGAATTATGCACTAATTTAATCCAGCTACCTGAAGCAAATTCTAGGACTCATTCCTAACATCTGGGGCAGACCCAGCTGTAGAACCTGACACACATCAAGACCTGAACAGCCTAGGTTAGCACCACAAGAGTGCCTAGTTCTGCCCATAGCCAACAAAAGGCATGCCTTCCAGTTCCAGCTGTCTGAAACAGGAGGTGAATCAAAGAGAGTCATTTCAAAAAGGAGATACAAAAAAAAAAAAAAAAATCTAATCTCAAATTGAGCAGCAAGAGCTGAACCTGGGTAATGCGGATGAGGGTAGCGAGCAGTGATGACGCAGCCCCTTGGGAAGGCCAGCTGGGAGCAGGAGTCTAACACAGTGGATGTCACAGTGGATATGGGACCTAACTTCAGTAGACATCTCTGGTCAGGTGGGAGCTGTCCCATCACCAGGGTCTGGGCAGTATCCTCTCTGCCTGGTCACCACAGGCTCAATTATAGGCAACAGGCATTTTAGCTGATGAGTTATCAGACTGTACAGTGAGAACTCTCCACCCTATCCATGCCACTGAGGGCTTGTACCTGTGCCGTGCGAGGATCTACAGGCTTATTTTAGCTCAGGTCTGGAATTTTGCGGAACGTTTATACCTCTTGGGCCCATCATAATGCCCCATAATACATTAGCATGTGAACTATGGACGCATGTACAAAAAGAGCAATGTAGAAGAGCTGGAGGAAAGCCAGCAGAGGTTGCTGGAGTTGCTATGAAGCCCTGACTGAGAGAGCAGGGAGAAACTAATGCGTGAAGGTTTTATACAGCAATCTGTCTATATAAGAAGGTCCAACATTAAAGGCATTTTATGTTGGTAGCTGGCTTCACTAGCACTCCACAGAGGCATGAAGTTGCTCGGATACGTGAACATGTGCAGAATGGGAGAGCTTTTTACAAACTGAATCACAAGCAGGATGGTATACATGTATTTTGCCAGGGATTGCAAGAACTTGGCCAGTACCAAGAAACATTTGGCAATGGATTTGCTCCTGTCCTCTGCACTCTGTTTTGGGTCCCAGTGCCTCTTTAAAGTTTCTTTTTTTCCTGCCTTTTTCATGCAGCTCTGTCCGTACTTCAGGTAGTGAAGAGCACGATGGGGAAGGGAAGGCAGAGCAGTTCTTCACCCACACAAAAGTGCAGCTGTGATGCAGAGAGATTATGCTACTAAACAGCGCTTTTTTCTCGACGCTTGTGGAAAACTGCTTGAATGTTGCCTGGTAGACTGGAACAACTCCTTTGTTGCTTTTAAAAATACATATATATTAAAAGCAGCAGCTCTAATGGACCTGATTATCATAAACGTTCAGCGCCCTAAAATCCTAACTAATACCCTTGACAATTAAGCAGCTCACACTCTTTCATTGTATGGTCTGATTGCTTTATTGGGGTTTTGTTTTGTTTCTAGTGAAACTGTTCTTTGAACTGTAGATAATTTTACCCAAGCTGTTATTTACTGCAAGTGCAGTTTCTAGACCCAGATGAAGTCTGCCTGATACTGATTACCGGTTTCATTTGCACTTGTATATTAATACCTTGGGGACTCACTTTAAATGTTCCTTAGTAGGATATTTGCACTGATATTGTTCAGCTTAAAATAAAAAAGGTGTGTGTGATTAAGCTGCCTGCCTCTCGAACAGGTGCCCCTGGAATAAAGTTCAAAGATCCTTAATGAGAATGTAACACAGTAAAAGGTTGTAAAATACTCCATTCGAGGGTTATGAACAGAGACTACTACCAAATTACAGTCTCTGTAATTAAAGCCAATGGCTGTGCCTTGTGCTTGCACACCGACTAAAATAAATTAATATTTCTGTGGGGAATTGGTTCTTTCTCATTCTGCTTTCTGTGCACCAGCTCCTTCCTTCAGGCATGCACCTCCCCTCCTTGCTCTCAGCTGGCAGCTCTGTGACTCCTCAAGCAGCCGTCCGGCGAGAAGAAAGTCTTTGAGAAAGATTGGGGGAGCCATGCAGAGAAGGATGTGACTAACATCTAAGGGCCAGCCTTTCTCTCAACCAGCCAGCCCCTCTGCAGCCAGCGGGGAGAGACAAGGCACAGCCAGAGAAGGATGCCTCTGTGATGGATGTCTGAGACTGGTGGGAAGATTCCCCGCTCCCAAAGGTGTTTTTCTCTCCCTGCCTACTCAGAAGAAGCCTAGACAATCTGACTTGTTCTGGGTGGAGTACAACTATGGTCATGAAGCAGGAAGCATCCCTCTTGCCCTGCTGGTTGAGGTTCAGCAGATTCTCTTCCAGAGAATTCTTCTCAGAGGGCAGTGAAGGGATGTAGGAAGAAGGAAAGGTAGCCATTAAAACAGTATGTAGTGGCACTGTGCTTGGTACCTGTGCAGATCGCAACAGTCACTTTGGCTGTAACCTACATCAAAAGCTAAGGAAACCAATGAGCACATGAGCTGCTTTAGTCTTCTCAAGCACCTGTGAGTTCAGCAAAGGGCATGGTTTAACTTAAAGTTGCTACCATAAAGGCCAAACACCAAAGAAAACTGTCCTTTGCTTCTCTGCCAGTTTCCATTTCCTTTGTTCAGGATGGCTTTCCCACAGGAAATGAAGCAATCATCCAAAGAGGAATTTTTTTTTTTTTTTTTTTTCCCAGGTTGCCAGAGCAGTTTATTACCTCTCTTGTATTGTAGCAACTCACGCTTGCTGGCTGTGTAGCTCAAGGTGCTGTTTACAAGCCACCCAGGGTCCCCATTAACCATGGTGTGAGCTCACTCTCTGAAAGGCACCCACTAACTTTGCCTGCTTGTTGCTTTAGCTTCTTTGCCAGGATACTGCTTGGCTTGCAACCCTTTACACTCAGTATGGTCAGAATTAATAGCCTGAAATTTCTCTTCCAAACCACTCAAAGGCTGAAAAGGAATTGCACTTGCCGTCTAACTGTTTGGGAGCTGGAGGGCTGGTGGGCACAGATATCTCCTCCTCCCCAGTTGTTGTCACTGGGCTGCAGAGAAGAGTGTTGTGTGACATCTTGACCTGTGGTCCCACAAAAGCAAAGTTCTCCACAAACTAGCATACTGCCCCTCCATGAAAAGCCAGGGCCATCACTGTAAACAAAGAAGAAATTCAGTCTGATTTTCCCAGCATCGTTTCTCAGAGAACACCCTGAGAAAATATCAAGTATTTTTTTATTCACAAGTCCTGATATCCATGTGCTGATCACGTTAAGAGTGTAAAACATGCTTCTCCATTGAAACTCTTCTCTGAAGAAGCTATTTGTTCATAGAAGTTACAGGTCATAACTGTTTGAAGGAAGAAAGAATTTGGTGCTTTATGACAAAATTGTAAGATTTAAGAGATCTTGGATTCCCAGGGACACCAATTTTTTGAAAGGGAGGGTGAGTGCAGAAATTATCCAAGCTTACTGAGAAAACAACAGTCTTCCTGCACTGGGCTTACAGCATTGTCACTGGTGCTTCCTTTGTCCTTGGATTTATTATTTCTTTGTCCTTTGGATTTATTATTTCTTAAGGAGTTGCATCCTACTTGCATCCTACTTTCCTTCATTGGCCAAGATACATCTTCTCAGTGAATTGCCAGGTGAATTTTCTCTCCTCCTGAGACAGACTGGATGCACGCCAAGGGCTCACAACAGTGCAAGCCACCCAAGCGTGCTTGGATTCATGCCTGCACTCCCAGAGCAAGCCATACAGCTTGGCTGTGATGAATGATGACACTCAGCTGCAGGTAAGTGCACGTGTGGATGGGCACCACAAATATACGTGGGGCAGCTGGTAGCTCTGTGCATGCTCACAATGCATGGTGCAGTTCAGCACAGAGATCCTTAGGAAGCACACAGCCAGCATGAACTGAGTAGGATTTTTGCATGGTGCTGTGCTATGTCAGACAGACATCACTTGAGGTAATCTTGGACTGCTCTTTTCCTTGTGGCACTATCCAGTGTACACTTGCTGTCAGGCATGCCCTCACATTTCTGCCTAATCCAGATGCTCTCGCCACAGGCTAGGACAGATATTTTTATACAGTTCTGTGCTGTATAAAGCTCCTTCTCTCAGCTCCTTCGCCACCCAGAATCCAAAGGAAAAGCTGAACAAAGATAGCTAGTCATGGAATTAAAATGCATATAGTATTAGCCACAGTACTTAACCTATAGAGCCGTTTTAGGAGGCCTACGTAGAGACAGTGTGCTATTACTTGTGGTGTTTTTTTATTTTATTTTATTTTTTTTTTTTTTTTGTGAGTAAAACTTTAAAAACTATAAAAAAAAAAACACATATGTTTTCAAATATAATCAGGTCTTCAGTACTCAGAGTGGACCAAAGCTTCATGGAAACAACATGGTCTTCAGTGGGTAGCACACAGGTTTGGGTCTTGAGGGAAGGGGTCTGGGTTCTCTCCTTGGCGTTGTCAGCATGCAAAATGTTGGAGAAGTCCTAGCTTCTCTCTGACTCAGGTTCTTCTGTCTGTGAAATAGTGGTGATCATGGTTTTAGCAAAAGTCTTTTAGATCTACTTGTGAACAGCCTTTTACAAGGCGAAAGTGTCATTGTGCCATCTCTGGCCTTGAAGATACATGTTCTTGGTGCTCCTTTTTTAGAAAGTGTTTTAATGGTTTATGGTAAGGCTGCTCAGTTTAAGTTTTGTATGGCCTATCTGAGGCAAGGCACTGATAAGAGAAGAGTGAGCACTCCAGTTCTGCTTCTGAGGTAGTTCACACATGACCACTTCCTCCTAGGGGCAATGTCAGGGCAGTGCTAACAGGGTCAGGAGGGAAGGAAGGCTTCGGTGCAACACGGTCTGCTGCTGCTAAATGACAAGTGGCAGCTGATCAAGGGCTGCTACCTTCAGGAGATGGACTTTGTGATGGCTCTTTTTCATCTTTCCCTGTTTTCCCTTTTCTTCTCTCCCTATTCTGCCTTTAGTCCTTGCCTGGACATTGAGGTTCACGTACTGCTGCAACTTTTTTTCTGAGAGAAAGAAAATTGGGTTTGGGGCTCCTCCCCCTTTGCCGGCTGATGCAAGTGGATGGAGAAGTATGGGATTCTTTGCAGCATGTCAGACGGTGCGCAAGCCTTTGCTTGGACAGCTGTCACTTGAGGCTGACAATCTGGCAAGGACAGACTTGCACAAACTTCCATATTGTGTTTAAGGCTGTGATGTATTATAAAAGCTAGATGTTCTCATCTAGCTGGCTTCAGCTCTGCTTACGTCTCTGAGACTACACAGATGGCACTGACTTGCAATCTGCTCCTGGCTGTATCTGTGAATCAGCTACCAAAGTGGTATCCATAGAGCTCCCTGATGACTTTAGCATCTTTGATCACCAGGTGCCATCACCTGTCTGCTTTCCCCCAAGCAGGAATGCTTTGAGAGAACAGTTGGGTTTGTTCCTTGGAGATCCCAAAAGGCCATCAGGGATACATCCATGTTTAAAATTTTCAAAGCTGACAAAGATGCTCAGCCAAGCAAACACCATTCATTTCAGCTGGGAGCTGCTATTAAAGCCCCAATTCACAATGAATAGTCAGGCCTGTTTAAGTGACAAATGAAACAGAAATATACTTTAATCTACTAGGCTCCTAAAACGTTATGTGGCTGCTTTTTGACTACAACAGGTCTCTGCATGTTCAGATAATTGTGTTGGAAGAAATACGCTGAATCCACAGTTGCAGCGCTCAGGTTATATTTCCAATCTTGGAAAGTGACAGCACAGCTTCAAATATACACATGTTCATATATACATGTACCTGTCTAAAATGGGTTCATCTCGAATTGTAACAGAACCCACTCTAACATGCCGCACCACCAAAAAACAATCTCTGAGCAGACAGTGCTATAGAAACGAACCACACAGACACTTTGGAGATCAGGTGGCACTGATGTGCACAAGTTAAAACTTTATGTACTGTGCAGCATTAGGAGAAGAGTGGGAATAAAAGCATGAGTGACATCTGTAGTTAAAAGGTAACTGTGTGTGTTATTCTTCGATTTTTAACAAAGTAAAGAAACAATACAGAAAAAAAAAAAAAAGGAAAAAAAAAAAAAAACACAGGCAGAATGTATAATTTGATGGTGAACTGATGTGTAAACCTTTGGTTTTGGAAGTAATTGTTTCCCAAACAGTGCTAATCTACCTAAAACAGAAACAAAGAAACAACAACAAATACTGCATGGAATGGATTTGGTCTTTGCATATGGTTTAAGGGAAGGAAAATATCATGAACTGGAAGATGGGGCTCAACAGAATTTAGGACACCCCGCAGAGCCATGCTGGGCAGTTCAGTAGCCTCCCTCCCAGCCCCAGTCAAAGGGAACTGGCTGTTTTACCCAGCAGCTGACATTTGAATCCCCAAGGCTTTGAGAGTACTACCAAAACCCCAGAGAAGTGTTCCCTTGTTGGCAGGCTCTAAGAGGCATCCGATTTAATGCCAGTTTGGGTTGTTCTGATCCCCAGGACTCGTCCCACACACTTCTGTAGGGAGCACAGGCAGCTGGCACAGGCATCTCAGTCCCCCACTCTGGGAAAGAGACCGCATCCCTTGCAGCAATCCTCCAGATTCCTTCTTCTTCCCTGCAGTCAAGGTAAACAATTACCAGCAAGTCATACATACCCAGGATGCAGGAGCAGTGCCACTATGCAGTAAGTAACACACATTGCTCTTTCAAAGATGCTCCTGTCTGCCACTAGAGAGAACTCACTATGATCCCAGAGGTCAGCTGCAGCATGATATTGCCTTTAATTGCATGTTTCTTCATGCATGTCTGCACACAAGGCACAGCTCAGTCCTGTGATGATGTTCCTGAACTTCTGGGCTAGCAGAGAACTAATAATTATTTATCTATCCTTAAAAAAAAAAAAAAATGTATCTGGACCAGTAATGAGGTGTTTTTTATAATCTCAGTTCCCACTGCAGACCCACTCAGCAGCAGCATCTGTTTCTCATCAAGTTTCTGTATTTTATTTTATTTCTTTAGCTCAGCTATTACCAGCCAGAGGAGGGTGCAGAACTGGGCAATGGTCACTGAATGAATCACAGTCTCAGAATCCAAATCGTTATCCCATACTAGGCTTCCCTGCTACCCAGACCTGTGCTGTAACCAGCTGAAGTCATAGTTTTCAGTCTGTGATCCTCCACAGTCATTCCTGTGAAGGTGCAATCCCATTTGGAAATTTCCCAGACAGTCTGTTGTAGGGCCAATATATTCCTTTGGTATTTTTGGAACCAGACCCCTCAGCAGTAAATTCACGAACAACAAGGGCTGCTGCTTCATAGACATGGAACCAGAGCCAGGGGCTTCTGTGGGAAACAGAAGAAGAGGACACTCAGGTCACCAGTGAAGGTGTCCCCAGTGAAGGTGGCAAAGCAGAAATGGCTTTAGGGTTCATAAAAGACTCCTGGGTTCATAAATAACTCCTGAAGATGGTAAGCACACATAGCAAATGGACTGAATGGCAGAAAATCTTCTCTCAGATGGTGTTTATTTTCAAGGACATGAACAGTACTTTTCCCTTCACCTTTGTAGCCTTGGAATGCATTTTATACGAATAAGTAGCTCCACTCGCCCTATTTCCAGAGGCAATCTCCAGCTGCATACACGGACATTAAAAGTTACCTCCTTCTGTCACCTGAAATGGCCAGCTGTACTGATCTGAGGATTTTGCCTTCAGCAGTTTATTGCCAAATGCGTTTGGCCCTGTTTGGTCTCAGCTAAGGTTTGGTCTAGATATTGCTTCTGATCTACTTCAGTGCTAGCTTGGTTAGCAATACTGGAAACCTCTCCAAGTCATGGGGACATGCCTTAAAGGAAAGCACAAACACAGCATTGTATCCACCAGTCAAAATGCTATTGAACTGCTGACTTGGTTAGGCTCCCAAAAGTTAAGAGCAGAGTTGAAAATTACCTTCTTTCTTTCAGGCCTTGTTCTGGCTAAAATGACATTGTGCTAAAAGCCCTTCAAATTCCCTTCCACGCTAAAAAGCACCACCCTGTTCACTGCCTCTCTCTGTGTGGCTGCACATCGTACGACACAAGTTTGCTTTTCCTTGTTTGCTTTGGAAACTCCTTGGCAGGAAGCCATCTCCAACTGCACATGGCATCTGGAGCCCGGGCTCTGATTCACTGCGGTTGTCTCACACTGCTCCAGAGGAAAAGGGGAGCTCACTCAAGCAGGTTATTTTCTTCTTCAGTTCCAAGCAGCACAGTAGCAGCCTCTGTTTCCTTTTATTTTTAAAACATACCATTAACAAGACACACCTTTAGATTTCTGTGGGACCCTAAAGGGGGAGGCAGTTGTCCTCTGCTGCTTTATCAAACTCCAGAATAAGCAGCTTCATGCAAAACACCCAAATCTGATGACATGCAGCAGCTGCACTTTTTTTAGGCTGCACTCATAACTTTTCATTCAACCTCTAGAAATTGAATCAAAAGGAAAAAGAACACTGCCAGGAATCTAGCAATAATGTTCTTTGAAAACATGTTCCTTTTATTTTATTTTATTTTATTTTATTTTATTTTATTTTATTTTATTTCAGCCAGGTTTCTAAAGGACACAAGACTTGTGCAATCTTGCTGTGTCTGAATGCCTGTACCTTTGTACCCCTTCTTCTTTCCTACCCCCAGCCCCCTAATTCTTGAACCACTTCATTAATTTCAATCAAATTTAATATGAAGTTCAAACTATATGAAGACCAACTTCTGTGATACAAAGACACAACCAGTTTTATGAGCATAGGCTACTAGGTAATGGGAGATCAACCCTTCAATCACCAGAATTGTACATGATAGAGGGATATTATTAACTGCCCAGCTGAGAAGGAATCCTCAGACTTTGCTTTGCCTCTATCAGACACCTGAGAATCCAGCCACAAGACACAAATACATAGGCAAATCAGGAATCACTGCTTGTCCTGCTGCTAGAACAGCTTGTTTTAAAGCAAACATTAAGAAAAATCCTCATTTCTTTCATCAGTGTGACTCCTTTGACCTCCTGGCTTCCAGCATCTGCATCTGTCCCTCACTCTTTCAGGCTCATTTCTTTACCTGATGCCAGCTGATAATGGTTAGGCGGGTAGCAAACCAGATAAGGCTCATTTCTTTGCCCAGTGCTTACAGCTTAATGAGGGGCAGACCATACAAAAAAAAAAAAAATGTGCAAAATTATCTATGTTCATGAATTCTGCACTTTTTTACATCCCATAAAGAAAAAAAAAAAAAAAAAAAGTTATATCCTCACAAAGGGTAGGTGGAGCCTTTCCCTTTTTAATTTTCTTCTGCAGGATTTTTATAAAACAGCACCCCTCTTTGATGGGGAAAACTGAAATTTTCAGGAAAATATTTCCTTTGCATTTAGCTTTGAATTACTTCTGAGTAAATTTTGCCTTTTTCTGCTAAGACTTGTTTTACTGGCATCTTCTCTTTCACATTCTTTAGCTGCTTTTCATGCCTTACATCTTGACTTCAAACCAATGCATCTGTCCTGCTCCTAATTCCTGGGAAGCTCCAGTGCCACAGCTGAGCTTCCAGCATAAAGATTCAATGTCTGGACAGCACCTTGCTCACTGGGCCTCAGGGGTGCCCCTACAGCAGCACTGAAGTTTACAGAAGTGTGCTTTTGGAGTGAATCCCCTGGCCATCCCCACCGGCCAGGCTTTTACTGGCATTCTTCTATGGCCTCTAACACATCTTCCGAGCATGGGACAAAGCACAGCTAGAACTAGTCCAAAGTAAAAATTCCCTGGAATGTGCCCTGTGTTGGTGTCATGTCCTCAGGACCAACGGCTTGGGGCTGCAAATGCATTTCAACACCACCTTTTCCACAGATACCAGGCACCACTGAACACGAGAGGAGAAATTGCTCCAGAATCTCCAAGAATAATTTCTATAACTTCAACGCATCAGTGTTCGTAACTAGTACAAAGGCACCCCCAGCATTTTTTCTTTGCTCATTTGATTTGTTTGCTGCACATGAGGGTAAGCTTGCTGCTGCCTGAGCCCATTTTGTGGCTAAGTTGCTTTCCAAGTTCAAGTTCATTAATAACAGTTAGATTTGAGATTAATCCAGCTGAATGGGATCCAGTCAGGCTGGGAGGGTTAAAGCTACATTGCCTCTGGGAGAATAAAATGCAGAAAGAAAAATGCCAGAGAAGGTTTTCAAAATCAAGGTTAGCTCTGCTGTTCAGAAATGTAAAAATTACACCCTCATCCTATTTATCAAATTGACTCACTGCACAAAAGGTTGGGTTGGGTTCTCTTGTCTGCTTAATCTTGCTGCAGCTTGGATGATTACACATGAGGTGAGCTACACAAAATAATTAAAAAGGCTGTCAGAAGGCCAAACACCAATACAGATGCGGTAGTTTTCTGTTACACTTGTGATACATTGAAATCTAAATTATCTTGACTTCAGTATTACTGATTCTCACACTTGCTGGACGACGGTGATACCTAAGAGAACAAAGGCAGAGTCGGTAATCTTGCAGAGTATTTGTCTTTTTGTTTCATTTTTCATTTGTCGGTGATTTGATATTTCTGTGTGATGATATTAATGCCCTTACAAGGCTGAAGATAAAATATGAAGAGACATCTGTATTCTTCATTGCTACTGCACAGAAAAACAACAAACTCCTCAAAGCACTTACTGTGGTTCCATCTCTGAGGTTTATTCCACTGTAGATGGAACTAGAATCTGTAAATAGTGATTCAGAAAATCAAATTAATGACATTGAAAGAAATTACAGAAGCAGCTGGGTTACACATTCATCTAGCCATATATGAATTCCCCTTAAACAGCACTTTATGTTTTTGCAAATTGAATTAGACACAATCTCATAGTATACATTAGCAGAAATTAAATACGGAAGTAGTTCCAGAGAACCGACATCCCCAACATGCCCCCAAAAACCATTTGATTGATGAGTATGAAGCAGTTTGTGTAGACTCAACAATAGTCTGTGCATCTTTATGGAGATGAGTGAGTTTTACATGGGAAATAAATCACATTTATGACAAACATGAGTGCTCATCATTCCCCGACCTCATCAGCCTGACCTCCCCAGGGGCCCATCAAGATAGTTCTGGGTTGCTACTGAGATTCACATAATGTAAAAACCAGACGGGAAAGAGGCTTTTTCCCCAGCTTCAGCATGCAGTTATGGACTGTGGGCCACAGAAATAACTGCAAGACAGAAATGCTTACCACAGCTCCTTCCTCCTGAACCCATACCTGCTCTCTGTGGGGCCTATGACAGTTTGGCACATAGCTGCTATGGTTAGCTAACACCAACTTGGAGATCGCATTGTGTCGTTGGAGTTTGTTTGTTTGTTTGTTTCCAGGAAATGTCCACGTAGTCTGTCTGTACAGCACGTAGTATCAACCAGCCAAGACATGTGGAAGGGTGAGAAGAACACAGCAACTTGCCTTGCCTCATGCTTCCTCTGCCTGCACAAAGGTGTCATGCTCACAACCACCACACTGCTCCAAAATTTAAGAAGGTATGCCCCGTTTGATAACAGTGTGAACAAAGACAAGCAAGCACCTCCAAGCAGCTCATGGCACCCAAGAGAAAGGAAGTGACCTTTTCTGATCGGAAAGCCCCTTGCATTTCACTGACGGCTGCTTATATTAACAGCTCTGGTCCATTTGTTTTCTGTCAGTCTGGATTTCAAAGGGACTGCTGCAAGTGGGCTGGGAAAAGGAAGGGCAGAAGGAAAAAGGTACTTCAGTCAAGATGTGCTAGCCCAAGTGTTCATGGAAGTGAACTGGAACAGGAACGCAGAAAGAAGCATCTGGCGTTTAATGTAGCCAGAGCGATTTTGTAATTAAAGGAAAATAGCTACTGTGCTGAGGCTGTAAATATCAAGGCGCTTTGGCCTACTTATCGTTCTGAATCACAGACTATTGCCAAGCTGGCAAAGCTGTGTGGACTTTAGTGATAACAAAATAGCCCGTGTCAGCATTCACTGACTTTGGAAGAGGTGTCAGTCAGAAACAAAGGTGTTTCAGCACAGCTTCGCTATGTTGGGCGGGATGGAGTTATAGACCTGTTAGAAACAAAGGCAAAAGCTGATTTCTTTGCATTAACCATGCCCCAGGAGAATATGAGGACTAGAGGGCTTCTTCAGTGCAGCAGGTCATTCTAGCAGATGCTGGAATTGCACTTTTTTCCTTCCAGTTTTTCAGATGCAGACATAAAACATTGGAAAGAAGGGAGAATTCTAATAACGTCCTGTCAGACCCATTTTAAAAGCAATGTGGTCAATATTCTGCTGTTTATACCAATCTAAAGGAATTCAAGTCAATGCAATATTGTGAGTAGTTATTAGCTGTCTGACAGCTTTTCCTCCCATATCTCGTAAAGGGTATCTGCTCCAAATGAGGCCATTCATGCTACACTGCCTCTTGTGTAGACAGCATTGAATTTTAAATGTTTCATTCTCCTTTGTACACCTCTACATTGCAGCCAACATCTTGCACTAAGCTGGCTATATCCCTTTATTATCAAAGCAGATCCTCGGTGTTGTATCAGAGTAATTGTTAGCTCTGTGGGTACACTTGTGTCAGTATGCACAAGTCTCCTGGTGGCATTTCTGTACAAAAGGAGATTTCTGAAAGTTGGTTGTTTTGTTTTGTTTTGTTTTTCCCTATCTCTGTTTAGACTGCTCCAGCTATACCTTTCTCTTTTCTCATTGTTGTTCTCTAAATTGCTACATCCATAACATTATTACCACTATTACTTTGAAGCCCATGGTCCAGAGGCATGCAGGAAGTGCAAAAGGGGGGAAAAACCTACTTGCCCAAAGTATTGGTGCTTGTTTCTCTGGACCACAGTGTGAGCTATGATTGTCTGTGGACTTCTGCTGGGTACTCAAACAGGTTCTCACTCTCGTGTTCTCTCCATATGCTTACAGGTCACAAACCACCAGCATGTGCAGCAGAAAGTGATGTTGTTGTAGCCACCTGAAGCTCTGAAGCTCTGCTGTTCCACAGCTTCCCTAACCACGAGTATTCAACCACGACCCAGAAGACTTCCTTTCTTGGACAGACCCAGGCT
This sequence comes from Aythya marila, assembly GCF_965140915.1. Lineage (NCBI taxonomy): Eukaryota > Metazoa > Chordata > Aves > Anseriformes > Anatidae > Aythya > Aythya marila. The sequence goes on along the minus strand of NC_139042.1, from coordinate 68,906,564 downwards.
ATATCCAGCTGTCTGTTTGCAAGTCAGGTAGCTTGCAAAGCTTTTTCTTGACAGTGAGGCATCCTGTAAAGTGAGAAAGGATTTAATTTTTTAATTATGTACACATATAGTTCACCCTGACCACTAAACCAACTTTTACAAATCATCAGCATTTTTCAACTGAAGGGTATATTGGAAAAGAAACTTTAGAAAATTAAGCATTTTTATTATGAGATCTGCCAGATTGGTTGCTAGAAAGATAAGGAAGCTGCACTTTTACTTCTTAGTCCCAAGCCATTTGCTAACTCCTTTCCAAACTATTCATGTTCTCTCTTAGCCTTTGACAGAAAACTGGAGTGGAACTTTAAATATTCACTATAAATTATTCTTCTCTACTTTATTGGGTTTTGTAATAGCATGTGCATTTGTAGGCATCTGTTTCTAGCAGAAAATTCAACTGTAACTTTTCAAGTATGCATGACCAGTCTTTCTTGTGCTAAAATAAGTACGCAGTATACAAGAGCTAATCCTCCAAAACGTATTATAAGTATGCTGAATTGCCAAATCTTGCAAACAATGGTGTGTTAGTAGAAATGGAAATATTTGTATTCCTGAAGCCTTAAATAAGAATACAAGTTTTGCCACACTGCCACAACAGACACAGACAATGAAGATGAATGAACTGTGTGGCTGCAAAGAGTATACATCTTCTATTTTGCAGGGTTATTTTAAGCATAAAACAGAGAATTTAGACTAATTCTGTCTGTGATATAAATCTATTAGCATTAGTGGTGTTATGACTACTTGTACCAAACTCAAATTTGCCCATACCTTTTAAGGACAGAAACAGCTTTTTTTTTCTGTGGCTTTTAAGACTCTTACCTGAAGTAGCTGTGTTAGGAAGTTTTTTATAGATGCAAGCTGTTGAGGACATTTCCATCAAAAGAGACAGAACAAAGTGAACTTACTGAGCTCCAGAGAAATGGGGAATGAGAGAGAAAAGGCCAGATCTTTGTAGCCTTCAGGAAGGAGCAAACAACCTCATGGGTTGGGCAGAATTGGCGAGGATGAGCAAAGTCATTGCGGTAGAAGGTAAAACAAGGGAGCTGGCAGGAAGAAACAGATGAGGAAAAGAAGACAGTCTGGGGAAGTCTGGAGGCATTTAGAGCTAGTGGTCATGCCCACAGCTCATGGGGACCAGGATGCCAATGCAGTGCAGCTAGATATGTAGGGAACAATGAAAGGCCTTACCTTTTTTGACCAAGGCCAACCAGATGGTGTTGGGTGAAATAAAAAATGTGTCTCTGCCTGGCCATAACCAAGGAAAGCTCTCTATTGAACACAATAGGGAGGAAAGAGTAAAATTAGTACAAGCTCCTCCAAGAGGAGGAAACATAAACCCAAATGCAGCTAACCAATTTCTGAACCTGAAACTCGCTAGAGGGGCAGAATTGTTACTGCTTTGGGGACCTCAGCCCAGTTTCCTAAGAGCATAGGAGAGTGAGGAGGGAGGCCTCCTGGAGAAAGGAATGACAGTTTTAAACAAGTATCTTTCATTTTGGCTACAAGCCCTTCAAATTGTCATACTGTAGGTAGCTGGCTGGTTTGGACATTAATGATTCCAATGTTTCTAGGACTTTCTACTAAGGTTTTAGGAGTTTTGAACATGACAAAACTCAGAATTTGGGATTGTAGAACCACTATATGTGAGTGTGGATGAATGTTTCATTTTTAATAATGGTAACAGAAGATTTTGGGGGATGAATCTTTCTGGAATACCTCTGAAATGGCCCTCTCACAGCCACACCATTGTTAGCAAGCATTGTTTGCTCCTTAGCAAAAGGTGATGTTCTCTGGAGAAACTCTGAAGTTTCTCTTTAATATCATGTGCTAATAATTCTGACAGATTTCCACAATTAACCAAAGCAGTTTCAGGGAACACAGTGGTAAACTCCCATTTAGATAGCAGCAATACCAGATTTTTTGCATCTGTGCTTTCTTCCAGTTCTTTGAGGGGTGATGTCTGGAATGAGATAAGTCAGTTAGCCATTGGGCTGCTTACTCATTTTCCTATACCTTTTCTTATGTATATCTTCTGTCACAGGTAGCATGGCCAGCGATAAAAAACATTCATAGCAGTGTTTTTCCAAGGTAGTTTTTAGCTGCAATTTTGCTCCTCTTGCTTTATGCCGTACTGTCCGCGCTCAGACACCTCACACTGTGTTGAAGCAGATGAAGTGGTTTGAGTCTATGGGACTACTAAATGCAGTAGGCAGGCCCAAAGTGTATTGTTTTTAAGCTGCTCACTGCTCAGAATGAAAAATGACATTGGGTGTGAGCCAACATAAATCCATTTTTAAATGGTGATGTCTCTTACTGAATAAAAATTGAAGGGCCATCCTCCAACAAGTGAGTACAGCCACCTACTTATGGCACGTCGGGATACCAATAAGTGACTCACCCACCCACCTACACTCCAAGGACACCAGGGCCCGAGGTCTCTATCTCAGAGTTGTCACAACACTGAATTTAGACAAAACAGTTTTTCCTACTGCCCACAGTCTGTGCAATACTCAACACTTGTTCACTTTTCCAGGTCACCGATCCCTAAAACATCTCAAGGTGAAAATGAGTGGGAGTGGCACTATACAAACACTTCTCTTTATTAGGAAGCTTGTATTAATACTTGCTTGAAAATCTGCTTGTTGATAAATGCTAATTAAATACCAACTCAAAGCATCATTTTGCCCCACTCTTTGGGTCTTTTGGACTCTAATTTCTGGGGCAATCAACAAATCTCATCCAATATTTTATAAGAGGTTTTAAAACCACCACTAGGGGAGAAAAAGAAGACAATTTTATAGAGTGGGCAGAAAGTGGAGAAAAATATCTGGAGCATATAGGTTATGAGAGTTCCCAGCTGTGTCATCAGTTTATTGATGATGTGGAAATGAAGCATAGCAGTGGCTTTCCACGTGATGGCCAATGAATTGCAGAGAATATCCCATCTGCAGAGCAATTCAAGAATTGGTTTGTTTGACAAGACATCAGCCAGTGCTTCCAGAGTTTTCTCTATTCTTTGAGGAGCAAGTATCTGCAAGCAGCTAGCACGCTATCTAATTTTGCTGTGTGTTGTACAGACATGGGAATTCAGGTGAATGTTGTTTGCAGGTGAGAAAAATTACTTGTTTCATTGTAGGGACAAAGAAATATGGTTAGGTGGAGAAGAGAATATAAGGGGAAGAGATAAAAATCATGGCTTAAATGGAAGTGTGGAAGGACAACATGTCATCCTGAGAGGATATTTGCATGATAAAAGTCAAGTAGGCCACAGCCCAACTTCTCCAGGCTATCAGGATGGCACCATTCACATTTGTAGAGCTCAGATGCCTCCTTCACAATCCCCTCCTAAATATCCAATGCATATTCATATACAAACCATTGGCTGAACGAGTGGTAGGTAACACAGGCCAAAACAATATTAGAAGGTGAAAATTAAGCTAATGAATAAGAATTACAGATGGTTATATGCTGGTGCTTGTGCCCAAGCTTTGTTTCTGCTTCACCTTTAGCCACAGATGAGTCAAAGGAGACTGAGTTCTGCCCCGTGGATTGTATAGGGGGGGGCTTACACCTGGAGAAGCTTGAGGGGCAGGGAGAGCACTTCAACTCAACTCTGCACTATTTTCATAGCCATTCCATCTGCCATCCATAGCAACTTGATATGTAAATAAACATATCAAATTCATATTAAATTCATATAAGGGGCTGGTGTTCCAGAAGAACCTCAAGGCATCATGTATGCTTGCTGTAAAGTATGATCTTCAGCCCCTTGAAATTTATGACGACTGCATCATAGCAATAACAGGATCCCCTTCATGAAGCATCATTTCTCACTTGGTGATGATGCCTATTCCTCAGTATAGAACCACAATTGCCAGGAGCAGAGGCCCTGGGCACAAACTGGCCCCCAGGAGGCTCCCCCTGAGCCCCAAGAGCACTCCTGTGTTGTGTGGGTGAGGAGCCCTGGCACAGGCTGCCCAGAGAGGCTGTGGGGTCTCCTCCTTGGGGATCTCCAAAAGCTGCCTGGAGATGAGCGCAGGCAGCCTGTCCTGAATCTGAATTCTGGGAACCTGGGAGAGGTTAGGCTGTTTTTCCTGGGTTTAGGCAGAGAACAAAGAAGTGTGGCAGGATTTGAACTAGTTTGTTCAGCAAAAGGCAGATGATAAAAAATATAATAATCCTTAAACCCCCAGATACTCAGATTGTGTTATTATTTCAGAATCTTGGTTCTCATATAAAAACTACACAAGGAATTTAGTCCTCATTGCCTGAAAATGTGAGTCCCAACACTTCAAATACCAGATGGTAAATAAAAAAGACCCAAATGTACTATTTTTCTTCTGCACATTAGAGGGGCCTAGGGAACAAAAAAAAAAAAATCATTATTTTTATATGCCTTGCATTAGAAGTCTGATACAAAAATGTTCATATCTAGGTAATAGGGAGATAATTTTCTGAGGACAGGCAGGAGGCAGCAGAAAGTGTGTAGAGAATGTTACAGTAAAGATCAGTCTACAGAGAATAAATGGTGTTGAGGTGAAATACACAATCTTGGGTATGTTTGAGAGGAGTGATACAGGGCAAAGTCGGATGACGAGCGAAGAAGGAAGCAGAAAGAGAGGCAAGGCCATAGCATGGGTGTAGGAGATGTTCACATTGACCTCTGGAGTGGAGAAAGCCAAATTTATATTAGGAGTGCTGTATGTGGTGAGTTGATGTCGATAGATGTGCTCTGGTAAAGTGTTCATACTCTGGTTACAGGTTAGACTGGGAAAACTCCACTTCTGCTAAAATAGCTTGTTGCAGCCTTCTTGAGAAACAACAACAACAACAAAAGCCATCCTGCTAAAAGAGCACTTTTGCTGATGCATCTTAATCTACACTAGGGGTTTCTGCTGGCACAGCTATGCTGGTTGCAGATCACACTTCATCACTCTCCTGATTGATGTACATACCTTGCACCAGTTTGTCATGATGATCCGGCCAAGGTCTGTGCTGTGAGAGCCAGAGGACCAGGCAAGGAGGGTCAGAGAGCAGAAGAGTGGGAGGTTTTCATGTTGTAGCCAGGCAGAGAGTGAGTAATAGCGGAAAGAAAATCAACGTATTAGGAATAAACAGTGTTCACCACAGTTTACTGGCCGCACTTTTAATTCCAGCCATATAAACTTGGAGATTTGTCTGTTTAAAAAAAGAGGTTTCTGCTTTTCCTGTCTTTTCTTGTTGTTGTTGTT